>NC_035438.2:65091833-65422548 GCF_002127325.2 Helianthus annuus | reverse complement strand
TCATGGAAGGGGACGCTGCAGATGTAGTCGAAGCACATGAGTGGAGATGTGTCCGCACAGTCAATGGTACTAACTCATGGTGTCCTGTTTTCACTATACGTCTTTTTTTTTAGTCTATATGGTATTCCGTTTCGGATCAATAACCAAATTAATATATGTTGTTCAACTCCATAACGTTTTGGTTTCTTATAGTTCTTGTTTATTTGTATACCTTCATATGTGATGTTATTGTCTTTGATCGTATATCGGTATTCAGGTGTGAGACTCTTTGAGGATGTGTCTGACCATAAGGTACTTACTTGCACAACACACACACATACATATATATAAACTGCTGCTTTGAAAATAACATTTGGTTATAATATTATATTGTTATGTATTAACTTTTTTCTTTAAATGTTAGCCGCACAGCAAAACTGTTCTTGTGAAGGCGGTTGGTGCTGTGGATGCAAGTCCAGATACTGTTTTTGAGGTGGTTCTGAACCTTGACCGACTTCGTAGATACGAGTATGATGATCCACTTACATGCATTTTATGATTCATACAATCTTTTAATTTTTGTTTTCATTAACATTTAAACTTTCAGGTGGGATGCATTGACCGGTGACCTAGAACTCGTTGATTCTATTAGTGGACATTCCGATGTTGTTTATGGATCTTACGATCCCAGATACTTAAGTAGGTGTGTCACTCTTCAGTTAAACATTCTTTAATTCTTTAACTCATATCTTTTGTGATATATCATTAGTCGAAAACTGATGTACTTTTCTTATAGGTGGCAGTCTAAGCGCGATTTCATATTTTCGAGGCAATGGTATCGCGGACAAGATGGAACATACAGTATGTGAAAATACTTTAAATATCCAGTTAGAGTAAAATGCCATTTTCGTCCCTGAGGTTTGGCCAGTTTTGCGACTTTCGTCCAAAAGTTTGTTTTTCCGCATTCGGATTCAAAAGGTTTGAAATCATGTCATTTTCATCCAGTTCGTTAACAATATCCATTTTCTCTGTTAAGTTAGGGTATTTCCGTCTTTTTTGTTAACTTAAAGAGCAATTCGGTCTTTTTCACAGGAATTTACATAAAGTGAAAAAGACCGAATTTGATGTAGGAATTTGAAGATTATTTTTATTATTTGAATTTCGAAAACATTTATACCCAAAAATTTCTATAGAACCGGGGGGTCGAAAACATAGATACCCAAAAATTTCTATACGAAAACTACATATATAACACTACTGGCCGAAAAGTTCGGGGGGTCGGGCGCCCCTCCCGGCCCCTTCAAAGCATCGCCCCTGCTCGCCATTTGATTGCTATCGAAACTGCATCAGAATTGCTCTTTAAGTTAACAAAAAAACGGAAATACCCTTGACTTAACGGAGAAAAATGGATGGAGTTAACGAGCCGGATGAAAATGGCAAAAATTTCAAACCTTTGGTATCCAGAGATGCGGAAATACAAACCTTTGGACGAAAGTCGCAAAACTGGCCAAACCTCAGGGACGAAAATGGTATTTTACTCATCCAGTTATTTACATGTGTTTTTTTGAATACACAAGTTAAATGGATCTATTTTGAACCTATGGTGCAGCAATCTTGCAGTGTCCTGCAATACACAAGAAACGACCTACAAAATCAGGATATCGGCGAATTAAAATTAATCGTAAGCAACCTTTTTTCATATTTTCTTTTGAAATATGATACTTGTTCGTATATCTACTAATGCTTAATTGTTTTTCATTACAGCATCTTCTTGGGAGATCCGGAATCTTAGAGGTTTGGCGGGTTCTAATGGTGATAGATGTCTTGTAACACATATGTTAGAGATAGATTCCGGTGGATGGTTTAAATGGAAGCGTGATAAGTGCGCAAAGTTTGAAAGGTCAATTGCTTATTCCTTGTTGAACCAAGTGTCAGGTTGGTGACCCTTCGAACCGTAATTCTTACATCGATACAAGTGCATAACGGACATGTTTAATCTCTTACAATTTGTATCAGGTCTAAAGGCATACATCTCAGCAAACCCTGCACTTACATGTGAATCATCCACAACACTAGTGGATACAAAAGCCTCTGATGTTTCTGGATTGATTAGTGAGTTCGAGGACGCGGAAGTTGCTGAGGAGTTTTACGATGCAATTGCTGCTGCTGACTCATCGTCGTCTTCAGATGATGACGATGAAGACGGTGATGCTGAACTTGACAACAAGGTTTGCTGCTTTCTTTCAATTCTACCAATTATTAAAAAAAATGCAAATGAATATTGATTGTAGTAGTTATTTAATTTATTTATAATTTTATTAGAACCAGAGAGTGAAGCTGAAGAACGTGTCATGGGCTATTGCCAGCCTGGCGTTAAAGGCGAAGAAAGGTGGCCATAAAGCCGTTTTTTACGTTTTTTGAATTAGTAAAGTTTGCTTGATCATGCTTAATGTATGTCTGTGTGTGTGTATATATATTTATATATTTTTGCTTTTGTCTAATCAGCTATGGATTGCAACAATGAGTTAGATCAACATGTAGATCCAGTTACTATTAATCCTAGTGACTTT
Source organism: Helianthus annuus (assembly GCF_002127325.2). Lineage (NCBI taxonomy): Eukaryota > Viridiplantae > Streptophyta > Magnoliopsida > Asterales > Asteraceae > Helianthus > Helianthus annuus. The sequence continues at coordinate 65,419,999 of NC_035438.2, read as the reverse complement.
TGTGGTTCATTGCACAAAGGGAAGAGCGATGGCGATAGTAATTGTTGGACATCTCCGAGTGGTGCCGGATTTAAGATCCGAGGAAAGACGTACTTGAAAGATAGCGCTAAGGTGACTTTTACGGTTTTTTTTCCTTAGAATGTAATAATATTTTTCTAATTAGGGATGAGAATATCAACCCATTTACTTCCGAACGCGTTGATGTGGGTTGTGTTGCACTAAAAAATAGCTAAAAGGGGAACTGGTCAAACAGGTGGAAAGTCGCCGATATTCTATTTTAAATGCGTACAACCTCCATAATCAATGTTATTCAAGGATTTAGATTCTTATCGTAAACGATGCTTTCCTTATTGTTGATTTGATCTAGGATATTTTTAAATATGGTATTACTTTTTTTTTTATTTTCAAATTTGCCATCGTGATGTTTCTTTACAGAATTTACACATTGAACTTTATAAGCGTGATTTGATTGTCACATTGATGTGATAATAAGCTTATTTTTCTTGATGCTAATAAATATCATATAAGTGCATATATTGGTTTGGTTATACTTGAAAGAGTTTTATAACTTTTAGGTAGCCGGAGGGGACCCCCTTCTAAAGCTTATAGCCGTCGACTGGTTTAAACTAGAAAGTTCGAGAAGTAAAGTGGCTTTGCATCCCAAATGCGTTGTTCAGGTAACGTCTATTATTTTTCTCATTTGTTGTTTTATACAGCTTTACTTATTATTTGCATAACATCTTATTTTGCAACGCTTGCAAACTGCATATTATTTTTGTTCTATGATTCTTTGTGGTGACTCTTAAGTCCATTTTCTACTGCAGACGGAAGCTGCGAAAAAACTTCCGTTTATCCTTGTCGTGAACTTGCAGGTATGCATTAACTTTGACCATACCTTTAAAGTCACGTAAATATGTTGTTCTCGCAGTTCTCTACTTAAAATTGCTTTTGCATTGAACGTCTATCGATATATACATATATATAGAATTTTCTTTAATATATGTAGGTTCCGGCTAAACCAAACTACAGCCTAGTTATGTACTACGCTGCGGATCGGCCTGTTAACAAAAACTCATTGCTGGGCAAATTTATTGATGGAGGTGATGCGTATCGGGATTCAAGATTCAAACTGATTCCAAGTATTGTACAGGTATTTTATCTCATCATATGTATTAATGTGACCTTTTTATTTTTATGTCTTGTTTTGGGTTCATATTATAATAATGAGCGACAAAGTGGCGAACAGGGATATTGGATGGTGAAGCGTGCAGTCGGTACAAAAGCTTGTCTGTTAGGGAAAGCCGTAACTTGTCATTATTTAAGGCAAGATAATTTTTTGGAGGTATACACTTTCACTTTCTTCATAATTACATATACACCTTTTTTTCTTGTTTTGGGTTCATATCATAATTCTATATATATATATATATATATATTTTTTGTGCAGATTGATGTAGATATTGGATCTTCATCGGTTGCAAGGAGTATCATTGGTCTCGTTCTTGGATATGTAACAAGCCTCGTTGTTGATCTTGCCGTCTTAATTGAGGTCTTTTCTTAATTTATTACACTTATTTGCATCAAATTCATTTTTTAGCTTATAGGTTATATCAGTTGACAATTAAACTGCAGGGTAGGGAGGAAAACGAACTACCCGAATATATTCTTGGAACAGTCCGGCTGAACAGAGTGAAGCTTGATACTGCTGCTCCTCTTGAATCTTAATGTCAATATATTTGGTAAATATGCTGTCACTCCTGGTGTATATGATCGGCTACATTGAGCTCCCGATATGCAGGATAGCCCTTTCGACCAATAGGACCTGCCCTGATTGTTTAGATTCTGCATCGATTGTGTCGATATGCTTTAGAATCATGAGAAATAATAGCCATTTCTGTGCTTTTTTGGGCCCTTTTATTGTATGATCAAATGAGTTGCATTGTTAATCAAACCAGAATTCAAAAACTATTTTTTCTGCATTTTGCAGTCTAGTTATTGGATGGTTTTTTTAATTGAATCTTTTTATGATAAGTCACCACAAATTATATTTTTATAATGATTAATCGAATTCAGTCCAACAGAATGACAATTGAGGCAAAATAAGTAGAGCATTATCTGGTAATTATCTTGTTTGGTTGTGATTACGACCCGAATCATGTATTGAATTAACTAATTGATTTATAGTGTATTATTAAGCTTAATAAATATTTTTACTTAGCGGGGGTAGCGATTGAGTACGAGGATGGCAGGCGGATGTATAGTGAGTAGTTGGAGATTACAATATCTTTGGTTGAATGTTGTTCATAATTTGAAAGAAATGTTGAATTCTTGTACGTGAAAGGAACTTGAGCTATTTAATTCCAATTCTAATTCTTAAAAAATATTAATTAGTTATCTCAAGTAGTTCATCCAATCCATCTTAAGATCTAAACAAATCAAATTATAGTTCTTATTTCTTATGACCAGTTTTAACAATCATGTTGTTTAGTGTGAGTTAAGATACAAGACAATAAGATACAATGTAAATACTTTTAACTTGGTTTGTTTATGGAACTTATAATATCCGGTAATAAAAGTAATTAAAATCGAGCTACTTACATATCCATAATATTAATAAAATATTAAGGGCATGTTTGGCTAAAGCTTTTTCACCCCAACTTGTAACTTATTGACTTTTACAAAAAGCTAATAAGGAGATTTAATATTTGGCAAACCCAAAAGGACTTTTCAAAATGACTTTTTGTATACGAGAAAAAGTCATTTTTGAGGAGTTAGGATGTTGTGATGTTATGAGGAGTTTATAATTTTTCAAACACTTTTATTTATTTTAGATCAATAAGCTAAGCCAAACATTTTAAAAAAAACAACTTACAGACTTATTGGCTTTTCTCACCCAATAAACTAATTCAAACACTTTTTTAAAAACTTCTTTTCAAAAAGTTATAAGTCAATGAGTCCTTTTCACCATAGCGCTCGACCTGGTTACCCGAAAACCATAACCGATCATCAAAAAAAATAATCAAATTATCAGTTATTTTGATTAATCTAATTTTCTACTCACCCTCGTTTATTTAGACAAGGGTATAGTTGTCCATTGTCCAACCAGTCCAGTCACGTACACTACACCCGCCCACACCTAACCACCTATCATCTTTTCCCGCCAAAATACCTGCAACGGCGATCATTTCTAAACAGAGAGAGGATACATCGAACGTCAGAGATGTCAGGCTGGGACGAAGGTGCAGTATACTACCACAGCGATAAACCTCACGACGCCGGCCTTGATCCGGAACAGGCGGCGAGTAGCCACACCGGAAGTTTAAAGAGTTCATCCGAAACTTTGCTCGTCGTCAGAATGAGACCAACGTACAGAGAAAGCCTCATTCAAAACCCTAAGTTCCTCCTTGTTAATCTCGTATGATAAAGATGAGGAGGATCTTCGAGATTTGCTTCTTCCGATCACCTCCCTATGGTACACTACTTTATAGTTTTGCTGTTTGAACCTAGTGTAAACGAGCCGAGCTGGAGGCTCCTTAAACTTATGATAAACTCGACCTCTGCTTGTGAAGTGAATCTTGGATGATTTATTATCCATTAATTAATTTATTATTATATACAACATAATATATTTATATTATTTATCTACAATAATTATATAAATATTTTTTAATATATTAAATCAGAGTTTTGTAAATATTAGGATCGCTTAGGCTAAGTGAAGGTATGGTTCATTTACTAAACAAGCTTATTTTTAGGTGCATAATTGTTTAAGCTCTGCTCGTTTCAATATGATCTCAAGTAGCTTGGCTTGTTACCTTACCATATTTTTATATCCTTTTTTAAAGTTTTTATTATTGTTCTAAGATGTGTTATTGATTCTTTACATGCTAAATTGACAGGCACAATATATATCCAAACTGGTTAAGTCGTTAAGATATCCGGAATTACAATCGCTGCATCTCGGACAAAGGCTAAAGCAACTTATGTGACTTTGTTGTGTAAGAATTGTAAAAACGTGAAGGTGGTTCCTTGCCGCCCAGGGCTGGGCGGAGCAATCGTTCCAAGATCATGTGATCATGTAGCAATGCTAGTAATCACATCCACTACCTTATTCTTAGTTCTTATTTAAACTTCAACTTCTTTTCATATGGAATGTAAATTTGTAAATAGTTAGGGCTGCAAACGACCACGAACAAGATGTTGTTCGTGTTTGTTTGTTAAGAAATATATGTGTTCATGAACACATACCGAACGGGTTTTTATGTTCGTGTTCGTTTGTTAAGGAAATGAACGTGCTCGTGTTTGTTTGTTAATTTTAAGCAACAAACGAAAACGGACGTTGATAAACACAAATGGAAACAAACAAACACATACAACCGTTCATGAACATAATATATGATACACTGACACTTATTAAATATTTTATTTGTCGGAATTTTGAAGTATCCAAATAAAATACAAAAACTAAAAATATTAATGAACTATCGAATACAATCGAACATGTTACTGAACGTTCACGAACATAAATGAACGAACGTGGCCTCTATTCATGTTCGTTCATTTTACTAAACGAACGAAATTTCTTGTTCTTGTTCGTTTGTTTAGTAAACGAACGAATACAAACGAACTTCCCGCCGAACGGTTCATGAATTGTCTGCTGAACGTTTGGTTTGTTTGCAGCCCTAAGTGTAATTGTTCATGTTTTTTTTTTGCAGATGGGTGAAACACCATGCCCCATTGAGATCCATGGATTGTGGTCCTGGATGGAAGCAAGTATGTTGATCAGCAGACATTAAAGCTTCAGGAGAACCCTGAGGTAAGAATGTCGGTTAATTGCGGTTTCCTTCAAGATTTAATGTTGAAAGTTTTGCGCACTAAACTAGCGTTTTGTGTTTTTTATAGTCACAAAGGAGCAGTTGCAGTTAGACAGCCATATATAAGAGTTGTGGGAATACAAGGAACAAATGAAACTACTCATGGCCTTGCTAGTTTTACGACAGAAGATGTAATTTTCAAACTTTATAATAAAAATCTAAGAGGCATGCTGTTTATTGATAAAAGACACGTGTGTTTTGTTGTTAATCATCATCATCATACTCAGTAAATCCCACCAATAGCAAAGCTAAGATAGGGTCTGAGGAGGGTAAGATGTAGACAGCCTTACCTCTGCCCCGTAGGAATAGAGAGGCTGCTTCCAATGAGACCCCCGGCTCGATTGTAGTTTTGTATCAAGCCTTGGACCTAAGGCACATAACAATCGGGACAGAGACCAATTGGTGCATGTACTCTCGTGTCTTTCAGCTATCAACGCTACCACATGATGCATGATTAACCATCCACCGCTTTTAACGTTATTTTCACGAAATTAGTAAAATAACGTTAAAGTTAGTACCATTTCACTTTTAGTGTTCTGTTGTTAATATTAGATACAAACTATGCTGTCTTTTAGTGTTTATTTTACATTTACATATGTAACATTAACTACGAATGCGATCTGAGCAGCCTTCTCATTTTCTATTTTGTTTAACAGGTTGAAGAGTTTAAAAAATTCGCATCAGAAGGGAACGTATATGAATAACAACTGTTCTTAATTCTAGAACATCTGTGCTTGCAGCTGCAAACCCTCCTTCAGGGCGCTACGATGATCTTAAGGTACATAAAAACGACACAAGTTAAATGCCCATAATTTCATTAAAATATTTTTTTTTAATCGACTTAATGCTATCTTTATATTGCAGACCGCACAGATAACATTGATTTACAGACTACAATTCTTTCAAGATTTGATCTTCATAGTCAAAGACATTAGGATGTTCAGCCAAGACAAGGTAGTTAAAATGATCAGGCTTGTAAATGAACCGAATAGAGGCATGTTCGTGTTCGTTCATTTAAATGAACACGAACATATAATCAAACACATTTTTTGTTCATCTTCTTTTATTAAGAAAATGGGCATGTCCGTGTTCGTTTATGTTCGCTCGTTTAACTTAAACGAACAATTCACGAACATAAACGAACATAATTAAACATTCAATAAATAACGCAAATGAACATAATTGAAGAAATATAAATGAACATAATTTACTAAACATAAACGAATATAAAGTAATTTTTTGATATAAATTAGTGATTAATTACGATAAATTCCATTGGAATTTCTTTTTTAATTACTCGAAAGCCCAATTACCAATTAGTTATATTTATATAAGTAGTTAGAAAGATCCTTTTATGTTTAGTATTTATATAAATATAAACAACTTATGTATTTAAATTGAAACGAACAAACATAAATGAATGAACATAAACAAATGTAAATAAACGAACATAAATGTATACAAATGAACGAACATAAACGGACGTTCATGAACATAAACGAACGAACAAAACGCGTGTTCATGTTCGTTCGTTTGATTAAATGAACAAACATAAACGAACTTCCCGCGAACAAGTTCACTAACAGTTCATGAACGTTCAGTTCGTTTACAGGCCTACAAATGATCACATATAAAAGTTGATTTGTTATACTTTAAGCGCGTTTAATCACCGAGCAACGTTTTGTTTTTCGTATGCAGACTTAGCTAGTCATATTATCAGAGTACATGCATCTGCTAATGCAAACAATGATTCTCGAGATACCAAAGAAGATAAACTGGCTTAAAAGGTCTGCACTGCACTGTAAAAATCTGTTATCTTTATTTATATATATTTTTAAAACCGAAATTCTTTATCTGTGGGTATATTCAGTACTGTCGAACCACAAGTCAGCCCAGGTTATCAGATTCCGCAGCCACATTGTTACAGGAGAGTCATGTTAGAATTAGACAGGTATGTTGACACATCTTTTATGAGTAAAATGTCATTTTCGTCCCTGAGGTTTGGTCAGTTTTGTGACTTTCGTCCAAAGGTTTGTTTTTTCGCATCTTGATCCAAAAGGTTTGAAATCTTGCCATTTTCATCCGTCTTGTTAACTCCATCCATTTTCCCCCGTTATGTCAGGGATATTTTCAACTTTTTGTTAACTTAAAAGCAAGGTTGGAGAACTCGCTAGTCGCTAGTCGGCCGGTGAAGTGGGGACTAGCGACTACTCGGGATTACTCGGGATTAATCAGGATTAATCGGATCGGGTTTTTTATATGTAGTTTTCAGTTTTATGTATAAATATATACATTTTTATAGGTAAATATTTTAAGTACCTAGGTTTTAAATCTTACTCAACTCATTTATTTAAGTATACATGATTAATTGTTGGAATTCAAATGATTTGGTTGGAAACTGGCTGGAATTTAGAGGTTTTGGCCGGAATATACAAGTTTTTTGCTGGAATCATCGACTTTTGGCTGGCCTAGTCGGACCTAGTCGTGCCTAGTCGGACCTAGTCGGTTAATGGACCGATTTAAGAAAAATTACTCAGTAACTGGACGACTAGCGATTAATCGCCGACTAATCGTCGCCTAGTCGCGATTTTTACAACACTGCTTAAAAGGGCAAGTAGGTCATTTGGCTACTTGTACCTTATGCTAAATGCTTGTACATAAAGTGAAAAAGACCAAATTGCCCTTTAAATTAACAAAAAGACGGAAATACCTTCGACTTAACGGAGAAAAATAAATGGAGTTAACTGTTAGGGTATACGCACGCGGAAGCAACACACAATCAACGATTATCTGCAGAAAATAAACGAACATGAGAACACAAGGATTTACGTGGTTTGGTCGGCTGACCTACGTCCACGGGCTGCAACCACGATTTTTATTGCTTTGTGCCTCTCACCACTCGTGATGAGGAATTACAAGTACAAAGATCATTTAAATAAAGATTACAACTAGGGTTAATAACTTGTTCCCAAAGAAAAGACTAAATGGGCTATAATTAAATGAAACAGGCCAAGTCTCCAACTTAATAAGTCTGCTCCAAAATTGTCTTCTATAACTGAACTGAGCCCAACCCGTATCGAGCCTCCATACATAACCCAACATTAACGAGCCGGATGAAAATGGCAAGATTTCAAACCTTTTGAATCCAGATGCGAAAAAACAAACCTTTGGACGAAAGTCGCAAAACTGACCAAACCTCAGGGACAAAAATGACATTTTACTCTAAAACCATATATAGTTAATATGCCTGAAAACAAAAAATTGAGTCTCCATTTGGCATGTAGGATATGAGGCGACAGGCGAATGAAACCGGGGAATCAACTGCTGTATCGATCACTGTGAGACAGCTGGAAGCTATAGTGAGGTTGAGCGAGTCACTAGCAAAGATGAGACTGTAAGTTACTGATCTCACTGTTTGAAACAATTGATGAGTATATGCAAACTCTTATTTTTATTTATGTTTTGTTTTTAGATCTCAAATGTTGCGAATGTTAACGATGTTCAGGAAGCTATTAGGATTTTCAACAATTCAACTAGACCTGGCAAACGGGTCGGGTCGGGTCGGGTCGGGTCATGGGTCAAAACGGTTTCGGGTTGAAACGGGTTCGGGTCAAAACGGGTCAACTAAAAAAGGGGTTGTTTTGGTTTGGGTCGAAACGGGTTCGGGTCAAAATGGGTTCGGGTCGAAACGGGTTCGGGTCAGAACGGGTTCGAGTCAGAACGGGTTTCGGGTCGGGTCGGGTTGGTTAAAAAATGTTTTTTTTTTTAAAGTGATTGTTCACCAAGGATGTTAACGGGCTATACAGTGCCTTCACTAACTCGTTTAACCCAACACAGAGAAGTTGTTCATTTTTACCCTTTGAATCAACACTGGTATATTATTATATTATCATTTCTAGACAATGGGATTATATAATAATATAGTGCCTTCAGACTTCTTGGTGGTTCCTTCTTCTCATCAGATGCCAAGTGAGCAACAACGAATCCTTCGATCTCCATGCTAACTGATACCGACCGGGTTTCGGGTTGGGGTCAGAACGGGTTTCAGGTCGGGTACGGGTCGAAACGGTTCGCGTCGAAACGGTTCGCGTCAAAACGGTTCGCGTCGAAACGGTTCGATTCGAAACGGTTCGCGTCGAAACGGTTCGCGTCGAAACGGTACGGGTCGAAACGGATCGACTCGAAACATTTCGCGTCGAAACGGTACGGGTCGAAACGGTTCGCGTCGAAACGGTACGCGTCGAAACGGTACGGTCGAAACGGTTCGTGTCGAAACGGTTCGCGTCGAAACGGTTCGATTCGAAACGGTTCGCGTCGAAACGGTTCGCGTCAAAACGGTACTGGTCGAAACGGTTCGATTCGAAACGGTACGGGTCGAAACAGTACGGGTCGAAACGGTACTGGTCGAAACGGTTCGCGTCGAAACGGTACGAATCGAAACGGTTCGCGTCGAAACGGTACGCGTCGAAACGGTTCGATTCTAAACGGTACGGGTCAAAACGGTTCGCGTCGAAACGGTTCGCGTCGAAATGGTATGCGTCGAAACGGTTCACGTTGAAACGGTTCGCGTCCAGTGCAGAAACCCGTGTCGGCCCGAAACCCGACCCGAATCGACCCCATTCCGATCCAAAACATGCGTCGTGCCGAAACCTGTCTCGGCCCGAAACTAATTTTGAACTGAACCCGTTCCGATCCAAAAACCCGTTTCGTGCCGTAACCCGTCTCGTGCGGATACTTGTGCCGGCTCGAAACCCATTCCGATCCGAAACATGCCCCGTTTCTTTAAGACACTAACCCACATCGACCCATTTCTTTAATGTTGTCGACCCGTTTTGACCCGAAAATAACAAAAGGAAATTTCAAGTGACCCATTGTGACCCATTTAATTAAAATATCTTACCCAAACCAACCCATATAATTTTAAAAGCAACCCAAACCGACCCACTTGAAAGGCTTTGGGTCAAGATTGCCCCCTCTAAATTCAACCATGGATGCTACAAAATCTGGGTTAAACCAACATATCAATCTGACTCCTGAGATGGCAAATGAGATAAAGATTGGTTGGAGTCGGGCTTTGTTTTCGAGCAGGCAAAGTTTTATATATATAAAGTTTTTTTCGTTGTGGTATACAGCAAGCGGAAAGCCAAATAAAGAGAAGAATGGGAATAGGAAGCCATTTATCAGAGAGAAGACTGATTGATGATCTCACAAGAATGGGCCTCAATGACATTTAATGTGTAAAAAACAAACATTACTAATGTGTACCAAAACACTAAAATCTATCACCCTACTTTGGTTCATCACCGCCCGTTTTTATTCATTTAAATTCTATAAGCTATCCAAATCTTTACTAACGACGTGACTTGGTTGAAAGTTGAAACTTCTTCCTAGGGTAATTAGAGCCGCTCGTGAGCTACTCTAGATCGTCTTGCTAAAAGCTTGAATTAAGTTGAGCTCGAGCTTAATTTGGAGCTCGTTTAATAAATGAGCTCGAGTTTTTTATTAGTCTCTCAAGCCTAGATATTAACGAAAAGTTCATGATTGCACAAGTCTACTGTATGTTCATGAGTGTATCAAAGCCAAGTCTAGGACTTTTGAAGCATGCAAACTTCACACCGAGATAGGTAAGTCCTATTTATGCTCATGCTCTACACTTCTCCAAAGGAAATGTTAAGAAGTAAAACTCTTTTAACCTTTTTAAGATGTTCTATCACATGTGAGCTTTTCGCATTAAATGTTGTTTTTAACAATGTATTAGAAGGGAATTTGGTGTCAACAATAGAGATTTCAATCGACTTTAATCCCATTTCCTACAATAGACTTGTGCGTCAATTCTCTAACCTACCCGTTGGTTGATCATTCATAAGACCAAATTGTGAAAATGAGACAAAAGATGACTACAAATGTTGCTACAAAAATCTCCAGGGTTAAGCCCGGAACTTGAGCATCAATGCAGAGATTGAAATTTATGGCTGTTTTTCTCGTGCGCCCAGAACATAAGCAAGTTGTGAACACCATATGTGACCCCATTATAAGGTCCAGAGTCGAAGCCCCGTGAACTTTTCGACGGTCAACTCAATCATGTATACGAGAAGCATCAAGCATAAGCATAAATATGTATATGATTAGAACCCTCAACCTCATAGTAGGGAAATCATTCTGTCACACCTTGGTACTGCTAGCCTACAAGCCCTTTGCTATAAAACATGTATACGTAAATATCATAAGTATAAAATATATATGGAGAGGGCTATAAACCTTATTCTAGAGGAAAAGTGGTAGCCAACAGAAGCTGTAGCATGAAAAGTAAGCATAAATCAAACACATAACCCCTTAGATGAGCTTTAGCTCCTTTTTATATTGAGGATGGGCTGAATCCTAATGGGTCGAGTTATAATAGGCGAACCCATTAGACCGGACCGAAATCTACAATGGTAGTCGGTTTGAAACATGCAAATCACTGATAATGCCTTGTGAGATTTGCATCAAAACATTGGAGTGTAGTCTAGAATTAAAAACTTGTTCAATATAAATGATGACACTAATTGGTTTGAGTGCTGTTTATATTTGCAGAGATTAAGTTTACCCAAAAGACATTTAAAACCGAGAATCATCTTCTTATCACTACATCAATAGCATACACAACAATCATCCAAACTTCAAGGTCAAACATTAACTGCATCACTAAAAAATGCCATAAATGGGCAACACATAATAAGTTATAACAAAACTAGAAACAAAAACTTTGATTCTTGGTTAAATTTGACTAACTGCAAAACCAACTTAGAATCCAAGCTTGGTTCTACGCCAATGCCTGCGCTTAGCGTTGTACCTGAATCAAATGAAGAATGACGTCAAAAACCGTACCAAGTGAGTAAAATCAATGTAATTTCAGTTACTTATGTGTTTTTACCTGATGGTATTGTCGGTCCTCATGCGAATCCAGTGAGGAATAGGCCTGTTCTGCCTCATCTTCTTGGCAAGCTTCTTCTTGATCATAAATGTCTTGTGTGACGGCTGCAAACAAAACATAAACATTACAAAGCTGCATTGAATCACCATGACATAATATATATTTTAAATTATAAACTTCAGGTTAATTCAGAAATATAAACTATATCGACAAACCATATTGACGAGCAAAGACTATACTCCCAACATCACACAATAACTGCAACCCGGGCTACGCTAAAACAAAATGTCAACTGCTAGTCACACAAGTTTGTACATTCATATCTCAACCAGATTACTTTTAAGTAGAAAAGAAAAACTACTAAAAATTTCCTTGGGGTTGTTAAAAAAAGAGGCAAAATGGGAAAAAAAAAAAATACTGCTTTAAGTAGAAATTAAACTACTAAACTGCAGATCATAGTTGTCAAAATACTACTAAACTGCAGATCATAGTTGTCAAAATACCCTGGTATATATGCTACTTTACATGTATATTTAACAAAAACCTAAAATCCAGCTATTTATAGCTATATTTATTGCCATTTATATTAAAAAAACAAAAAAAAGGAGTCCATATTCTTGCTATCGCTACAACCCTAACATCAACACTATACCTATGCTATACCTATACGCTACATAGCGCGCCTATATACGCTGCAGATTTACAATAGTTTCTAAAACAAAACAAATGCTAAGCTAAACCAGATGATCTTATAAAAACTTTAACTAATTTTATAAATAGTCGTTAAAAATGCAAACTTAATTGTAGTTCTATAGCACGGTCGGTCGAGCCAGTTTAACCTAGGGTTTTGAATTTTTTTGTGATAAAATTCTATTATGAAAACCATAAATTGCAACTATCAGGTCATAATAAGAAATTCCTGCTGTAAGCTCTATATCTCAACATTATCAGATAATCATAAGCAACACAAACAGTCTCCAATTAACATTTATTTATAAAAACTGTAAAAGTAAACTCACAGAGACTACCAAAATCCCTAAAAATCATTGGATCAAATTAACCGCAAACGATTCAATTATTACAAATGAATCAAGCAAACGATAAACTTCCAAAACTCAAAACAAATCCATCAAAAGATCAAACACTAAAGTGACAACTTCATTTCGATCTCCAACAGAAATAGAGAAGCTTCAAAGAGTTGTTCAAGATACATATATACGATAGATCTAACGGCGAATATGTGAAGTTACCATGGCGTTCGTCGGATGAGGGCGGCAGCCGGCGGCGTTGTTGTTGTTGTTGTCCTCCTTTATCTTGTGGAGATCGGATGCTGAAGAGGTTTGTTTATGTAATGTAGCTAGGTTTCAAGATGGGCTCATAGCCCATTTCTTATGTGGGCTTAAGTTTAGAGACTTGGAGAATCATGGGCTATCCCATATTACGTTTGGGTTTGGCCTTGTACTATTAGAGGTGTAAAGGAAGCCGGTTTGAGCCCGCCAAACCGGCTCAAACCAATTTATAACCCAACCCACTTCACCAAAAAACTCAGTTTCAACCTCATCCAACCTGCTAGTTTGGAGCCGCACTAGTTTGAAAAACATGTCAAAACCGATTTTGGACCCGACCTAGTTTAAAAAACATGTCAAAAGACTGTTTTTTTTTTTTTTTTGTCCCAAACTGGTTTGAACCCAACCCCAATCGATTTGATAGGTTCGAACATTTTCCTCTTCCTAAACTGGCTTATAACCTGAAATCAGTTATTTACAAACTGATTTTTATTTTTTGTTCACCAACCTGGTTGGGTTTATAACCCTAACCGGTTTTTCAAATTGTACACCTCTAGTGTAAATGAAATAAGTATTCTCTAATGCTTATTTGTGGATTGTTATGTAAATTTAGATTGAAACCTTACTTTAAAAAATGATTATGTTAATGCTATTTAAGGACATGTTGAATAATTGAAACAAGAGAAAAAACCTCCAATGGTCCACTATCTCCAATGAGCTATTGGAGGTATATGCCCATCAAAATCCTTACTTACCCTTAGCATTGTAAAACTTTGTCTATAGAAGCATGTAACAACCAAGCCCTTTTACAAAGGTGTTGGTTTTTCTTGGTCATTGCATATGGAGTGGGCCCAAACTAAAAAAAAAATACAGGTTTTGCTTAAATATTGTGTATAGTAGGTAGAAGGGTAAGAATATTTGTAGGGTTGGAGATAAAAGTTAAGTATACTTAGACCGTAAACTGGGGCGGACCTAGCATGTTACTAGGGGTAGCCCCCGCTACCCTTTGACGCTCCGGCGGTAGTGTAATTTTAGAAAAATTTGACGTTTTTTCAATTTCTTTACTCCTTTTTATATGAAACGTTACCCCTATAAAGATTTTCTAGATCCGTCATTGGACGTAAAGCCTTCAGAGTTGATTTTTTGATGAAGGACTCCTATTCTAAGGGATTGGTTGTGCACAATCGTGTGACAATAAAAAATAGTGCACAAAGTAGTGGCTAGCAAATGATCATCATCTCGTTTTTCATAACAAACAAAGTAACAAAGGTGCTTAGAAATTTAAAACTTATAACACAAAGTAAATTCTTTTACTAAAGTTACAATCAATCTGTAAATGAAATGGTATTTTGGTACGGTCAAGGAGCTTTACTGGTTCCTATCTTAAATGACATACATATTGCTATGTTCTCTCATAAAACACAATATTACAAATATAATTCTTAAACCAAACAACTATAACTACAACTACAATGTAACTTCTCCGGTCCACTTGTAAGTCGATTTTGCCGTTAGGTGGGTTTTTAAATAACCCATGTCTTCGAAGCTGCATAAATACATCCAACATAACGGTTAATTGCCGGTTTTTAATAATAATAAAAGGAGTTAAATGTCATTTTAGTCCCTTTAGTTTGAGCCATTTTGACAGTTTAATCCAAAGATTTCATTTTTTGCCTGTGGGTCCAAAAAGGTTTCATCGTTGTCATTTTAGTCCACTGGGTTAACTTCATCCATTATTTCTGTTAACGAGAAGGGCAATTCGGTCATTTTATATGGCCAAATTGCTCTTCTCGTTAACAGAATTACAGATAAAATGACAAAATTGCCCTTCTTGTTAACAGAAAAAATGCAGTGGACTAAAATGGCAACGGTGAAACCTTGTTGGACCCACATGTGAAAAGTGAAACCTTTGGACTAAACTAATAAAATAACCAAAACCACAGGGATTAAAATGACATTTAACTCTAATAAAATATACCTTGTCGGGAGATTTTCCATTCATGATCAGCATCTACTGCCCAAAAGAAATACCCTCCTATTTTAAGTGTTTTTGCATATTCTACCTTTATTTTCACCGATCTAGCATCGTCATAACCAATCCAAGTGTTTCCCGCAACAGAATATACAGACACAGTTGACAAGTCAAACACCACCTTGGCATTATTCTGGATATTGAACTTTTCCACGTCTGCATAACCCAATTGTCCTTGGATCCCTGGCCCGACATCCACAGCTGGAGCTCCGATACCATATAGAGATGGATCCTTTAGTTGCCACGTTCGACCATATAATGGCAACCCCATTACCAATTTTTCTCTTTGGATCTTAGCCTTGATCCATGAGTGTAGCCCGTAACTCGTGCTCACGTTGCTGTTTGGATCGTATAAGGCTGCTTGGGCACCCGTCGTGGTGAGATCCCACGACCCGTGATAGTCATAACACATTGCATTTATCCAATCTAAGTTTTTGTTTATGGATTTTACTGGGTATTTACGATAAACATTATCCAATGTAATTTCTGGCTTATAATATGTGGCGGCTGAAAGAAGAAGTTGTGGTCTACACGTTGACTTAGCTTCTTTCTTGACCGCCACACGCCACTCATGAAGCAAGTGGCGAAAGTTGACCATATCAATTGGGGTTTGCGGGAATTCCCAATCTAGGTCAACCCCGTCAAAGTCAAACTTTCGTGCCACTTCTATAGTGGAAAGGATGAAATTTTTCCTCGAGTCATAACTCGAGGCCATGTGGGAGAATAGTATTGGCCCTTCGGCTGCGCCTCCTATGGAAAGCAACGTCTTGATGGATGGTTTCTTTTTATGAAGCGTGGTTGTGAAGTTTTTGAGCGACAAAGCGGTTGGATAATCAACGTCAAACTTAAATGTGACGTTATTAGGAGAAAGAAAAGCATAATAAGCATGAGAAAATAGAGTGGTGTCGATAGCGGATGGTGGAAAATCTATGGACCATGAAGGCCAATAAGCCCCTTTGTTTGGGCCATGAGAATAATACATAGAGTTGGTAGCACTAGTGCTACTACAAATGGCAAGACTCAAAATCACAAGGGAAATAGTAGGAGCATTGAGGAATTCCATGGTGTATTCTCTACCTCACTACCCTTATGACTTGCTTATAATGATGGGTCTGAAGTCATTTTAAAGACCAAGATCAATGTGTTCCAACTTGAAATAAGATATGAACAAAACTTAATATTTTTTTATAATGATTAACTATAGAGGAAATCGAAATGAGTTTGATGTTTACTTGTCACAAGAGTCTTGGATTCTTGTCATGAGCTTCTTCTGCCAAGCCTTTTCTGCTGACCAACTCAAAGTTGCAGTTTTTTTTTCGTTTAGAAAAAAACATTAAATATTACTTCCTTTTTTTTTTTAATAAAACAGACGAAATTTCACGTACCTCAGTTTTCGTTTATTAATATAATCAGAAAACTTGTTAAGTTACATCAAAACAGATGGTAGACGGGCAACAAGCTGCGCCGCCAACCTTTCGGTTTTATATAAAATATTTGGGTATAATCCGGTTTAAACTAATCACGTTAAAATATAGCAACCAAGCCTTTATACCAATCAATATTATTCGCATTACATGTATGAGAAATCTCATGAAAAATATAACCAACAAATGTTCCTTGAGACTTGTTGAACATATTTTTTTGTCGATTTAAATGAATTCTCATTAAAATGCCAAAACAACAAATTACAAGTAAATGGCAGGTAAACGGGCAACAAGCTACGCCGCAACCCCCCTTTGAATAGCAAAACCGATCCTACTAATGACGAATCAACTCTCAGGGGTTGAGAAATTACTATTCACGACCTGCTGAACTCTCTTTAGGAATTCCACGGCCTCCGGGGCTAGGGAACCAAATGTATCAAAAGCAGATGGTATAAACACAAAGTCCATACAAGGATGTTTTCCCCCGCCCACCCAAACATATTAAAAAATAAGTAATTTTTGTTTTTGTTTTTGTTTTGAGCAATTGGTCCTATATGGACGTGGGGCAAGCTGGTTAAGTAAGTCATAATATTTAATTACTGTACTAAGCAATAATTAATTCATTAAAATTCAGAAAACAAAGTTCCTTAATTTGACTAAGAAAATATTAAACTTCCTTTTCTATTCACAAGGAGGGAGGCCGGCTATACTTGAAATAGATGCAAATACATTATTATGAGTTTGGTTTATTTTTATTTTTATGGTTTGTTTAAGCAACAAAGGGATCCAAAAGCCGGTAAGCGATAGAACCAAAACTTTTATTTAGGAAGCCACAAGAAAATGGAGCCAGAACTTATATTTAGAGGCCACATGAAAACTAAGGTAAGTATCATATTAATGGAAAGTTTGGTTGACTGAACAGCGATCGAGTGGAACCTTGCCTAGCGGTTTCGCCGATGGTGAGAGTCTGTTGGAGACTCGTGATAAAAATGATAAATGAGTCAGAGTCAAAATTCAGACTTATGATTGAATAGTTAAAATGATTAGATGCATGGATATCCGTATTTAAGGGACTCTCTTTATGAGTATAAATAAGGCGAGTCAAGTATAAGCCCGATTAAGTTCAAGTTTGTTGAAATGTTCACTTGAGGGGGAGGGTGTTTGGTGTGGGAGGGGAAAACCACAAAGGTACCGAGTATTTGTCCTACGTGACCTTGGGTACCGTGCCACGCAGCCACGATATGATTCAAGATTCATGATCAACCTCATTCTCTTCACAAATATTCAGGATGATCATGACCACCCTCCCCACATTGAGTCAGACCATTTGCTTACATGGACCTGTTGACCTGTGCACCACATCATCACCAAACTTCGGTACCCACATCAAAATCCCCTCCCACGACCCACACCGAGCAAGGGAAGATTAGATACAAATGGCCCTGTTTAGTTCATAACATATGTTGAAACTGGAATTAATTTCATTCAGAATCGTGTTTAGTTGGCATTGAATGGAATAACCACTCATGGCCTCATGGGATTTGAATTCTGGTGGAATTTGTAACATTTCAATGAAATTTGTAAAACCAACCATAATGACCTCACTTTCTTCCTATGAAACATTTCATCATCACAAAAAAGCCTAGACCGGTGTTCACAAAATCAGGAAGGGATAGAGAGATATAAATCAATCGAATATAGATATTCAAGAAATCGGAAATCCCAAAAATCAATTCATAACCAAGATGAAACCATAGCATGCATACCTTTGAGATTTGTGTTCCATCTCATTATCTTCGAATCCAGTGTAAATCAAAACCAAGCAACGTTGATGATAACTTGAAGTCAAATCAAGCAAAATCGCTATCATATATATCACAAAATTAAAAGAAAGATAGCATAAAACACTAAGCTGAAGCATTTTCAAGTGGAAGTTCATACAGCTCTTTCCAGGCTGGTTGATTAGGCTAGCAACTAGCAAGTCACACCAGAAATAAAAGAGGGGTAATTGACCATGGAACCCACAACTAAGTTTGCCTCGTTCATGCGTGTGTTGATTCGATGCATGACGCTAGTTGCTGCTGGAACAGTTACGACTTAAATTGGGGTTGTGACAATCGCGAACGGAGACAACAATTGTCTTCTCAGAAAAGGGGAATAAGAGCTGCGAGCGACAGACAATGGGGAGTAATTTAATTTCTTAACCATTCCAATCCGATTGCTAAATTTACAAACCAAACATCACATGAATTCTTATTACCAACTCCAATTCAAATACGAATTCCAAATCCTTTGAAAGCATTCAACGAGGACTAAATCCAATTCCCAGCAACGATAATAAGTGGTTTATTTCAAACCATACACCATAACCCAACCTTAATGATACTTTTCAAGGAATTAGCACAAAGAGAACTTGTTTAGTTAATAGATACATGGCAGCAAGAATTGCAGCTATGGTGCTCTATAGGACTGAGAATATGCTACCGAATACCGGTATTGTACTGTACTGGTACCATACCGAATGGGTACCGAACGAGGTATATCATACGGTTTCCACTTCTCCGTAATTATTAATCACCAGTGCTGCAGTGCATATTTAGGTATTACTAACCCAAATTATTTATCAACACAGAAATTTTCAATTCATCAACCATCCAAACAGCAATTGAGCAAATAAAAAGATAGAACCATGAACCATCAATAGATTAAGAACTAAACACATCAAGTTGCCAGAGTATAGATGTAAACACAAATCATCAATCAATAGATCACAGAATCATAATGATATAAACACAGATCCAGATTAGAACACACCCGATTCTCATCAAGCAAGTACATAATAACGACCACGGTAATCATCACGATCTGGGTTGACTAATACGATGGCGTATAGGGCATAGATTATCCCCGGAAGAAAACCCAGTAATGTTAGCAACAAACATATGAAGAATTCCACCTGCAAAAGAAGAAACATGTCAGTCAGACATTTTCACAAACAGTTGATGTGCATGATGAAAAAAGGGGGCTTACAGTGCAGCAACCGTATCGGAGGCAAACTCCGAGAGGGGGGAAGAAAAGGGCCAAGAGGATTTCCAACAACAGAGCACAGCCTGATGACATTTTTGATCGGAATTTGATGGAAGATTTGAGTTCGACTTTGGTTGAGAGCTGAGTTTTGGGTTCAAATAAATTATCAAGTATGTATCAACGTGAGATCTGTGAGATAAGAAACCACAACAATTATTGTGATTTGTGTACACATTCCATCATCACTTGTTTTTGCTTTTTCTTATGGATTAAAAAAACATTTTAATTGCACATTATTATTCTATAGTTGGTGTATTTTTCTATAACACGGTTAAGCAACGGAAATTGTTTGTTTATAATAAACTAGGTTAAAACTCTGTGTATTACATGGTTTAAATAAACAAAATTTTATATATTAAGTAATAAAAAGTTATATCTTTATGAACCCCGTATATTGTACGGGTTAAATAAATGTAATTTTGTATACTAAATACTAAAAACGTTATATCTTTAAAATACCCGTGTATAATCGGGTTGAATAAATCTAGCAAATAATAAAAAAAATATATTCTTAAAAACCCCGTATATTATACGTGTTGAATAAACCTAAAAAAAGAGTTATATATATTAAAAACCATGTGTATTACACAGATTAAATAAATGTAATTTTGTATATTAAATACTAAAAAGGTCGTATCTTTAAAAAAACCGTGTATAGTCGGGTTGAAAAATATACCAAATAATATAAAAATTATATCATTAAAAAACCCCGTGTATTACACGTGTTGAATAAATCTAATTTTACATAGCAAATGATAAAAAAGTTATATCTTTAAAAATATCGTGTATTACATGGGTTATATAAATGTAACTTTGTATAGTAAATAATAAAAAATTATAATTTTAAAAACCTCGCGTTTTACACGAGTTGAATAAATATAATTTAGTATACCAAATAATAAAAAAAGTTATATTTTTAATAAATTAGGATAACATTTAATATTATTTTATTATTTATATATTTAATATAAGATAAGTAGGAAAGAGAGGTATTTGTTTTAAAAATATATTAAATTAACAATTTAGATTTGAGGATATATATATATATATATATATATATATATATATATATATATATAGGCTAAGGATAAAAAGAAAACCACTTTTATTGAGAAAACCCGGGAAACTCTAAGCTCCCGACTTTTTTTTTTGAAAAAATTACCACACGTAATATACATGTTTTTAAGAGTTTTGGGCAAAAAAAATCGAAAAAGCGCCGAAGGATTATTTTTTAAAAAATAAATAAATTTCAGCAACTTTGTTGACTAACACGTGTTAGGCAAAAAATGCTGAAACTTGTTTATTTTTTTTAAAAAAAATTTCTTCGGCGCTTTTTTGTTTTTTTTTTTTGGCCCAAAACTCTTAAAAACATGTATATTGCATGTGTTATTTTTTCAAAAAAAAAATGTCGGGAGCTTTGAGTTTCCCGGGTTTTCTCAATAAAAGTGGTTTTTTATATATCCTTGCCCTATATATATATATATATATATATATATATATATATATATATATATATATATATATATATATATATATATATATATATATGGGAGCCGCTAAAATAGAAACCACCTCCAGTTGTAAGAACCGCGAGAACCATTTTCATCCAATCAACTTAAAGGGTATTTTGGTCTTTTACCCTTAATGTCTAATCTCTCACTCTCTCTCTTATTTAATTCCATAGAAGTGTCAATGTCATCTTTTAACTGGCTCTCTCCTCTTTCTTCATTCTCATTTGTATCCTTTTAAATGTCTCTCTCTTCTTTCATCTTCTTCAAAAAACCAGAGATTGTATATGGAATCAATCAACCCAAACCATGACCCCCACCCCAGATTCATCTTCTCCGATCCTTCCCTCCCACCTAAACTGCAGTCGCACCTACCCCCGTTGTACCCCCCTCCTTCTCCGTCTCCGGTGGATGCCGCCGCCACACATGGGGGTTTCACTCATGTGTGAGCGGCGGTGGCTGATGATGTTACTGTGACCGCTAGTTTCTCCGGCGACCCTCAGACCTGCAACCCATCTCTCATCTCCTCCAAGAAACCCAAAAGATGTTTGATCGGCGGAGGTGGAGGTGGTTGGTCGACGGCGGAAGACGGTGGTGGGAGGTGGTTGGTTGGCGGTGCTGGTGTTGGAGGCAGTTTCACGTTTGTGGAGATCATGGCAGAAAAGGGGAGGCGGTTTCACTGATGATGTTCATGTGTTTTGTTGGTAAGAGATTTTGCTGGGTTTTGCTTGTGATTTTTAATGTTTGAATCTGTGGGTTTTTGCTGGGTTTTGTTGGTGCTTTTTGCTAGATTCGAACACTAATTTTTTGGATAGTGATTTCGAATCACAACAGTAATTTTGAATGTTTGGATAGTGATTTTTGAATCACAACAGTGATTTTTGGATAGTGATTTTTTGGATATTGATTTTTGGTGATTTGTGAATTTTTTGAATGTTTGAACAGGTTACCTTTTGCTGGGTTTTGTTTGAACAGATATCAAAATCAAGGCATGGTTACCTTTTGATTATGTGGGTTTTGATATGGTCGATTTTGGACGGCGATGATGAAAAAAAAACGTAAATTTAGATGACGATGGCGCGGCAAGGATGGCGGAGGGTAGGTTATTTGAACATGCAACCCCACTTTTGCAGCCTTTTTGATTTCGGATAATCTGAGCCAACCCCCTTTTTTTTCGAGATACACTTCGCTTTGATGTTGTTGGTCCCCCCCTAGTCGATGATGATAACAATATATCTGAGACACCTCCCGAGTTTGCGTAAAAAAGTTTTTTGTAAAAAAAAAAAAAATTAAACCGTAAACCTTTTAATGTAAACCGTAAATTTTTAACGTAAAACGTAAAAACGTGAAGCGTAAAAAGTTTTACGTAAAACGTAAAACGTTTTACGTAAATC
Source organism: Helianthus annuus (assembly GCF_002127325.2). Taxonomy (NCBI): domain Eukaryota; kingdom Viridiplantae; phylum Streptophyta; class Magnoliopsida; order Asterales; family Asteraceae; genus Helianthus; species Helianthus annuus. The sequence continues at coordinate 65,397,481 of NC_035438.2, read as the reverse complement.
GTAAAAAGTTTAACGTAAAACTTAAAACGTAAAAAGTCTAAAAAGGTTAACGTAAAACGTGTAAAAACGGCGCGTAAAACTGTAACACCCTTATTATAATACAAGGTTTAACGTATATTTTACGAAAACAACATGTAATTAAGATTACATATACATTGGAAATATGGGTTTATTACAGCTTTTCGCAAATCAAAAGTTAATTGACATAACGTAATCAAATTCGTCATTTAAAATTTATGACGATGCCAAGTGCGGAAGCATGTGTCTTATTCGTGTTCGGTTCTTCGTTGAGCTTGATCTTCTTCCGGCATCCACAAAGTACCTACATTTCATAAAAACATGAAATGCTTTAGTCATACGGATTTAAAACGTATCTAAACGAGTCCGGGAAACAAAACTAATAAAAAAAATACATTTTTGTATAGGGCCCACCGTAAATTACGGTAGCCCCTGAAACTTTATCCTTCCACCGTAAATCAGAAGAGATCCACCGTAGCATTTTTCAACTCCACCGTAAATTACGGTGGACACCGTAATTTACGGTGGCCCCTGCATTCAGCTTCTCCAATTTGCCACTTATTGACACGAAAACTTTCGTATCTTTCAATCCGCCTTTCCGTTTGACCTACCGTTTCTTTTTACGTGTTTGTAATTTAATCCCCCATCAAATGGAGTTAAAATCCAACATCCGGATTAACAAAATTTAAGACTTTTAAATCTCCGGCTTATTACCCTTTTTACCAAATTTTGACCCGTTCGTGATTTCATTTAACAAACTTGTTTGTGGCCCTTGTTTCTTTTGTAAACAAATTACCATGATTATTTCCTATTGCACAAGGTTCAAATCACGGGTTATTACACATTCTTAACCCGTTTCACTAATACTTCTATTTTGACCCGTTAAGGGTAATTAAGCACTTTCGAGCCTAAAATTGCATTCGATTGTTTCTAACATTCCATCACCACATTTCTTCTCCTATAATCTCCCACCACAACTGTATTTATGGTGGGTTTAATGTGGTAATCTATAAAAACCAAATTTTACCTTTCGAATCTTTATTTTACGGCAAAAACTCAATTAGTGCCATATGACTAATAAAATATCTCTTTTAGTTTCTATACTTATTCTAAGTATTGACTTGATTATAAAACTCGTTTTCAAGCGACTTCTAAGGGTTGTTTGCTTAATTTTACTTACAAGGGCGTTTTGGTCACTTTTAACCCTTCTTTTACGACGAAGGGCTTGCTTAAGCCAAGCACACCCAAAATCTCATTTTTAAGCAAATCTTGTTTTCAAAACACTCTGTCTATAATTTAAATCCTTCAGTTTACCTTTTTAGGGTAACCGAATATCCCATTTTACTTTGCCTAAATCACAAAGATCTCCAAGTTCTAAATGAGGAGTTGATCTATTATACATACCTGGCCCGGATCAACTTATTAACCCGGTTTTAATACCTTGCTTTATATTCGCTAATTAAGAACGATGCGAGTATCCATTGGACATTTATTCCTGTAAGCATATAACTCGACAAAGAATCATTAGTCTATATAGTCAAAAGGTGTTATCTACACCTTTTGACCCGTTTGGCCGAATTGACCATTTATCTTTGCAAGATGATATTTATTTTCATCTCCTCTACATGACTCGTTTCGTTTAACACCGTACGGTCATTTTAACATATAAACCGTTTATTACTTTCGACATAATACGACCAATTTATCGATTTACTTCTTTTTAACCATTATTATGGTTTCTATCATCTTTGATTTTCTTGTTCCGTTCGACTACACGACGGAACATCATTTTTCAATTGTTTAGATATCTCGTTCATAATTTATATGATAAGAAAACATTCCACAATTTAAGACTAGTGTAAGCTATACTTACCTTGCATCCGAATTACGCTTTTCCGCCATTCTTGCTTCGTTTGACCCGCTTCCTTTCCAAGCCTCCACCTAGCTTGTCAAGCGTCAAACTATCATCATAATTCGTAAGACGGTTATATTAGTCATCATTAATTATGACTGTTCCATCTTACATATTTTCTATCACAATTACCGTTCGATCTTATTAATGGTCGGTTTGACTATTTAAAAGTCAAATCACCAATTAACACATATGATTGCACTATCAAGTTCACAAGACTCAATTAGGCACATTTTCAACACTTAGTTCTCATTTAGGCATTTTAACAAACACCTAATGGGCATAATTCTACACATTTGCTAACTAGTTCATAACTAGTCATTTTTACCAAGATTAACATCAAAATTCAACCACTATCACTTATAATCAAATACTCAAACTTGCAAATTGTTTAAGTATTTCATGATTACTTAACATGCATGATGATTCTAATCATAATCATATCATCAAATCCATCTTATGACTAATACCCACTTAGCCTAGTGGGAGAATTCATTCAATCATTCAATTCCTATCATGTTATGCATGATTTCACTTAGGGTTTTGTTACTATACATGTATACATCACTAATTCAGTTCTAATTTCTACGATTTACACCAAAATCGCATATAATGATGTTCATTCAATTTTTACAACTTCATGTAACAACACAATTTTACATACCTCTTGATCCCCTTGACTTGGTGATCATTTGTATGCATTCATGCCTTTGATTCGAGCCCGATTTGGCCTTCAATTTGGTTGATTTTGTGAAACTAGGGTTTTTGGTTCTTGGAGAACCTTCTGGTCGATCAGAACACGCACACAATGTGTGTGTGTATATTTTTTTTTTGTTTTAATAAAACAAGTTTCCCACTTGTCCATTTTAGTCCCTCATGTTTTATTTTGATCAAATGAAGCTATATCTCATCATTAGTTACTTAATCTCATGCTACTAACTAGGTTAGTTACTCCTAGTTACTTTAACGGGTTCGGGAAGTTATAACCCGTTATGTTTTAAGTCCCGTTAATTTGGCCTTTTTAAATACTTTGTTCTCTCAAAGTATTTACTCCCCTTTTTAATTAATATTAGGTTTATTTATTTGAGTCCTAATATTTACCGGGTTAATTTTTACCACTAACGGTATTTTACTCGTCTTTTAGTATTAACGGGGTTTGATTACCAAACCCGTTTTTGGGGTGTTACAAGTCTACCCCCCTTAAAGAGGTTTCGTCCTCGAAACCTTTTCTTACATAATTTATCGAGTTTAACTCCATGCATTTGCTCTCGATAATCAATTGAGCATTGCTCATATTCTAACCAATTGTTAGTATTACCAGAAAAGTGTGATAATATCTTTTTGGTTACTAATCATCTACATATCTTATACAACATAATGCAACTTGAAATAACGTAATCTCGTTATTTCCACTAGTTTAATTAACTTAGCAATATTCATCACTCGGCTCAATACTCGCCACTCGGCTCGAATGTGATTATACTTCACATTACACTTCTTGACCGTGATCATGTCACGTCATGCCAAATTTTACATCAACTTTCTATTTTCAGAATTATCACTTTTCGAATACATCGTCTTGCACCTTCCAGTGTCAAGACTTATATCTTTCATGTTTACTATTTAGATTCCTATCCGAATTTATGTTTGTAAAAACATTATTTCTTACTAAAACCGAAGTTTTAGCCTTAGATCTTTTCTTTAACTTGTGTCAATCATCCATACCCGGATATTGACAGTCCGTAATTTAATCCTTTACAGTCTTAGTTTTATGCGGGGGTTCTTAACTGATTTCCTCGCTTTATCCAATCTAACCCGTAGGTTTTATCACTTAGCCTTACGAGCTATTTTTGATTCGACATTCACCTCTTTAGGGCGAAGTCCCTATAACTTCTTTCTAATCATGACCCGTGGGTCGTTTTAGTCCGTAGATCTCTCATTTGTTTATAACCCTAAAGGTTATGTTGATCCCGTAGATCACTCTTTTTACTCGTGTCTGTTGATGCATTTCATGTCTATCGCCTTCGTCAATCCGAGTCGTAGTGAAAAGTCGAAAGGAATCAAGCGCGTAATGTCTTATTTAGTTAGAAATGGCAAGGTGGCAAACTTGTAATTAATGAGAACTATCATTAAAGTGCCTTGACCATATAAATAGGAGTGTGTGTTATGATTTTAGTTAGTTCTAGATAGAGATTTGGAGTTAGACTTTGGAGAAGACTTGGAGAGAAGATTCTAGAGAGAGAAAGTAGAGAGAGAAAGTAGTGTAAACGTGAATTCTTGTACCGGATCGTCAAATCTATCAATGAAATCACGTTAGTAGTACGTTATCGTGTGTTCGGTCACGTTCGTTCACGGATTCCGCACGTGAAACGTTCGTTACGCAATCGAACGGTCGCAAAACCGGTCCTACAAGTGGTATCAGAGCTAGGAGCTCGATTGCTTGATCAAACACGTCGTTCTCGTACAGATTTCAGCCGATTCAGAGCCAAATCAGATCCGATTTCGTTGATTACTTCATCTTCTACTCATTTCTTACATTTTTCATCGGTTTTCATCAAATTGAACGGGTAAACACGGTCCGTTTCGTCTGATTTTTGGATATATTGTGCGAAATACATAGAATCAAAACCCTACCGAGTTTCACATCAAAACTCCAAGCCATTTTGGAGAAATCGCAGTTTTTCGAACCGAATTCGCGTAAAAATTCAGGTGTGGATCGCTTTTATGAACAATTCAGGATCGCTTTTTGGTCTTATTTGAGGATCGCTCATGAGAAGTTGACTAGGATCGCTCAAAAGGTGTGAAATTGTTCTGGATCGCTGATAAGTCACTTCTGAACCGCTCAAAAGGTGTGAAATTGTTCTGGATCGCTGATAAGTCACTTCTGAACCGCTTATTAGGTCATACGTGTGAACCGCTCCAAAATCATTAAATGTGGATCGCCTTTTAGTCAAGTTTTGGTCCGCTCAAAAGGTTTGAGGGTCGTTCTTTTGTCACCTTCGTCACGTGAGGTTCTGAAAAAAATACAGGTTGTTTGTCGTTGACTACATGTTGTGCCGCCCCTCTAAAAAGGTTGATTGATTGTGAGATAAGTCATTGTTTGTGCCGCCAAGCAACCCAATCACAATATTTGATCAATTTGTCGGCCTGTTGTTGTTGATTATTTGTTCCACCGCCCCACTTGCCCATTTACCCAATCAAATTTTTGCCTTGCACCGCCCAACCGCCCATTTTATGTGAGTTTGTTGTTGATTGGTAGCTGAGGCCCAATCAGCCCAACATCACCACACATCACCACTTTGTACCGCCCCACTACCTGATTTTTAAACACTTTGTACCCTTTGGTGATTTGTTGTTGATACCGCCCAAAAAACAACAAAACAATAAAAAAAAATCATCATTATTTTCTATAAATTTTTGGGGGCAGTTGAATTAAAAGTGTGCATTGATTAGAGTGTTTTCACGAATCTTCGAAAACGAGTCTTAGATTGGGTTCATCAATACACTGTTACGTATTCAATCAGCTTTGATTTGATCGTTTACTTGCTTGTTTGCAGGAAATCCACGGTAGTTTGTCGAGCATCGGTTATACACACAAACGAATTTCCACTCGATCCACGTTCACCTAATCTTTGATATTCAATCGAATAGTCATTTGTTTGTGTGAAAGTTTTGAAGTGATTGAAAATTCGTTTTTGTGAATTGTTTAATACCGAAAATGGATTTTGCAATTAATATTGCACTGAACAAGTTCAATAATTTTTCAGGTATCGATGGAGAATCAATTGAAGAATTGATTAATAGGTATGTCGAGCTGTATTGGATAATGGTGAGTTTGAAGATAACCAAGACAAATGAGGAATGGGTTAACAAACTGGAAAATGCTTTACCGGGTGATGAATGGAGAACGTATCTGTCAGATTGGAAGAAGAGATACTTAGAAGTGACTTTGGGCATGTTTATTGAGAAGATTAAAGAGCGAGAACTTGAACTACAAAAGATTAGAAGTGAAGCAACTGATGAAGCAAAATGTAAATCTGATGAAAATGTTCGAGAGGTAGAGGAACAGGTTAAAGAAATTTCAGCGATCAAGCTTGAGAAGAAAGCTGAGGATGTAAAGATGACCGAGAAGTGTTCAAGATGTGACAAATTTGAATCAGACAATGTCAAACTGTTAAGTGATTTGGAAAGTTTGACATTGGAAAACAAAATTTTGAAAGAAAAAGATTCAAAAGTTGAAGAATCTGTGAAGAATGCATCAGTGTGTTTCAAATGTGACAACTTTAAGACTTATAATGACAAACTCGAAAAAGGTGCAAAAATTTTGGCATTGGAGATCAAGAAGTTGACAGATGAGAAACAAGCTGATGATAAACAGATTCTTATGATTCAGGAAATTTGTGAGAAACTGAAAGTTGAAAATGACAAACTGTTGGGTAATTTGAACAGTTTGACATCAGAAAACAAGGTTTTGAAAGAGAAAGAAAAAGAATTTGAAAACAAACAGAAATCGTCAGAAGATGAGGATTTCTGGATTAAGCTTGAAAACAAAAATCTAAAAGCTAATGAAGTAAAACTTCAAGAACAGATAAATGTTTTGGAAAATGAAAAATCTGTTCTTGAAAATTTGAAAAATGAAAATGAAAAAACAATCAAGTCTCATTTTGGGAGAATATCTCAGCTTGAAAGGGAAGCTGAGAATTCGAGGAACAGAATTGATGAACTTGAAAAGAAGTTGATCGGTTTTGTGACTTCATCTGACAAGTTGAATATTCATTGTCCAAAACCAATCAACTCTGTTCCAATAAGTGACAGTGTCACAAACTTTGACAATGTCAAAGTTGAAGATTGCGATGAGAAATCTGATGATGAAAATACAAAAATTGAAAAACAAAAATTGTTTTTAGAATTAAAAGAAAAATTCAAAAATACTGTTTTGCAATATACTGAAATAGGTGAATGTTCAAAGCAGAAACCTGTTAAGAAGATTGTAGAACAAAAACAAAAAGGTAAAAATTTGAAAATTGTTCAAAAAGATAATAAAAGCTCATCAGATCGATCATCCAATCGCAATCAAAAAGTACAAAAATTGAAAAACGAAAACTCAAAAATTGTTGGTAATAAGTGGTGCAGGTCAAACCACAATGCTCAAAAGCCAAATCCAACAATCAAGAGGAGGAAGGAGTATCACCACGCTAGACAATGCTTTGATCTAAGCGTTTGGTATGAAAATGGTGATTGGTACGATAACAGAATGTGCTACAAATGTGGATATCAAGGACACATTGCTGTTAACTGCCAGAGACAGAGATTTGAGACAAGAAGATGCTATAATTGCCAAATCCAAGGACACATTGCCAGAGATTGCCCAAGGAAATCAAGTGAAAGATTGAGGGTTAATTCTCAGAAGTTGGCAAAGAAACCAGTCACTGTCAAGCCCAAGAAACTGAAAGTTTCAGAACAGAATGTCAAAGAACAGAAGGTCCAAGAACCTAAAGTTCAAGAAACGAAAGTGAAGCTTTCTCAAGGGCAGAAAGACAAACTGAGGAAGAAGAGGAAGAAAGCACGAGAGTATCTCGAGAAGATTTTGTCCTCGGGTTCACCCGACAGATCGAATAAGAGTGCTGATGAATCGATTCACTCGACAACAAAGTCAAGTAAACCGAATTCGTCAGATGCAAATCTGAGGACGAAAGAGGAAAAGAAGAAGGAAAAGGTCGGCGATGAATCTGACGTGCCGAAGTCAGACAACCCACCTTCAGGCGATGATTCTGATTCGTCAAAATCAGAGGAGCCACAAGTTGAGCTCAAAAGTGAAAATTCAGTTCCGCCAATGGATGACACAAACTTTCCACCATTGCGAACTGAAAATTTTAAACAAAAAGATGGTAAAGTGAAAATTTCAAATAAATTCTATTCTGAAAAGAAAGAATTTGATGTCGAAAAGGCTTTTAATGGAAAAGTGAAAAATATTTTTGGAAAGATGGTTGAGGGAAAGGTTAAAGGGGTTAAAGAATTTTATGAAACAAAAAGGAATGTTCAAACCCCGAGTGAAAATAACTCAAATACACCCAAGGCTGGTCAGGCTTGGGTGCCTACATTCGTTGCTTAAAATCCTGACTTGCCGGAGTTCCCAGGTTGGTAAGCGTGGAACATGAATCGGCACATTTCTTGAGAAATTTCACTCTGGTGATTTTTCGTCTTTTAAAAGATAAATCAGGGACATTAAGTTGTACCTGATTCATCTTTCCTACAAGTGATAATTTGAAAAACAAGGTGATGAAACTCCGTGTTTGTGAAACGACACACAAAACTAATTTTCCGGAAAAACCATTTTGATTAAAACAAACTTAAGTGTTTTGAGATCACAATGGGAAAATAGTTTGTTGTGAGGGGGAGTTCTGATTGTTTACGCCAAGTGGATGGAGAAGTGAAGTGATTCTCATCAAGTTGTCAACTTTGTACAGTTTGTTTCAAATTTTCTCAGAAAATCAAAATTGAAACATATTTTGATTTTAGGGGGAGAAAAATTTTAAAAAAATTAGAAAATTTAAAAATGAGTTTTGTTGATAAAAGAGGAAATGATAGTAAATCAGTGGACTATCACAGCATGCTAAGGAAATGAAATGTCAAATGTGATAAACGATCTCACTAAAGATGTGACGATAGGCTCAGCTAGACTAGTAGATTTGCGATAACGATACAAATATAAATGAAAAAGCCTAGTTCTAGTGGGAAACATGGTTGAAAGCATAGTACTTAGTTTTGTCCTTCTTGACTGTGTGCCTGCTCAGTAATCGCTGATTGTCGAAAGACATAAAACTGGTTAAGTTTGTGAACTTTCACTACTTTGCTGAAAAATCGCTGTGATTGTGCATTTCATTTTGCAAAAATTTAAACTTGTTTGATTTCTTTATTTTGTTTAAGCATCGGACATCCTCTGCGTATACGGGAGTATCGACCTGGATGTTGTTGCCTAAACGTTCTGCTTTATTTTCTTTGGTGTTTCGTTTAAGCTTTGGACCTCCTCTGCGTATACGGAAGTATCGACCTGGTGGTTAAAGCCTAAACAACTTCAACTTGTTTTATTTTCTTATTTTGTTTAAACATTGGACTTTCTCTGCGTATACGGAAGTATCGACCTGATTGTTAATGTTTAAACATTCTGCCTTGTTTTCGCACAAATCACAGTTGATGAAAGTTTAAAGGCATTACTTGAGTTAGTGTATTGCATGATGAGGGGATATGCTGAGATCGTGGGGTCCATAAGAACTTAGTGCATAATTAATATACCTTAACGTATCGGTAAGCATTTCGAAAGTTTTTAGATTGAGCTTAAGTGGACAACAATATCGTCAATCAACGTGAATCGTTTAGAACTTAAAATGTCTAAAAGCTTAACGGTGCGTGTGATGTGTCTCAAAAACTGATATGATCCTCTTGCACAAACTCACAAAAATATGTGTGTACATATTTCATTTCTGCATTTTATTTCTGTATTTCTGCTGCATTTCTGCATTTATGTTTCTTATTTTCAAAAATCCAAAAAGATTTTCGACAACTGATGATGAAAAGCTGACATTCAAAATCTCAAAGGCTAAACATGATGAACAGACATGTTGGTTAACTGATTTGAAATGTTTAAGATGATACATTAATTTGAATCAGAAATTGGAATGTTTCAAATTTTATCAGTTTTAAATGTGAAAAATTCTCAAATGTTTAGTTGATTCATTAAGTTGAATCACAACTTTATTGGTTTGTAATAGAGAGTTTGAGATGTGCAGGTTTTTGAAATTTGTTGCTACGAAAAGCCAGACTACGATCCCAACAGCCGAGTCTAAGGGGGAGTCTGAAGACGAGCTCAACACTAAAGGAGCTTGTATCTGAAAAGCAAGGCGTCGATCCCAAAAGCACGGAAGCTTGACGAAAGGGGGAGCCTGAAGATTTTGAAGAAAATACAGATCCTCTGGGATTCTGTTCGAACAAGAGTATTTGAAGACTCTCACTAAAGATTCCGTCAACATCCAAGGGGGAGTTTGTTAGTGCAGTTGTCTGTCGACTACATCTTCGTTCGAGTCTTAAAGAGAGAGAAAGTCAAGTCGCTATGAGTTTCGCTACGAGATTGACTACGGCAATATCCAAGGGGGAGATTGTTGATGCATTTCATGTCTATCGCCTTCGTCAATCCGAGTCGTAGTGAAAAGTCGAAAGGAATCAAGCGCGTAATGTCTTATTTAGTTAGAAATGGCAAGGTGGAAAACTTGTAATTAATGAGAACTATCATTAAAGTGCCTTGACCATATAAATAGGAGTGTGTGTTATGATTTTAGTTAGTTCTAGATAGAGATTTGGAGTTAGACTTTGGAGAAGACTTGGAGAGAAGATTCTAGAGAGAGAAAGTAGAGAGAGAAAGTAGTGTAAACGTGAATTCTTGTACCGGATCGTCAAATCTATCAATGAAATCACGTTAGTAGTACGTTATCGTGTGTTCGGTCACGTTCGTTCACGGATTCCGCACGTGAAACGTTCGTTACGCAATCGAACGGTCGCAAAACCGGTCCTACAGTGTCTTATTAAAATATATATTTGGCGTCAAAGCACTCTGTTTACGTTTGAAAATCATTTGTCTCAAGCTTACCGTTATCCGGCTTGCGCTTACTTATGCCTTCAAGCATTATACTTTATTCAACCCGTTCAATCTCAAAATAGTTGAATATAATTATCAAAATTTCTGTTTACGAAATTTTATGGTCTTTTAGTCATAACTCATAATCCGAGTCTTTTGACTTTAAATTCGTGTTCTCGTTTCTCGGTTTACGCATGTGTTTAAATCCTTACCCATTAACCGGGTACTTTACCGAAGTCATTATTAGTGCAAGCATTCCGGTATACATCAAGTTTTCGTTTTAATTTGTTTGGTTGTCTTAGCGGAAGCCCTCGCTTTTATTCAACCAAACCTTTATTCTTTATTTGACCATCCTTGACAGTCTTTTAAACTATGAATGATGATTATCATCATCATCATTTCTTTACTACGATCAAAGTCAACGATTTTGATCGTTTTTCTCGTGTGGGCAATACCTTTGTTTCTATGACCCCGCGGGTCATTTATACTTTGGTTTTACAATGCCCTTTTTGTCTACCATGGTTTTCGATCGTTTTCCCCATGTGGGCAATACCTTTGTTTCTATGACCCCGCGGGTCATTTATACTTTGGTTTTACAATGCCCTTTTTGTCTACCATGGTTGTTTCATCAAAAATGACTTATGTCACGAATTTCCTTGGGTCTTTTATTTCTATGTGCGCCATACATCGTTTTTATGGTTCCCGCGAAAACCATTTATACGAGTATGCCCATGAGATTTCTTGACCCTAAGGATCCTTTAAATTTCATTCTTCTTGACCTTACTACATCGGACATAACTGCGCTCATTATAAGAAGCTCATGCTATCATGTGTTCACTACTTACTTGGCCAGAGTAAGCGATCAACACGTGGTACGCGTGACCTTATTATAATTACCACATCACGTCCCATGTAAGTAACTCCTCAAATTATCTCCATGTTTATGGTTTCATTTGGTAAAACTTTATTTAATTGTTGGTTAACAATTATTAGTTTTAGTCGTTTATTCCTTGAACATGTACAATGTCCCTTTTTATAAACGTTTATTCACATTCATTGATGTGATCATTACTTTTCTCAATAGGATTTATATTGAGAATATTTACTTGGATGATCACTCTTGTCCAAGTTTCTATATAAACAAGTCTTGTTATTCATTTGTTATTCATCATTGTGAATAACACATTTCCTATTAAATTTCTCTTGGAAATCAGGTTTTCCAAGTTCTATCATATGTGTATGCAACCGTTATTACTTACGTGTTTGTTGCATATAACGACTCGTACGATTAAATTTAAGAGTGTGCACCTGGTAATGCTTGCCCTAACGGGCTTCTCTTGTCATTAGTCTTGTTCGCGACCATCTCGCGATTTTGGTCCTTGATGAGTATGCTCTTTCTATCATACCTCGGACCGTTCCATCATCATATCCACAATTCGTTTGACTCTCGTCGTCTTCAAACGCGAGTGTCCTTCAATTAAAACATTCACAAAGTTAGTAACGTCAACTTCAAAAATCGCCCGTATTATAATACAAGGCTTTTTCTACTATACGCGTCAACGCGCGTATTTTCGTCAACTATATCAATCATTTTAATTGGGGTAACGTGTATCACACGATAGCCCTATGTGTTGTTTACAACACTTTAGCATGCTAAACTATTAACATACTTGTACTTACCGGATTTGCGATCAAGCTTCGAACCGAACACTTTATTCTTCTAACCTTGAGCTCTGATACCAACTTGTAACACCCTTATTATAATACAAGGTTTAACGTATATTTTACGAAAACAACATGTAATTAAGATTACATATACATTGGAAATATGGGTTTATTACAACTTTTCGCAAATCAAAAGTTAATTGACATAACGTAATCAAATTCGTCATTTAAAATTTATGACGAGGCCAAGTGCGGAAGCATGTGTCTTATTCGTGTTCGGTTCTTCGTTGAGCTTGATCTTCTTCCGGCATCCACAAAGTACCTACATTTCATAAAAACATGAAATGCTTTAGTCATACGGGATTTAAAACGTATCTAAACGAGTCCGGGAAACAAAACTAATCAAAAAAGTACATTTTTGTATAGGGCCCACCGTAAATTACGGTGGGTACCGTAAATTACGGTAGCCCCTGAAACTTTATCCTTCCACCGTAAATCAGAAGAGATCCACGGTAGCATTTTTCAACTCCACCGTAAATTACGGTGGACACCGTAATTTACGGTGGCCCCTGCATTCAGCTTCTCCAATTTGCCACTTATTGACACGAAAACTTTCGTATCTTTCAATCCGCCTTTCCGTTTGACCTACCGTTTCTTTTTACGTGTTTGTAATTTAATCCCCCATCAAATGGAGTTAAAATCCAACATCCGGATTAACAAAATTTAAGACTTTTAAATCTCCGGCTTATTACCCTTTTTACCAAATTTTGACCCGTTCGTGATTTCATTTAACAAACTTGTTTGTGGCCCTTGTTTCTTTTGTAAACAAATTACCATGATTATTTCCTATTGCACAAGGTTCAAATCACGGGTTATTACACATTCTTAACCCGTTTCACTAATACTTCTATTTTGACCCGTTAAGGGTAATTAAGCACTTTCGAGCCTAAAATTGCATTCGATTGTTTCTAACATTCCATCACCACATTTCTTCTCCTATAATCTCCCACCACAACTGTATTTATGGTGGGTTTAATGTGGTAATCTATAAAAACCAAATTTTACCTTTTGAATCTTTATTTTACGGCAAAAACTCAATTAGTGCCATATGACTAATAAAATACCTCTTTTAGTTTCTATACTTATTCTAAGTATTGACTTGATTATAAAACTCGTTTTCAAGCGACTTCTAAGGGTTGTTTGCTTAATTTTACTTACAAGGGCGTTTTGGTCACTTTTAACCCTTCTTTTACGACGAAGGGCTTGCTTAAGCCAAGCACACCCAAAATCTCATTTTTAAGCAAATCTTGTTTTCAAAACACTCTGTCTATAATTTAAATCCTTCAGTTTACCTTTTTAGGGTAACCGAATATCCCATTTTACTTTGCCTAAATCACAAAGATCTCCAAGTTCTAAATGAGGAGTTGATCTATTATACATACCTGGCCCGGATCAACTTATTAACCCGGTTTTAATACCTTGCTTTATATTCGCTAATTAAGAACGATGCGAGTATCCATTGGATATTTATTCCTGTAAGCATATAACTCGACAAAGAATCATTAGTCTATATAGTCAAAAGGTGTTATCTACACCTTTTGACCCGTTTGGCCGAATTGACCATTTATCTTTGCAAGATGATATTTATTATCATCTCCTCTACATGACTCGTTTCGTTTAACACCGTACGGTCATTTTAACATATAAACCGTTTATTACTTTCGACATAATACGACCAATTTATCGATTTACTTCTTTTTAACCATTATTATGGTTTCTATCATCTTTGATTTTCTTGTTCCGTTCGACTACACGACGGAACATCATATTTCAATTGTTTAGATATCTTGTTCATAATTTATATGATAAGAAAACATTCCACAATTTAAGACTAGTGTAAGCTATACTTACCTTGCATCCGAATTACGCTTTTCCGCCATTCTTGCTTCGTTTGACCCGTTTCCTTTCCAAGCCTCCACCTAGCTTGTCAAGCGTCAAACTATCATCATAATTCGTAAGACGGTTATATTAGTCATCATTAATTATGACTGTTCCATCTTACATATTTTCTATCACAATTACCGTTCGATCTTATTAATGGTCGGTTTGACTATTTAAAAGTCAAATCACCAATTAACACATATGATTGCACTATCAAGTTCACAAGACTCAATTAGGCACATTTTCAACACTTAGTTCTCATTTAGGCATTTTAACAAACACCTAATGGGCATAATTCTACACATTTGCTAACTAGTTCATAACTAGTCATTTTTACCAAGATTAACATCAAAATTCAACCACTATCACTTATAATCAAATACTCAAACTTGCAAATTGTTTAAGTATTTCATGATTACTTAACATGCATGATGATTCTAATCATAATCATATCATCAAATCCATCTTATGACTAATACCCACTTAGCCTAGTGTGAGAATTCATTCAATCATTCAATTCCTATCATGTTATGCATGATTTCACTTAGGGTTTTGTTACTAAACATGTATACATCACTAATTCAGTTCTAATTTCTACGATTTACACCAAAATCGCATATAGTGATGTTCATTCAATTTTTACAACTTCATGTAACAACACAATTTTACATACCTCTTGATCCCCTTGACTTGGTGATCATTTGTATGCATTCATGCCTTTGATTCGAGCCCGATTTGGCCTTCAATTTGGTTGATTTTGTGAAACTAGGGTTTTTGGTTCTTGGAGAACCTTCTGGTCGATCAGAACACGCACACAATGTGTGTGTGTGTATATATTTTTTTTTGTTTTAATAAAACAAGTTTCCCACTTGTCCATTTTAGTCCCTCATGTTTTATTTTGATCAAATGAAGCTATATCTCATCATTAGTTACTTAATCTCATGCTACTAACTAGGTTAGTTACTCCTAGTTACTTTAACGGGTTCGGGAAGTTATAACCCGTTATGTTTTAAGTCCCGTTAATTTGGCCTTTTTAAATACTTTGTTCTCTCAAAGTATTTACTCCCCTTTTTAATTAATATTAGGTTTATTTATTTGAGTCCTAATATTTACCGGGTTAATTTTTACCACTAACGGTATTTTACTCGTCTTTTAGTATTAACGGGGTTTGATTACCAAACCCGTTTTTGGGGTGTTACAAAAACCGGGAATAAAAAACCGCACGTAAAAACCCGGTCGCAAAAACGGCATGAAAAAAACGGGGCGTAAAAAAACGGCGCGTAAAACGGGCCGTATAAATGGCGCGTAAAAACGGGACATAAAAAACGGGAGTGTAAAACGGGTGGTAAAAACGGAACATAAGAGCGTAAAACTGGTCGTAAAAAAAAGCGCGTAAAAAACGGGTCGTAAAAAAACGCGCGTAAAATTTTTTTATCAAAAAAACTGATTTCAAAATGTTTTTTAATAAAGAAAATCTGATTTTAGAAAAAAAAAACAATTAATGCAAATGGGACAAAAATGTAATTAAAAACAATAAAACTAATAAGATAAAAAAAACAAAATTACTTAAATACCTTTTTAGATTAAAATATTAAAGACATAATAATACAAAAAGACTTAAATTTTACTTTTAGCTACTTTTAATCTCATCCATCTATTTTGAAGATCTAATGGCCAGAAAGTGATTCCCGCGGTTCTTATAACTGGAGGTGGTTTTCATTTTAGCGGTCCCCATATATATATATATATATATATATATATATATTTATATTAAAAATGAATAGTAATTTTAATATTATAATAATATATAGTTTTTTTAATACTTTGATTATTTTAATACTGTAATAATAGTTATTTTCTTTACTTTTTTTCTTTAATCATTTCTTTAATATCATGGGTTGTGATAAGCTTGGTGTCAACCGGTATCAAGCCTGTACAGGTATCAAAAATACCGGTACAATCCTATTCAGTATCGGTACATGAAGGCAAAACCGACACTAATATAGAAAACACCAAAAGTTGTTTCTCTTTATATTCGTTCTTTTATCTAACACAAGCAAACATATTATTTTAACTCACAAACATGAAAAAAGGGTATGTTTTTTTTAAGTGAAGAGTTTGTTCGGTTAACCTTCAATAAAAAAAGGGAAAACCTCCTTCATATATCCGTTTACAATCCTTTAGATAAAGTTTAGGGAATTAATTGATAAGGTTAACTAAAAGAAATTAACTAAACATTTTATTAAAGTATAATAAGATTTAATATTAATTCATTATTTATTTAGTTAATATAAGATAACTATAAATTTGAGAATACCTTCAATGAATGACACGTGCCTAAAAGTTGATTTCTTTTATTATAGTAGATAGATTTAATGTAAAAAATATTGTTATTATTATCATCATTATAAATTATAATTATAAATCTAGAAAAAAGATAAAATACAAATAATTTTAACATACAAAACGTACGAACTGAATATTTTGCTGAAAAAGCGCGATGGGATTTTCGTAATTATTAGTAATTATCAAAATTACTCTACATATGATCCTGTATAGTAATTTTGATATTTGTAGAGTAATTTTATAAAATGTTCCCGTGGAGTAATTTTGATCTTGTAGGCTAATTATCAAAATTACTCTACAAGTGTATCAAAATTACTCTCCAAGTTTATCAAACAAAATACAATTTAAAATTACTCTACAAATGATTCTGTAGAGTAATTTTGATATTGTAGAGTAATTTTGTAAATTTTTTTTAGCATTTAGTTATGGGGTTTAACTTTATGGTTTAGTTTTTAGCATTTATTTTGGGTTGGGAGGGAGGGAGGAGGTTTATGGGGGGGGGGGGTACGTTTAGGTTTTTGAGGGGTGGGGGCTTAGTTTTTTTAGGTTTTTGGGTGTGTGTGGGGGGGGGGGTTAGGTTTTTTGTAGTTTTTTTTTGAGGTGGGGGGTTAGTTTTTTTGGGTTTTTTTTGTGAGATGTAGTTTTTTGATCAAAATTACTCTACAAGATCAAAATTACTCTACAGAATTATTTGTAGAGTAATTTTGATAATTACCATACGAGCAAATAATTACGAAAATGCCACCGCGTTTTTTTTTTGCCTTTTTCATGTTATTCGTACATTTAATACGTTAAAGTTATTTGTATGAGAACTTTACTCTATAAATCTAATAATATAAAAAAAGAAAAAGTTCCCGTACAAACAGCCTTATCGTACAAAACGTACGAAAGACATGAAAAAGTAAAAATAACTGTAGTGGCATTTTTGTAATTATTTACTCGTAGAGTAATTATCAAAATTACCCTAAAAATGATCTTGTTGGGTAATTTTGTAAAATGCGCTTGTAGGGTAATTATTAAAATTACTCAACAAGTGTATCAAAATGACGCTACTAGTTTATCAAACAATATACAATTCAAAATTACCCTATATGATCATTTATATAGCAATTATGATATTCAACAAAATTACCCTACAAGATCAAAATTACCTTACAAGATCATTTGTATAGTAATCATGGTACTCTACAAAATTACCCTACAAAGATCAAAATTACCCTACATGATCATTTTACAATATTACCCTACAAGATCATTTGTAGGGTAATTTTGATAATTACTCTACGAGTAAATAATTAAGAAAATGCCACTGCGTTTTTTCAGCAAACCTTTAGTTCATACGTTAAAGGTATTTGTATTTGATATTTTGCCTATAAAAATCATAAAAATATGTTTTTATAAGGTTTAATTAAAATCATCATTCTCATTATAAATTATAAATTAACGATATATTTGAAGTAAGTACGGATTTTGTAGGAAAATTTAGCAGATCAATCTAACAAAAAAAATGTTGGTCTAACTTAAAAATATATTTGAAGTAGGGGTAAATATTAAGGCAATTAAGGATTTAAAAAAAATAGCAATTTGGTTATTCTAGATATTATCCAAATTTTAGAAATAGTAAAATCATCAATTATGATTAAAAACATTTTTTTTGAAATACGGTATAATCATGGTGTTGACACACGAGATTTGTTGGAATCGTTTTTTTAGAAATAGGATAACAATTTACCTATGATTTTTAACTTAGTGATAAAGCAATAAGTAATACGTGAAGTAGTTGTGTAAATGGCCTCCTCCATCCTTAGGCTAAGGGGTGTGGGGTTTGGGGAGGAGGGGGTCCCATGTGGCATCAATGCCGAAGGGGAACACCACCCCCACTTGTAACACCTCATAAAATTTTATCGAATTATATAGCAATACGTGTTTAGAAAATTTTCAAATATTCCAGATTTTTTTTTGGAGGAGAGGGACAAAATTTGTAAAAATGGGATTTGATTATAGTTGATGGGTTAAAGTTATTAAAATGCCAAAATTCTAATTCATAGAGTCCCTTACGGACCGCAAGGGGGGTATCCCTTACGATCCGCAAGGGTAAGGCCCCACCTTTGCGGTCCGCAAGGGTGTCGCTTGCAGAATCCCTACAGCTAGCAGCTGCAGGTTGCAATTTGTGATACAAAGCTCCGAAAATTGCCACTTCTTCTCCTCCTTTGGACATCTAGAGTGTCACTAATCTTGCTCTAAAAACCTTCCATGACACTTGTCATGCTCCTAACACTCCAAGATCACTATAAATAGCTTCGAGTTCTTGAACTCAAAGCACACTTTCACAACTTTCTTTCAATATCTCTTTGGAGCAGCTTCTGGACCAACAAGCCTCATTCTCTGAAATTTAATCTTCACCTTGAACACTTGTAAGTGTTCTCCCTCAGATCTTTTCCATTATTAGGCTAGTTATTAGCTGAAAGTCAAGCAAAATGACTTTTGCTTTGACTTTTGGTTATGCCCATTAAAATTCAAAATGAACTTTGTAATGTGATCGTATAATGAAGGTGTTAATCCCTTGTTATTACACCCTCTGGAAATCATGTTAAATAGGCGAAATGACGAGTCAACATATATTAAATAAAAAGTCAAGAACGCAGATTTTATAAATTATGATAAATGAGCTTCTAAGTATCAAAACCCAAAGTTTGACATCATAATGGTTTATATAACATAATAGGACATGTTTAATCATGTCCAACTCGTCATTTCCTGTTTAGAGCTTATTTCCTAGTCGAAAGTCAAACAGTTTGACTTCTGCTTTGACTTTCGAATCTGACCCGTTTGGTCAAAATTAGAACCCGATTAGGAGTTGTTATATGACCATAATATTATAGGGAATAACCCTCTGAGGTCATATGTCACACCCCAACCGATGGCGGAAACATCAGGGTGCGGCACTAAGCGTTCAGATTGCTCATGAGATTTCCATAACATCAAAAGTTTCATTATAGATTAATTAAGTTTCAAGCAAAATTTGTCTAAAAACAACATCACCAAAAAAGTATCAAATACAACCATAAATCATTGTTCAAAATCTAGATTAAACTAGGTGGGTTTCTAAGCATCAGCCCTAGCTTGATTTCCATGGTTCAGCCTCCTATTAGCCTGCAACATGTATTAAAATAGAGTCAGTACAAAAATGTACCGGCGAGTATACAAGTTTGAGTATATAGCATAATAGATTCAAAAGACTCATATCCATAATGTAAATGATAACAAAATAGTTTCAGCCGTGCTAGTGTTCACAGTCCAAGTGATAGCCCAAGTGTCCCGATGCTTTAGTGTTTTCCCAAGAATCAAGGAAAACTAGAATCCGCCTAACAATACCCCAAAGAATAACGGGGAGGTGCATCTCCTATAGCGCTAATATTGTTAAGGCGAAACTACACACTCTGGATTAAACATTCACATAGCACAAAGAATCAAGAATCAAGAATCAAGAATCACAAGTTTCACATACACACAGGATAGAGTTTAGATTCAAAGTATCAAATTTCATAGTTTATAGAATACATGTCGCATCCCAAAGTTTAAAACAAAAAGGGATCGAGTATACTCACAGTGATTTCTTAACAGATTAACTGTTATTGGATTAAAGGGAGCTCTTTAGAGTTAGCCTGATTAGATTACAACAGATAAGTGTCGAGCAAAAAAGCGGGATTCCAGCAAAGTGTCGGATCAGTCACTGGATCGGATGGCTATTCGATCGGACGGTAGTCCAATCGGATTGCCATTCGATCGAGGTGACTTAGGTGTGTGTGGGACGGATTGTCATCCGATCGGATTGTCATCCGATCGGATGGTCATCCGTACGGATGGCCATTTGATTGAATTGTCATTCGATCCAAGTGTTGAGATTTCAACAGTTTAGTTAATGTTCAACTCAGGTTACTTCGATCGGACGGCAGTCCGATCGGATTGCCATTCGATCCAAAGCTCCAAGGTTTCCAAGATCCAGAGTATCAGTTTCAAGAGATTCTAAGTGTTGAAGATTAAGAGGCATATGGCACATCGATCGGATGGCAGTTCAATCGGATTGCAGTCCGATCGGATTGCCATTCGACGATGGTAGTTTCCAAAGTTTCAAAGTGTTTAAGGTTACGAGGCAAGTGTCACCTGATCGTATGGCAGTTGGGTCGGATGGCTATCCGATCGGATTGCCATTCGATCGAGTTGTCCTTATCCCGTTCCTAACCTTGTAAAGTTTCTAAGTTTCTGTTTTAACGACGGCGACATGGTACGTATTAAGACAATGGTAAACACACCAATGTACAGCCGTTTTGATTGGATGGGAATCACCCCAGTCCGTCCAGTCGTCTGTTCTTGGCGGTGCTTATGTCGGAATCCGTACTCCGGTCATCTTCTCCGGCAACAATCCATTTCCAGGCTGACTCAAGACTAATAAATCAAGTCTTCAGTCCGTTCAGATCTGGATTCCACCGTTTTAAGTGAAAAGTTAAGAAAAGATGAAGATAAACATAAGTTTTAGCTAAAAAGGCTAGATTTAGTAAAGATTTGGTGTAAAACGCATGAAATTCCTTAGATCTGAGGTAGATCTTGACTAGAATGACATCACACAATAGTTTGGTACAAACCGCCACGGTGACGTCACCCTCGAGAGCTCAAATCTTAGAGATTTCACGGTGAAAAGTGTGGTTTCAAAGGAGGATCACGTAGAGAATAGTGCATAGATCAAAGATGTAAAAGAATCTAGTGTAAAACATACCGAAATCGCCGAGAAATGGGAGAAAAAAGGGAGTGCGTGCGTCTGGATCGAGTGAGGCTATCACATCAGTGAGAATGATGTGACAGGCCTATTTATAGTGTCAGAGAGAGGGAGAGAGACGGTGTGCACGGATCGGATGGCAGTTCAATCGAATGGCCATCCGATCGGATGGTGATCCGATCGGATTGCCATTCGGTCAATCACATCCTTTTCGTTTCACCGTCTTTGATTCATTTTGCGAGTTAGATTAAGCATTGCGTTGCGTATTATTGGGTAATAGTATCACATAACTAGATTACATCATTAACACAAAAGATTCCAAGTTTCATAGATTCCGCCAGTGACAAGTCTCCAGTCTCTCGTTCAACCAAGTCTCAAGTTTCACGAGTCTCAAGAGTCAAGCACCAAAGTATCAAGAGTCAAGAATCATAGCTTCCAAGTATCAAGTATCAAGAATCATAGTTTACAAGTATCAAGTATCAAGAATCAAGATTCCAGTATCAAGAATCTAGTATTAAGAATCAAGTATCATAGCATAAGATTCACCAAGTATTAAAAGTATCAAATATCACATAGTATAGGGGCTAATAGTGACAAAAGTTAAAAGTCTAGTGACGCAGGCGTTACAGTCTCCCCTCCTTTAGGAGATTTCGTCCCCGAAATCTAGGAAGAAGACTGCTCGAAGAACTGCGGGTACTTGGTCTTCATTTCACTTTTAAGTTCCCAAGTGAATTCGGCGCCACGCTTTCCTTCCCATCGAACCTTGACTATGGGAATTTTGCTGCGCCTCAGTCGCTTGACACCTTGATCCATGATTTCGACCGGTTTCTCCACAAAGTGTACAGCTTCATTTATTTGCAAATCTTCAAGGGGAACCTGTAGTTCCTCGTCGGCTAGACATCTACGTAGATTAGATACGTGGAACACTGGATGCACATTGTTTAGTTCTTGTAGCAGGTCAATTCTGTATGCCACCTTGCCAATCCTTTCGAGTATCGCGAAAGGACCCACATAGCGAGGGGCGAGCTTTCCTTTCTTACCAAAACGAACCACTCCCTTCCAGGGAGATACCTTGAGAAGGACTCGATCACCAACATCAAATTCCAGAGGCTTTCCCCTTTGATCAGCATAGCTCTTTTGTCTGCTCCTAGTCTTGATCAAGTTATCACAGATCTGAAGAATCTTATCCGTTGTCTCTTGAATGATTTCAGGGCCAGTAAACCGCTTGTCACCAATCTCATGCCAGTTGAGAGGAGATCGGCACTTGCATCCATACAAAGCTTCGAAATGAGCCATTTGAATACTGGAATGATAGCTGTTGTTGTACGAGAACTCAATCAATGGTAAATGTACATCCCAGTTACCATCAAAGTCGATGATGCAAGAACGGAGCATGTCCTCTAGGGTCTAAATAGTACGCTCGGTCTGTCCATCCGTTTGAGGATGAAAGGCCGTGCTAAGATTCAAATGAGAACCCATAGCGGATTGAAAAGTTTGCCAAAGACGTGAAGTAAAACGACCATCACAGTCCGAGATTATGTCAAGAGGGATGCCATGACGGCATATAATCTCATCGGTATAGATTCGAGCAAGTTTCTCCACTTTATAATCTTCACGAATAGGAAGAAAGTGGGCGGATTTGGTTAAACGATCAACAATCACCAAGATACTATTGTGACCAGAAGGTGTACGGGGCAGTTTAGTAATAAAGTCCATAGCAATGCTATCCCATTTCCAAACTGGGATTTCGGGTTGTTCTAAGAGTCCACAAGGACGCTGATGTTCAGCCTTAACCTTCGTACAAGTAAGGCATTTAGAAACATACACAGCAGTGTCCTTCTTCATACCAGGCCACCAATAAGTCATACGCAAATCATGGTACATCTTGTTAGCACCCGGATGGATAGAGTAACGAGATTTGTGAACCTCGTTCATGATGAGCTCATAAAGATTATCACGATCTGGCACCCAGATGCGATTAAGATAGTATTGAAGACCATCAGATTTAGTTTCGAGTTGATCCACATTAGCACCATGAATTTCAACAGATAGACTAACTTCATTAGCTGACGAATACTAAGCTTCAGGAATACATGCATGAAGATTACTAGAGATACGAATAGCTTAACATGAGTTTTACGACTAAGAGCGTCAGCCACTACATTCGCCTTGCTAGGATGATAGCGAATTTCGCAGTCGTAGTCATTAAGCAATTACACCCAACATCTCTATCGAATGTTCAGTTCCTTTTGGTCAAAGATATGTTGAAGGCTCTTATGGTCAGTGAAAACCACACACTTAGTACCATACAGGTAGTGTCACCAGATCTTTAACGCAAACACAACTGCACCAAGCTCCAGATCGTGAGTAGTGTAGTTTTTCTATGTACCTTGAGTTGACGAGAGGCATAAGCAATAACCTTGTCCCGCTACCTGAGCACACAGCCCAATCCACGGTTCGAGGCATCACAATATACCACGAAATCATCATTCCCATCGGGGAGAGTAAGAACAGGAGCGTTACACAAAAGAGTCTTAAGAGTCTGAAAAGATTCCTCTTGCTCGGAACCCCAAACAAAAGGTTTCTCTTTCTGAGTCAACGAAGTGAGAAGAACGGCGATCTTAGAAAAGTCCGAGATGAATCGACGGTAATAACCCGCCAATCCTAAAAAGGAACGAATCTCAGATGCAGATTTTGGCGTACTCCAATTCTTCACAGCTTCGATTTTAGAAGGGTCAACATGAATACCTTGCTTACTAACGACATGGCCAAGAAATTGCACTTCATCAATCCAAAATTCACACTTAGAAAATTTAGCATACAAGCGTTCACCACGTAAGAGTTCAAGCATCAAGCGTAAATGACGAGCGTGATCAGCTTTAGATTTCGAGTAAATGAGAATATCTTCAATAAAGACTATCACAAAACGATCCAAATAGGGTTTACAAACACGATTCATAAGATTCATGAACACAACGGGTGCGTTGGTCAATCCAAAAGGCATGACCATGAACTCGTAGTGTCCATAACGAGTGCGAAAAGCGGTTTTGGGTACATCATCCTCGAGTGCACGAAGCTGATGATAACCAGAATGAAGATCGATTCTAGAGAAACAGGACGTGCCTTGTAGTTGATCAAATAGATCATCGATACGAGGGAGAGGATAACGATTTTTAACGGTAAGCTTATTAAGTTCATGGTAGTCGATACACATATGAAACGAACCATCTTTCTTCTTGACGAATAGCACGGGAGAACCCATGGAGAGGTACTTGGACGAATGAATCCTTTGTCAAGCAATTCCTGTAGTTGACTAGATAATTCTTGCATCTCGAAAGGTGCAAGTCGATAAGGAGCCTTGGCGACAGGAGTCGCACTAGGTACGAGATCAATACGAAAGTCGACAGATCTAGGAGGAGGAAGACCGGGAAGATCTTCAGGGAAGACATCAGGGAAATCACACACTACCGGAACATCACTTATGTTCTTCCTCTTTCCCTTTTGTTCCACCACGTGGGCCAAGAAGGCAAGGTTCTGTTTACGTAAGCATCTGTTCGCTTGAGTGCATGACATCAGCCTCAGTCCTTTCGAAGGTCGGTCTCCATAGACGTGCAAAATATCAGTGGACGGGAGAGGTAAGTGAACAAACTTCTCGTGACAAGCAATATCGGCATGGTTCTTACGCAACCAATCCATGCCGATTATGACATCAAAACTACCCAATTGCATGGATATTAGATCAATAGTAAACACGTGGTCGCTAAGAGTCAAGGAACAACCACAGAGAATAGAATCAACTAGAATTGATTTACCATCGGCAATCTCCACCGAAAACGACTTAAGTAACTTAGAGCGTGCACAGTTTAACAAAGATTCAAATTCTACGGACACAAAACTTCTATCGGCACCAGTATCAAATAGAATCGAAGCGTAAAGGTTATTCACAAGAAACGTACCATTAACGACGTCATTGTCGTTACGAGCCTGGGTAGCATTAAGATTAAACGCTCGTCCATGAGCGGCTGGCTGCTGATCCTGGATCAGCTGAGGACACTGGTTATGAAGATGAGTAGTATCTCCACACTTGTAGCATGCACGAACAGCATTGACTGGCCTCGGGTTCTGCTGAGGGGCTGGAAGAGCTGGTAGGGCTGCCTGAGCTGGGGCTTGCTGAGCTGGTTGAGCAGGATTAGCTTGACGGCAATAAGGAGTCGTGTGAGCATAGCGATTGCAATTGGTACACAAACGACATGCAGAGTTAGAAGGATGATGAAAGTTGCAAGTTGTACACTTGGGATGAGGCCCAGTGTTCTGCCTTTTGACTTCAGGAGCGGCAGGGTTCTGAACAGCAGCAACAGGAGCAGGTTTAGCAGCAGGGTTTACAATAGGAACAATAGCATTGCATCCTGAACCCTAAGACTTTCGCCTCTT
Organism: Helianthus annuus; assembly: GCF_002127325.2. Classification (NCBI taxonomy): domain Eukaryota; kingdom Viridiplantae; phylum Streptophyta; class Magnoliopsida; order Asterales; family Asteraceae; genus Helianthus; species Helianthus annuus. The sequence continues at coordinate 65,371,765 of NC_035438.2, read as the reverse complement.
GTTCTTGCTGCCACTTGGCTGCTGAGTAACTTGATGGGCAGACTTAGAAGTAGTAGGAGTAGCGAACTGCTTATCACGAACACGGTTGTTGTTGAGACTAGCTGCAAGGCGGTAGACTTCCTCAATAGTATCGAGCTGAGCTGCTTCAATAGAATCACGCATAGCAGGAGGTAGACCATTGATATACTTGGTTATCATGCGCTTAGGAGTAGAAACCAAGTGAGGAACGATCAAGCTGAGCTGCTTGAAACGAGTAGTATAAGCAAGATTATCAACACCAATCTGCTTCAAGTGCCAAAACTCTTCTTCAAGCTTCAATTGTTCATAGGGAGGGCAGAACTCAAGCATCATTAGTTCACGCACCTCGGTCCATGGAAGCGCATAGGCTTCTTCATTCGAATGGATGTTTCTGTCATTTGACCACCACTCCAACGCTCTGCCTTGAAACATTCCCGTTGCACTCCTAGTCTTCAGATGATCTGGGCATTCGCTGCTAATGAAAGTAACCTCAATGCTGTCGAACCACTCGAGCATAGTGGTCCCTCCATCACTGCCCGTGAAAGGCTTAGGGTTGCAAGAGTAGTAGGCTTTAACTTCTCGACTTTCGAGCCCACATAGGATGGAGGAGTGTTTGATCCTTGGATCTCAGAGACGATCTTTGGCACGACTCGAGCAATCTGGTCGGCCATGAAGGACATCATCTTTTTTTGAGACTTTTCCCTGGACCTCTTGAGAGTGTCGGATAGCTTACGAGAAGACATCTAGAGATCCAACAAAAGGATCATATAAGTCTAAAATCTCACAGTATAGATTCACACACGATAGATTAAGACTCGAGATTCAACAAGATTCACATAGATTAAAGATTCAGGTTTTACATAGATTCCAATAGACTCAACACCGCAAACCTACGACCTTCGCATGGCACGTTGTACGAAGTTTGGCAACATGTCAGAAGCGCTTATATATAGGAAGTACCAGCGGCGTATCCACCACGCTTCGGGCACATTGCTTCCACCCCGTACTCAGTGTCATGTTACGTGTCGCAAAACATACTCATCATCATCATCATCATACATACGTAGATTAACCCGATAGATTCACATAGATTAACCCAATAGACTTGCATAGTTTTTAGTAGATTCTAATAGATTCACATAGATTCCAATAGATTCCAATAGATTCACATAGATTCCAACAGATTCCAATAAATTCACATAGATTAGCGTTAACAATCCACAAAACAACGAATTCCCGCATGGCACGTGCTACGAAAGTTTGGCAACATGACGAAAGCATTTATATATAGGAAGTACCAGCGGCGTGTCCACCATGCTTCAATCATGCCACGCCCGTCTCGTCATCGGTGTCATGCTTCGTTAACCATAACATTAGATTCCATCACTTCTCACAACATAGATTAGCCAAATAGATTCAGCATCATAGGTTAACCAAGTAGATTCCACAACTTCAACCCGAGCCTACAAAACTACGAACTTCACTTAGCACGTGGTACGAAGGTTCGGTAACATGCTAGAAACACTTATATATAGGAAGTACCAGCGGCGTATCCACCATGTTTCGGGCATGCCACGTCCGCCTCGTCTTCGGAGCTAGGCTACGTTTCGTATTTTGTTACTCAAAACAACACATACGTAGATTACACATAGATTACGCTAGAGTACTCATAGATTACCCATAGATCTCACATAGATTCCACATAGATTACACAAGTAGTTTCCCATAGCTTAGATTTCAATCATCTCATCACCGGTCTACAAAGCACTAAGTTTCGATGGCACTTGATACGAAAGTTGGTAACATGCCAGAAACACTTATATATAGGAAGTACCAGCGGCGTATCCATCATGTTTCAGACACGTCACTTTTCCCTCGTATTTCTATGCCATGTTACATTTAGCGTTTTACAATCATAATAACACATAGACTCATCAGATAGCTTCACATAGTATCATAGTCGATCAAGATTCCCACATAGATTAACATGATAGAATAAAGCTTCATAAATTTAGTTTGATTTTGAGATTAGAATTAATGTTTTAGATTGCAGACGTACGTGCGATTTGTGTAAAAAGCCCCCAAAATAAACGAAGAATCAAGATAAACGAAGAATCGAGTTTAAAACCATACATAAAATCGAGATAACATAAAAGATAGGCTCATAAAACATAGGATTGTTCCAGGTAGAGGAACATTGACTAACCAAAGTGATTCGAACCCCTTTCGAATTGAGGTAACGTGTCTTGACTTACTTAGACAAATACGTCATCAATGTTAGGCCTACGATATTCGTCCTTTTGGTCATTTCACGTTCCTAATTGATTGAGAATTTCAAGACTTTGGCGAGACATAAAAATATCTAGGAGTGGGACTAGTTATCAAGGTCTGAGTTTCACCTCTAACTTGACAACATCGTACCCTAATTGCGTCGGTACTTATCCGCAGACAAGACCTACTAGAATAATATGGAGATTTTCCCCTTAAGGTTCGGATGTCACTCCTGACTTGAGGGCAAATCCTGTGCAAAATATAAACACTGGTTAACAGTGTTTTCAAAGTTTCAAGTGTATATTGTGTCGGCCTTAGGAAAGGCATGTAAGTTTAGCAGGAAAATGTGCTGATAGGAAGCAGAAACGGTAGAATGCATAAGTCATAAACAACAGATAAGAATCCAGATTCCTAGGACTATAGACTAGGGCAAGTATTCCTACTTATCCTAATTCCCTATAGTTATGGCCCTGATACCAATCTGTCACACCCCAACCGATGACGGAAACATCGGGGTGCGGCACTAAGCGTTCAGATTGCTCATGAGATTTCCATAACATCAAAAGTTTCATTATAGATTAATTAAGTTTCAAGCAAAATTTGTCTAATAACAACATCACCAACAAAGTATCAAATACAACCATAAATCATTGTTCAAAATCTAGATTAAACTAGGTGGGTTTCTAAGCATCAGCCCTAGCTTGATTTCCATGGTTCAGCCTCCTATTAGCCTGCAACATGTATTAAAATAGAGTCAATACAAAATGTAATGGCGAGTATACAAGTTTAAGTATATAGCATAATAGATTCAAAAGACTCATATCCATAATGTAAATGATAACAAAATAGTTTCAGCCGTGCTAGTGTTCGCAGTCCAAGTGATAGCCCAAGTGTCCCGATGCTTTAGTGCTTTCCCAAGAATCAAGGAAAACTAGAATCCTCCTAGCAATACCCCCAAACGGGGAGGTGCATCTCCTATAGCGCTACTATTGTTAAGGCGGAACTACACACTCTGGATTAAACATTCACATAGCACAAAGAATCAAGAATCAAGAATCACAAGTTTCATATACAAATAGGATAGAGTTTAGATTCAAAGTATCAAGTTTCATAGTTTATAGAATACATGTTGCATCCCAAAGTTTAAAACAAAAAGGGATCGAGTATACTCACAGTGATTGCTTAATAGATTAACTGTTATTGGATCAAAGGGAGCTCTTTAGAGTTAGCCTGATTAGGTTACAACAGATAAGTGTCGAGCAGAAAATCGGGATTCCAGCAAAGTGTCGGATCAGTCACTGGATCGGATGGCTGTTCGATCGGACGACACGGATTGCCATTCGATCGAGGTGACTTTGGTGTGTATGGGACGGATTGCCATCTGATCGGATGGTCATCCATACGGATGGCCATTCGATCGAATGGTCATTCGATCCAAGTGCTGAGATTTCGACAGTTTAGTCAATGTTCAACTCAGGTTACTTCGATTGGATTGCCATTCGATCCAAAGCTCCAAGGTTTCCAAGATCCAGAGTATCAGTTTCAAGAGATTCTAAGTGTTGAAGATTAAGAGGCACATGACACATCGATTGGATGACAGTTCGATCGGATTGCAGTCCGATCGGATTGCCATTCGACGATGTTAGTTTCCAAAGTTTCAAAGTGTTTAAGGTTACGAGGCAAGTGTCACCTGATCGGATGGCAATTCGATCAGATGGCTATCCAATCGGATTGTCATTCGATCGAGTTGTCCTTGTCCCATTCCTAACCTTGTAAAGTTTCTAAGTTTCTGTTTTTAACGGCGACGACCTGGTACGTATTGAGACAATGGTAAACAAACCAATGTACAGCCGTTCTAATCGGATGGGAATCACCCCAGTCCGTCCAGTCGTCTGTTCTTGGCGGTGCTTGTGTCGGAATCCGTACTCCGGTCATCTTCTCCGGCAACAATCCATTTCCAAGCTGACTCAAGACTAATCATCAAGTCTTCAGTCCATTCAGATCCGGATTCCACCGTTTTAAGTGAAAAGTTAAGAAAAGATGAAGATAAACATAAGTTTTAGATAAAAAGGCTAGATTTAGTAAAGATTCGGTGTAAAACGCATGAAATTCCTTAGATCTGAGCTAGATCTTGACTAGAATGACATCACACAACAGTTTGGTACAAACCTCCATGGTGACGTCACCCTCGAGAGCTCAAATCTTAGAGATTTCACGGTGAAAAGTGTGATTTAAAAGGAGGATCACGTAGAGAATAGTGCATAGATCAAAGATGTACTAGAATCTAGTGTAAAACGTACCAAAATCACCGAGAAATGGAATAAAAAGAGGAGTGCGTGCGTCTGGATCGAGTGAGGCTGTCACATCAGTGAGAATGATGTGACATGCCTATTTATAGTGTCAGAGAGAGGGAGAAAGACGGTGTGCACGGATCGGATGGCAGTTCGATCGGATGGTCATCCGATCGGATTGCCATTCGGTCAATCCCATCCTTTCCGTTTCACCGTCTTTGATTCGTTTTGCGAGTTAGATTAAGCTTTGCGTTGCGTATTATTGGGTAATAGTATCACATAACTAGATTACATCATTAACACAAAAGATTCCAAGTTTCATAGATTCCGCCAGTGACAAGTCTCCAGTCTCTCGTTCAACCAAGTCTCAAGTTTCACGAGTCTCAAGAGCCAAGCACCAAAATATCAAGAGTCAAGAATCATAGCTTCCAAGTATCAAGTATCAAGAATCATAGTTTCCAAGTATCAAGTATCAAGAATCAAGATTCGAGTATCAAGAATCTAGTATTAAGAATCAACTATCATAGCATAAGATTCACCAAGTATTAAAAGTATCAAATATCACATAGTATAGGGGCTAAAAGTGACAAAAGTTAAAAGTCTAGGGACGCAGGCATTACATTATATCTTCTAGTCATGTCGTTTGATTGGTTTATTGACAAGTCAACATAAGATACTTTAAAATGCCAAAAATGCCCTTATGGCATAGAAATGGTTTTAAAACCAATAAAACATGTAATTTGACTTTGATACTGATTTTACAACATTATGAAGCATGTTTTAGCATAATAGACTTGTCATATACCCATTCGACCACCCGATACCGTATATACACGTACGACTAGGTTATATAAAATAATATATGAAAACTAGTCGAATCGGGTCAAAACCTTTCAAAATCATGTCTAATCAGAATGCTCGGCTATTAAACCCATATTACATGAGTCCTTGCACTCGAGAGGGTATAAACCACATTCTATCTGGTCCACGCTTAATCTAGTGAACCGAGTGTGACACTTCGGGTTTTCCCGGGGCAACCTTCTTGATGTAACATTGCGTGTACGTATATTATTAAATGAAAACTATGAACTATCTGTTATTATGTGTTGTATGTATATTATATATATGTGTGTGTTACAAATGAGCCGAGACCCCAAGGATCCGACTCGAGACCACTCCCGGTCTCGAGTGAACAGTAACAGACGGGCCGGTTGGGCCATGCAACCGAGAAGCCCATTTCGGGAGCCCTCAACCCACTCAAGGTGCATCACCCTCTTATAATAACCAAAAACCCAACACACCCTCCTTTACATTCTCCCTCATTTCACTCTCACACTCTCTACCTCTCCCTCACTAAAACCCTAACAAACATCACCCTCTTCTCCCTCTCTCGGGTTCAACCATTGCATCAAAGCTCTCGGATTTCTACTCACTCAATACCATCAATCGAAAGTTGGGGCATTGATTCTTCTAACCGGTTAGTGTCTTATAGTTGTTTGGATAAAATGGATGATAAGTTTTATTTGCTTGATTAGTTAAATGATGAATGAAAGACGAACCATTGTGCTTAGAATATTTGATAATGATTGTTGTTTATTAATGATGAAAGTGATTGTTTGATAAAGAAAATGGTTACTTGTTACTAGATGATGCTTATGTGATGAATAAGGTTTTGATGCATAAGATGTTGGTGGTTATCATACTAGCTTGACTTGTAAATGTAGAAATGAATAAATGCCTTGCAATATATATGAGTTGAATAAATATGTGATTCAAAATACGTGATTTTGAATGCATTTCCGGTTGGTGATCACTGTTTTAATAATTCGATGCAACATAGGAGGTTTTGTTAAAGGTTGAAAACCCTAAAATGATGAACTATTTGAATGTGGCTTGAATATGTGAAGAACATGTTGAAGGTGATATGAATATTTGAAAATCATGTTGTTTGATCGGTTAAAATGGGAATCCAGACAAGAAAACATGTTTGTGCACTCTCATTGGATGGTACACATTATCATGAAATCAAAATGCTATTGGTCAGTACATTCGACAGGTTCTAGAAGATTTCTGTGCACGTAATCATGGTTGCGAGTCGGAACCCTTGGTTGCGACTCGAGACCAAAGCATGATGAACCGAGACGGGCTTCAGGGACTCGAGACCGACTAAGTCTCGACTTGAGACGACATGATCTCGACTCGAGACTGGGCTCGAGACTCCTGAGATTGCGACTCGCAAGCAGCACACTCGAGACCAAAACGTGATTCTTCGAGATCTCCCGGTTGCGACTCGAGACCGTGTATCCTCGAGTCGAGACCACCCTTGTCTCGACTGGGCTGCCTACGTGTTATTGGGCCACGACTTGTTGGGCTATCTGTTGACTGGGCTGCATGTATTTCTGTCACTGTTTGTTTGTGAAAATGTTAGGGCAGGCCCAATAACCCAACTGTTTGAATGTATGCATGCTAAGTGTGTCTATACGTGTTTGCTATACGTGATTACTTGTACCCCAACTTGACCTATATTTGGTAACCATGCTAGGACGTGGTGACCAACGTGATTGACCGGGTAATTAATCTACCGAGCAACCCAAGGTGAGTTCACAACTTAAAGCATGCGTTCCCGGTGGTTTGGGAAACGGAACTAAAAACAACACTATCCCCTTATGAGGGATACAACTTACTTTTCTTCCCTTGTTATTGGGAACCTTTAGTTAATTGCTGTTTATACGGATTGCAACAAACAGCACTAAACGAAACTCTATCACTCAAGTCCCTACTACATAATACCGATTAGTCGCCGGGGCCAGGCGAACGGGTTATTAGTTGATAGCGCTATTTAGGTTTTACCAGCCTCACACCGTGCCCGTGTATGGGATCGGTCGTGAACTAATGTACTCAGGCATCCGTCAATGATGATAGAACATTGACATCGGGGCATCCTGCGGAAACGCAACGGTTACCTAGTGTTCGGTATTGGAAAAACAGTTTAGTCGCTAACTTTTGGGGTAGCTCCCCATGGCATGTATAAACGGGTAAATTAACTGGTGAAACAAGTTTTTGGTAATTAAAACTGGACAACTAGTGAACTCGCTCAACATTATTGTTGACACCTTACTGCATGCTTTGCAGGTAACCAGTGACTGAGGAGCTTGCTGCTTGGGGATGTGTATTGTTCGTCTACCCCTGTGTTGGGTGTTAAATAAACATGAACTGTGAACCTTGTTTAAAACTGTTTTACTTATGCTTCCGCTACTTACTACTATTTGAACTTAAAACTTTAAGCTCTGAACATGATATTTGCTAATCGTATGGTTAGTAAGTATTACTTTGGTTACTAATTCAATTATTCAGTATAATTGGTGGCTGGATCCTGGTCAGTCACGCCCTCAAGCGGATGGTACTCCGCAGGTGGAATTTGGGGGTGTGACAGATTGGTATCAGAGCCATTGGTTATAGTGAACTTGGTTTTAAAAAGGGGAAAATCTTTTTGAGAAAAACCAGACTATAACCCGTGACTCGTAACGACACTACACTCCAAGTGCAAGACTCGACTTATCTGACCTTATAGCTCGGACCCATGTTTACTTGCTTGTTTGTCTTATGCTTTCTGCTCTACTATACATATTAGTTTGCCTAATTAGATAGATACGCCTCCCCTCTTCTATCTCATTCTCGCTATATTACGACATCACACTCATACTATGTTTTCTGGCTATGAAGACAATGAGTGGACGCGGACGAGGAAACGTCAACATGACTCAGGCTCAGTTCACTAACCTGATCAACACGGTGGCTGCAGCTTTCGCAGCTCACCCTGGAGGTCAGCATGCGCCTGTGCAACCACGTGTTTGTACTTTCAAGACCTTTATGGATTGCAAGCCTCTTCCTTTCAATGGCACTGAGGGTGCCATAGGGCTTCTTCACTGGATCGAGAAGGTGGAAGCTGTCTTTGCTGTCTGCGAATGTCCCCCTGCTAATTGGGTGAAGTTTGCTACTGGTACCCTTGAGGGAAGCGCGCTTTCATGGTGGAAGGCGCAAATTCAAATGCTTGGTTTGGAGACTGCTAATGCTACTGCATGGGAAGATTTCAAGGATATGATCAAGGAGGAGTATTGTCACAGGGATGACATCCACAAACTCGAGGACGAGTACTATGGTCTCAAGATGGTTGGGTCAGAGATTGAGACCTACACCAAGCTGTCCAACGACTATGCTGCACTTTGCCCAAACATGTCCCGACCCATGTATCGAAGGATCGAATTGTACATCAAAGGCTTAGTCCCAGAAATCCGGAGCCATGTGACCTCGGCCAACCTCACTACCATACAGCCCGTGGTTCGTCTTGCCCACAAACTCACCAACCAGGCCGTGGAAGAGGGCAAGTTGCCCAAAAGGATCAGTGTTGCGGAAGGAACTTCTAGTGATGGCAAACGAAAGTGGGATGGAAATCAGGGCAAGGATGCTAACTCTACTCAGGCCCCAGCCCAGCAAAGGAAAACTGAGAATAACAAAGGCCCTCAGCAACAGGGTGGCTACCGGGGAAGCTACCCTAAGTGCAACAAGTGTAACAGGCACCACAATGGGGCATGTAACAAAGGTCAGTGTCAGCGATGCAACAAGATGGGGCATGAAGCCAAGGATTGTAGAAGTCAGTTCCCGGCAAGGAAGAATCAGCAACAACCTCAACAGCAACAGCAGCAGGGAAACAACCGCGGATGTTTTAAATGTGGGGCAACAGGGCACATGCGAAAGGATTGCCCTGAACTGAATCAGAATCGCAACAACAACCAGGGAGCTGGGAACAATGAACAAAACAACAATGCTGGGAATGGTGCAAGAGGAAGAGCTTTTGTGATTGGAGCTGGAGAAGCAAGGAATGACCCCAACGTCGTGGCGGGTAAGTTCCTACTTGATGATCGTTATGTTTTTGTGTTATTTGATTCTGGAGCCGATGCTAGTTATGTGTCCCTACGTATTAGTAAGAAGCTTAAGCACCCACCTGCATTATTAAGTTCTAAGCACATCGTTGAGATAGCCAATGGTAGAAACATCGAGGCCTCGCACGTGATCCACGACTGCAAACTAGAATTGTCTGGTCAGACGTTTAGTATCGATCTTTTCCCTGTCAAACTTGGAAGCTTCGACGTCGTCATCGGTATGGATTGGTTATCCAAGCATCGCGCTGAGATCCTCTGTCAAGAGAAAGCGGTTCGTATTCCTCGCCGCTCTGGCAAACCCCTCATCGTTCAAGGTAACAAAGGCGGAGAAGTCACCGGCATTATCTCGCTTCTAAAAGCCCAGAAGTGTTTACAAAAAGGGCACACCGCTATCCTAGCACTTGTCACCGACACCCACGAAAAGGAAAAGAGGATTGAAGATTTTCCTGTAGTACGTGACTGCCCCGAGGTATTTCCTGAGGAACTACCTGGACTCCCTCCCCACCGTCAGGTCGAATTCCAAATCGAGCTAGCTCCCGGAGCAGCGCCCATAGCTCGTGCGCCTTATCGACTAGCCCCTGCAGAACTGAAGGAACTCTCTACGCAATTACAGGAACTGTTGGATAAAGGATTTATCCGTCCTAGTTCATCACCCTGGGGAGCACCAGTACTCTTTGTTAAGAAGAAGGATGGCACATTCCGAATGTGCATCGACTATCGTGAGCTAAACAAGGTTTCCATCAAGAATCGTTACCCTCTCCCGCGCATCGACGACCTGTTCGATCAGTTGCAAGGATCGAGCTACTATTCTAAGATTGACCTGCGATCAGGCTATCATCAGCTGAGAGTTCGTAATGAAGACATCTCCAAGACTGCGTTCAGAACTCGTTACGGTCATTACGAGTTCCTCGTCATGCCTTTCGGAATGACTAACGCGCCTGCGGTTTTTATGGATCTCATGAACTGAGTGTGTAAGTCTTACCCTCGACAAATTCGTGATTGTGTTTATCGACGACATCCTGATCTACTCGAAAAGTCAAGAAGAGCATGAACGACACCTACGCCTTATCCTCGAACTCTTACGCAATGAGCAATTGTACGCCAAATTCTCGAAGTGTGACTTTTGGCTTCGAGAGGTCCATTTCCTTGGGCATGTGGTCAATAAGGACGAGATTCATGTCGACCCCACTAAGATCGACTCGATAAAGAATTGGCCTACGCCCAAGACGCCAACCGAAGTTCTCCAATTCTTGGGATTGGCAGGATACTACCGCAGATTCATCAAGGGATTCTCAAAGATTGCTCAACCCCTCACGACTCTCACTCAGAAAGGCATTGCTTACAAGTGGAATGAAGCTCAGGAGTCGGCCTTTCAAAGGCTAAAGGATAACCTCTGTAGTGCTCCTATTCTCTCGTTGCCTGAAGGCACTGACGACTTTGTGGTTTACTGCGATGCATCTATCCATGGGCTCGGTTGCGTGTTGATGCAACACGAGAAAGTTATTGCCTACGCTTCTCGACAACTTAAGACGCATGAAAGAAACTACACTACGCATGACTTGGAACTGGGAGCAGTGATTTTTGCTCTTAAGATATGGAGACACTACCTGTACGGTACCAAGTGCACTATTTACACGGATCACAGGAGTCTCGAGCATATCTTTAGGCAAAAGGAATTGAACATGCGACAACGTCGATGGGTCGAACTCTTGAATGACTACGAATACGCCATCAAGTACCATCCCGGCAAGGCCAATGTCGTGGCAGATGCCCTCAGCCGAAAGGACACTATACCAAAGCGCGTGCGAGCATTGCAACTTACCATCCAGTCTAACCTCCCTACTCAGATCCGAAATGCTCAAGTCGAAGCATTGAAACCGGAAAACATCAGGGCTGAGTCCCTGCGAGGATCGAGACAGCGATTAGAACGAAAAGAAGATGGCGCTTACTATGTAACAGGGCGCATTTGGGTTCCACTCTATGGAGATTTACGTGAACTCGTGATGGACGAAGCCCATAAGTCCCGTTACTCAGTACATCCTGGCTCGGATAAGATGTACCATGACTTAAGGACTACATATTGGTGGCCTGGTATGAAATCTCACATAGCAACATATGTCAGCAAATGTTTGACTTGCGCAAGAGTCAAGACAGAGTACCAGAAACCAGCAGGCCTACTCCAACAACCAGAAATCCCGAAATGAAAATGGGAGCAAATTTCCATGGATTTTGTTACAGGGCTACCTAGGTCTCAACGCGGAAATGATACTATTTGGGTAATAGTAGATTGATTGACCAAGTCCGCTCACTTTTTGGCTATTAAAGAGACAGACAAGTTTTCTACCTTGGCGGAGGTTTACTTAAAGGAAGTAGTTTCGAGGCACGGGTTGCCAACCTCCATTATTTCCGACCGAGATGCTCGTTTTACTTCAGAGTTGTGGCAAGCTATGCACAAATCCTTTGGCTCACGTCTAGATATGAGCACCGCTTATCACCCACAAACGGATGGACAGTCCGAACGCACCATCCAAACCCTAGAAGACATGCTTAGAGCATGTGTGATCGATTTTGGCAAGAATTGGGAGAAGCATCTACCGCTAGTGGAATTCTCCTACAACAACAGCTACCACACTAGCATTCAGGCAGCACCTTTTGAGGCATTGTACGGTCGTAAATGCCGGTCACCTCTTTGCTGGGCGGAAATCGGTGATAGTCAAATCACGGGCCCAGAGATGGTGGTAGATACAACGGAAAAGATTGCCCAGATCAGACAATGCATGGCGGCAGCTCGTGACCGTCAGAAAGACTACGCTGATAAGCGTAGGAAACCACTAGAATTCCAGGTTGGTGACCGGGTTCTACTTAAAGTCTCACCCTGGAAGGGTGTGGTTCGCTTTGGTAAACGGGGCAAGCTTAATCCGCGATATATCGGACCATTCGAAATTACCGAGAGAATCGGTAAGGTTGCTTACAGATTGAATCTGCCTGAAGAACTGAGTGCGGTACACAACGTATTTCACATATCTAATCTGAAGAAGTGCTTGTCAGACGAAACGCTTGTAATTCCTTTCAAGGAACTCACTATTGACGAACAGCTACACTTTACTGAGGAACCGATTGAGATCACGGATCGAGAGATCAAAACCCTCAAACGTAGCCAGATACCTCTCGTACGAGTCCGTTGGAACTCGCGACGTGGCCCAGAGTTTACCTGGGAGCGGGAAGACCAGATGAAGCACAAGTATCCCCAGTTGTTCCCAAACGAAAACCCCAGCACTCAAGCTACAACCGAATTTCGGGACGAAATTCCAAACTAACGGGGGGAAGATGTGACACCCCGTTGAAACGTTCTCACTTATACTAGCTTGACAGTGACTACCTTAACTTTCGGGACGAAAGTTCTTAAAACTTGGGGATAATGTGACACTTCGGGTTTCCCGGGGCAACCTTCTTGATGTAAGATTGCGTGTACGTATATTATTAAATGAAAACTATGAACTATCTGTTATTATGTGTTGTATGTATATTATATATATGTGTGTGTTACAAGTGAGCCGAGACCCCAAGGATCCGACTCGAGACCACTCCCGGTCTCGAGTGATTGTTTGATAAAGAAAATGGTTACTTGTTACTAGATGATGCTTATGTGATGAATAAGGTTTTGATGCATAAGATGTTGGTGGTTATCATACTAGCTTGACTTGTAAATGTAGAAATGAATAAATGCCTTGCAATATATATGAGTTGAATAAATATGTGATTCAAAATACGTGATTTTGAATGCATTTCCGGTTGGTGATCACTGTTTTAATAATTCGATGCAACATAGGAGGTTTTGTTAAAGGTTGAAAACCCTAAAATGATGAACTATTTGAATGTGGCTTGAATATGTGAAGAACATGTTGAAGGTGATATGAATATATGAAAATCATGTTGTTTGATCGGTTAAAATGGGAATCCAGACAAGAAAACATGTTTGTGCACTCTCATTGGATAGTACACATTATCATGAAATCAAAATGCTATTGGTCAGTACATTCGACAGGTTCTAGAAGATTTCTGTGCACGTAATCATGGTTGCGAGTCGGAACCCTTGGTTGCGACTCGAGACCAAAGCATGATGAACCGAGACGGGCTTCAGGGACTCGATACCGACTAAGTCTCGACTTGAGACGACATGATCTCGACTCGAGACTGGGCTCGAGACTCCTGAGATTGCGACTCGCAAGCAGCACACTCGAGACCAAAACGTGATTCTTCGAGATCTCCCGGTTGTGACTCGAGACCGTGTATCCTCGAGTCGAGACCACCCTTGTCTCGACTGGGCTGCCTACGTGTTATTGGGCCACGACTTGTTGGGCTATCTGTTGACTGGGCTGCATGTATTTCTGTCACTGTTTGTTTGTGAAAATGTTAGGGCAGGCCCAATAACCCAACTGTTTGAATGTATGCATGCTAAGTGTGTCTATACGTGTTTGCTATACGTGATTACTTGTACCCCAACTTGACCTATATTTGGTAACCATGCTAGGACGTGGTGACCAACGTGATTGACCGGGTAATTAATCTACCGAGCAACCCAAGGTGAGTTCACAACTTAAAGCATGCGTTCCCGGTGGTTTGGGAAACGGAACTAAAAACAACACTATCCCCTTATGAGGGATACAACTTACTTTTCTTCCCTTGTTATTGGGAACCTTTAGTTAATTACTGTTTATACAGATTGCAACAAACGGCACTAAACGAAACTCTATCACTCAAGTCCCTACTACATAATACCGATTAGTCGCCGGGGCCAGGCGAACGGGTTATTAGTTGATAGCGCTATTTAGGTTTTACCAGCCTCACACCGTGCCCGTGTATGGGATCGGTCGTGAACTAATGTACTCAGGCATCCGTCAATGATGATAGAACATTGACATCGGGGCATCCTGCGGAAACGCTACGGTTACCTAGTGTTCGGTATTGGAAAAACAGTTTAGTTGCTAACTTTTGGGGTAGCTCCCCATGGCATGTATAAACGGGTAAATTAACTGGTGAAACAAGTTTTTGGTAATTAAAACTGGACAACTAGTGAACTCGCTCAACATTATTGTTGACACCTTACTGCATGCTTTGCAGGTAACCAGTGACTGAGGAGCTTGTTGCTTGGGGATGTGTAGTGTTCGTCTACCCCTGTGTTGGGTGTTAAATAAACATGAACTGTGAACCTTGTTTAAAACTGTTTTACTTATGCTTCCGCTACTTACTACTATTTGAACTTAAAACTTTAAGCTCTGAACATGATATTTGCTAATCGTATGGTTAGTAAGTATTACTTTGGTTACTAATTCAATTATTCAGTATAATTGGTGGCTGGATCCTGGTCAGTCACGCCCTCAAGCGGATGGTACTCCGCAAGTGGAATTTGGGGGTGTGACACCGAGCGTATCCACTAAATTAACCGGTCAAAGTCAAAGACTTATAAATGACCCGTTAACATTCTAACGGATAATATTTCAATTCATTCCAGACTAGAAGCCTCCAGTAAATTGCGCCTAAGTTGAGTTGCTTTGAATTATGGTTGTGCTAAATATTGGTATTATTAAAGACTACCATGGGTAAACACACTTAGCCTATTTTATTTTATAAAGGCTTGGGATATGGCATTAGCCACTTGACGGTATTGCAAAATGGCGAATGATGTCATAGAAACGTAAATAACTCGTTTTAATCCATTTTTCTTGATAACTTAAACACTTGGGGGTTAATAAGATCGTGTCCTGGACGTCCCGACTCATTTAATTGCAAATGGCAACGATTTAAGCGTGAGGTGTAGGCGTACACATGACAGACGCTAATGATATATATATATATGATTATGAAAAATGTGGTATGTCTGTTAATCATGTACCGGCATATGATTTCTGGTCCCCGACTGTATTGACAGTCATGTAAAACAAGAGATATAGTTTGTCCCAAGTAATTTAAAAAATGAAATACCAAATGGTTTCAAGTAAATTCGAAAAGAGTTTTCAAAAGAGTTGGTTAATTGTATTTATCAGTGAAAACTGACGTATTTTCAAAAGACTAAGCGCATATTAATAGCAGATATGGAATAGGCTAGAGCAGACTTGGTCTTAGATATTGGAATTTGCAACTCCACGAAAAGGACCCATATTAGTCTTAAGTGGCTTTTATTTCGATCCGCATGTGGACATTTTTGTACGAACAACTTGTATAAATTTATTTATGAGTAAACTTCTATTTTGCTCCCCGTGGTTTGGTCGTTTTAACCGTTTTGACCCAATCATTTAAAAATAGTCATTTTCCTCCAAGAGTTTACTATGTTTTTCTCATTTTGCTCCCCACCCCTTAACTCAGTTAAATGATTCAATTAAGGGTAGGGGTATTTCAGTAATTATATATATAAAATTAAAACATTAACTATTTGTTTACATATATTTTTATAACAGAAAATTCACTCTCTTTCTACCTTATCTCTCTCTACCTACACATCTCTCTCTACTCTTAACCCACCACCAACCACAACCACCTACTGCCGACAACCACATACCTCAATGGCTCAATATCTTTCTCCACCGGTTCACAAACCTACTGTTGGACCCAGTATGATCTTAACAACTTCTTTTTACGTAATATGGCAAGTGATTTCAGTATATGTGAAAAAGATATGCGGAAATGGAAATCAGACTTTCAAGAAACAAGACCTACAAAAGTATCAAGTTTATATCACTTTGAAACAAATTAGTTTAACAAGGTGATTGTAAAATTATTATCTAATACAAATGAATCTTGATTTCTGTGGGTGAGAAGAGCAGTGGAGTTTGAGTGTTTGTATACGAATGCTAAGCTTCAAACTCAAGTATCTTCTGCCTCTCGAGCCTTCTATTTATAGACGGTTGTGGACACGAATAAACTATTGTTTATTCATGCAATAAGTCCTGCGTAAAGTAGCAATTTGACATATTCATTGAATCTATCGTTCAAGTTGTATTTGTAATCATGATAACCAATAATGTCATGCTTCGGTCATGGGTGGCAGGATAGAGTTGTGATTTTTAGACAAGTGGGGCTTTCATCAGAATTTCTGATAAACCACTTCATCAGAAATTCTGGTGAACATATCATCAGAAAGTCTGATGATCAGAATTGTCAGAAACTGATGATATTTCATCAGAAATATCATTAGATCCATCAGAAATGACCTTCTCTGATAATCCAAATCAACTTTTGATCAACTTGTGATTCTTTGTAGTAGATACTTTGCATTTCAGTTGTCCTATCTGATTTTCTTCATCTTGCTGTGATCTTCAGGACTGTTATCTTCTTCAGAGATCCAGTTGATTAAGATTTTCTTCAATACTTACAAATAAAGTTTCCTAATAGTTTCCCCCTAAGTATTGTAAGAAAATGAACTACCTCTATGTCCAAATGTAAACAACTTTTAACTACTTCTTGAAAAAGAAAGATCAAGTGACTATGTCTCACAGACATAAATCATAAAACATAAAACTTAAAACATAAACCATTCAACCATTGTTCAAAAACAGAAAAACAAATTCTAAATATTTTTCAAAAACAACAATATCTCATCAATTCATTTAATTGATCTTCACTCCACCTCTGTGTTTGTCTCCTGGTTTCAGCTTTTTCTTGTGATCAATTATCTTTTGAGTTGCCTTGTACATTGATTTGTACCATTCTCTTGCTTCCATCCAATTTTCAATACAAACTTCAATTTTCTTTCTCAGCTGTTCATTGTTCTTTCCTTTCTTCTTGAGCTGCTCTTGTTTGTCATTTATGCAGTTTCTTATATATTTTAAAGTTTGGTTTGAATACCTGCAAATTTCACTGATTCTGAATAGAGCTTTCTCTTCATGGGCATCTTTGAAGACCGCACATATTTCTGGTGTGTCAAAGATTGCTCTAGTTCTTGCTAACTTTGAAGGGATTTCAGCTGGAATCATTGTGTTGGGTGGAGGTATTAACACTTTGGTGCTATACTCGAAATTGATACATAGATCAAAGTCTGCTAGTGCTGCTCTTTTGTATAATTTCGCTCATGCACTTTTAAGACTGTCAAGGGCTCTCCTGATCACTACTGAACCACATTTCCATTCATCAATGATGTTCTTCATCTTGACTATGTCCATTTGATGAATCTTATCAGCCAGGTCTGCATTAGTAACCTTTTGAACATCTTTGTCTTTTCTGATCAGGGTGTACTTGTTTTGACTTTCATTCCCTAATATGCCTCCTCCAGTAGTCAGAGTATCAACTCTTTCAATTGATACTATTGGATTGGTCAAGTTGTTGTGCAATATTACCCAGCTGCCATTATTTCTTTCTTCAAGAATGCCTTTACTCATTGGTGAGAGCGGCCTTGTTGGGTTGTCTTCTGGACCTTTCCAATAGTAGTGCTTCAGATGTTTTTCTGGATACATGATTGTGTGTAGATCACCTTCCAGCACTTCTGATTCTTTGATGTTGCCTTCTGAATCTACTCTCATTATTTTTCTTGGCCTTTTTGAGGAGGTCACTTCATGTTCCATTCTTCTCTTCTCTTTTGTGTCCATCCTTATGCTAAATTCTGTTTCTCCAGTGATGGTTGTAGAAGATGGTTGAGTTGGAGTATATTCTTTATGTTGGATCTTTGAAGTGTCTGGCTTTGGTATGTTTGGTGGAGGACCCATCGGTAACTTTTGTTTATCTGGTGGTGGACCCATGGTCTGCTTTTGTTTTTGAGCTGTTAAGGTTTCTATTTGCTTGATTTGTTCTTGTTGGATGGTTTCTGGTTGATGTTGAGGATTTTCTGATTCTGTTGCTTGTCTTTCTTGAGGAATTGGAGTTTTTAGTGTATGAAGATCAACTTTTGCCAGTGTGGCAACATTGAACTGCAATCTTTTTACTAACAAGTGAATGTTAGTAAGAGCTTGAGTGTTTGTTTCTTCTTGCTTCTTTATCTTCTGAAACTCCTGATTTTCTTTATTTCTTTGTTCGGTTAATTCCATTATCAACTTCTCAAAAGCCTCAGTCAAGCTGCTGCTGTTGGCTCTGAGAAGTTGTATTTCTTCAAGAAGCCTTCCTGAACTTGAACTTTCTCCTGCAGTTGCAATCTCAGTCATCTTTTTCTTGATATCATGTAGTTCTTTAAGAGCCTTCTCCATTTCTGATGAACTTCCTTTGTTTTCTGATGACTTTTGTATTTCTTTGAGAGCTGCATTATTTTCTTCTGTTTGTTTCTGCACAGTTTTGACAGTTTCTGATAAAACTTTGATTTCTGATTTTTGATTTCTGATTTCTTCCAGTATCAGATCAAGTTTTTCCTCCATGACTGTTTTCTCAGTAGCAGCTTTATCTTCAAGTCTTTTATGAAGTTGTTTAGGGGACATAGATGGTTGTCCTTAGGAAATAGGAGAAACAACAGATGTTTCTCTTCTAACACCACCAGAAAACACATTTTCTGATGTTCTGAGGTTAAGAGGATTGGAAGTATCCAAATTCTCTGTTCCCTTACCAGAAAATTGAAACAAATTCAAGTCCTGGTTTTCCTCATATCCTTGAACCTTTTCAGGTTCTCCATGAGTTATTGAGAAAATTTTATTTTTCTCATCCAGGTTTCCTTGATCAGTAGACTGATCTCCACCTGTTGTCACCACATTTTCCTCCTCAGAGTCTGACTCAGAAAATGGGTCTTTTGTTTCACTCACATTTTGTTTTGTAAAAACAGTGCTTCTTTGTAAAATTTCATATTTTCCTTGAATTGATTCATTAGAATCACTTTCAGAAGTATAAAATATATTGAGTTTAGATTTTGTTGCACCTGTTTCTCCCATATGTGAGCCTTCTGCATGATGTTCTTCTGTTGCATCAGTCATACGCACATCTTTATCAGCTGGATGAGGATCAGATTCATCCTGCTGCTCTATTCTTGGTGTGCTTGATTCTTCTGCATCATGCTCCATGGGTGACACTTTTTCAAATCCTTCTTTTGTTTCTGCTTGTTTACTTAACATTCTCAGATATTCTGCTCTGTATGATGAGTTTTCTGGTATCAGATCCATCATATTTTCCGGCAGAACAGGTACATTAAAATCTGACTTCCATGACCCTGCAGCACTCCAAGGTCTCATAATTTCTGATTTCTACATAAATTTTGATTTTGGAGTTTGTAGATTCCTTTCAGAAAAAGCATCAGAAATTATGATGGACAAAAATCTGGGGAATGGTAGATGTGAATCTATCTTTCCAGTTTTGGTCAGAATTTATCTTTTGATCAGTTTAAATATTTCTGTTCCAAAATCAATATTCAACCCAGTTATGAGGCTGAACATGATTGTTAGAATATTCATATTTATCTGATCTGTTCCTTCGATCTTGGATGATAAACACTTATTCAGTATCTCCATCAACACTTGCCAGAAGGCAGGTAGTTTGTTCCTCTTGAACTCATTGATTTTTGAAATCTTTGCCTTGCATCCCATTACAGCATCAAGTTGTTCAAACATGTCTTCTCTTTGTGGTGCTTCTTCATCGTCTTGATTTAAGGGTAGTTCCAAACATTCCCTTATTTTCTCCGGTGAGATTGTGATGAAGATATCTTCCCATACATGTGTTGTTAGCTCCATACTTGTACTATGAGGTTCGAGAGTTTTTACAACTTGTTGTAGCAGTCTTTTTGGTACCTCTCTGGTCTTTGTAAGAGCATGAGATATTGGGCTTCTGATCAGGAATTCAATGAGAATTTGACACTTCACATCATATTGTTTGATGTTAGTATTCATTGCTTCATTGTTGTTCTTCAAAGGAAGATATTCAGCTTCAGTGATTAAGGGAAGAGAGTGTTCAGCTGGAGGTGGACTATTGTTGGTGGCAGCCATTTAGGATTTGGGTTTTTGCTTTGAGAAGGGTTTTTAGGGTATGAGAATTAAGATTGAAGATGGACGTCTCTGTTTTGGAGGGGATATTTATAGTGAGTTGAGACAGAGATTTTTGAGTGTTTTTCGTGGGTTGTTTGTATTCAAGGTGTTTTATGACACCTTAATGATGTTTTAATCTCTTAAAGAAGCAACCGTTTTTGAAAAACCTTTGTTTATCTCTAATTTAATGTATATCTCATTTAAAGATAATTAGAGATTCCAACGGTTTTTAAAAGGATAAACATTAGTATCCAACTTGCACCTTTTTCTTTCATGTGGGACCCCTTTTGATTGCAGACATGGTCCAATCAAAAACCTTTTCTTCGATTAAGTGTTTTCCCATGTTGTCCTTTTAATGATATTTGTTGAAAAATCTCTAAATATTTATTGGAGAGTTGAATTTCTCATATATATCATCAGAAAACATTTGATTCATTTATAGAAGTCTGAACCAGTTTTTTTTTTTTTTTTTTTTTTTTTTTTTTTTTTTTTTATGATGAGAGGGAATGAGTGAAGTTTGAGAAATTTTCTTACCTTGATCTTGTGAACTCCACACCTTTGTTCTGGTGTGTCAGGAAGTTTTTCTCATATAGCTTGTTCCAGTC
Source organism: Helianthus annuus (assembly GCF_002127325.2). NCBI lineage: Eukaryota > Viridiplantae > Streptophyta > Magnoliopsida > Asterales > Asteraceae > Helianthus > Helianthus annuus. Next base: position 65,350,718 of record NC_035438.2, on the reverse strand, counting down.
CTCAGGAAAAAAATTTGAAAGAAACTTATCTAAAAATAATCTAGATGTTTTTGTAAGTTTCTTTGTCTCTGATCAAATTCATGTCAAAAATTTTTTTTAAAGTAATTGAACCTTCCTGTTTGTAAAAAATTTCTTTTGATGTTTTGCATCAATTTTTTTAGTTTATCTGGTAATTTTGAATCAAATTCTGATGATTTAATGAAGTTTCTGATAAATTTTATCAGATTCTGATGATTTACTATATCCTATCAGATTTCATTTGATTCTTACCAGATTTTCATTGTTTCCATCAGACAAGATTTCTTAGTTCCCCCTGGACCTATAGACATATATAACTAACATGTATTTAAGAAAAACTTAATATATTACTAAACGAAAGATGGTTAGAACACACAAAAAAAAAAAAAAAATTAAAACAAGCAAAAACAAGAACAGATAAACCTAGCTACTCATCCTCCTCATCCAACATGTTATACATGCACTTCACATATAACCAGAGACTGGTTATTCTTTCTATATGATTGGTTGATGGAACCAGGGAAGCAACTCTTAAGTTTTCTTGAAGTGCCAGTTCAGCTCTTGTATAACAACTTCTCACACCTCCAAAGTCAAGCTGACTTGTGATTACCTTGGTTACAAAACAAGGGTAGATCAGAAAAGGATTACGGTCATGGACATTTCCTTCTAAGTCTCTCATGAGAAACTTAGCATAATTGTAAGGTTTTTCCTGTACAATAGCATGTGCCACTTCCATCATCCTGTAAGACAGCTCATTAAAGTGTCCAGTCTTTTTAGATAAGCAACACTTAGCTGTGTTACCAGATACTGGAAAGGTGGCATGAACCCAGATTTGCAAATTTGCCTTGACACATTGTTTGAATTGTAACCCATTTCAATCAAGGTTCTTTGCACCTCTGCCTTTTCCAGTATGCTGATCTCTCGATAATCACCCAATCTGAGGACATCTCTGAGTGTTTCCTCTTTTAGGGTGATCTTTACCCCCATAACCTCACTATTTATCCACATGGAAGTGCCACTCATAACGACTTGAGCATTCCACCAGAACTCTTGAAGAAGTTCTAGATATATAGTGACATGTGTTGACATAGCAAAGCCCAAGGGACTTCACATGATCATATTGTATACAAACCTGCAGTCCTCCCATGCAGGTCCTTCTAAGTTGGATCTTAGTCTGAGATTATGATTTTCGTAAAGGTTGAGAGGGAATTGGTTGGATTCCATTGATTTTGGGTGACTCATTTGAAATAAGAGGTTTTCTGATGGTAGGCTTTTGAAGAGAAGATTTTGTTGTGAAGAATGTCTTTTTCAGATTGTTAATATTTATAGATGAAAGTGATAGTTCCATCTTAACAAAAAAAAAACCTTTTTTTCTCTCTTCATTTAAGACGATATCTATTGCAGTGAATATGACAGTCTACTAAGCCTTTTGTGTGAGTAAGCATTCAATATGTGGGCGGCTACTTTCATAGCTCCTAATGATATTGGTGCTTACGTGTTTCTGTTAAACTCCTTATGACCGAACGACGTTGTATGCTCAAAAAAATGATTTTTCTTTTGAGAAAAGACATTTGTGACGATTGAGTTATTTGGATTTAATTTTATCTTCATGAATGTCATCAATGTTTCCCCCTTAAAAAAAAAAACAAAAATCGAATTAAAGAAAACTATAAATTTATACAAATGGAATATGGATGAAGATATGGACTTTTGATGATTGCTGATCATTAAGTACATCTAAACAAAAGTTCCTGATGAATTTCAGAATTTCTGATAAAAATTTCATCAGATTTTCTGATATATCATCAAAATTTCTGATAAATCATCACATTTTATTGATGATTTATTAAACCTTCTGATTTTTCATCAGATAGATGAATTTCTCCATCGGAATTTTGTTTAGTTGTCTTTTTATTCTCAGTATCTTGGTGATCATCAATTTGGTTTTCATTTTGTGTTGCTTTTATTTCTGAAACATTTTCATCTCTTAGGTTAACCATGCCAAGTTTGCTGATCAAGAAGTTACGTCTCTTTTCATCAAGAGGTTTTGTAAATATATCAGCAATTTGGTTTTCAGTTGGAACAAAATACATTTCAATGTTACCTTTCTCCACATGATCTTTTATGAAGTGATATCTGACATCTATGTGTTTGGTTCTTGAGTGATGAACTGGATTTTCTGTTATTGCAATTGCACTCTTTGAATCACAAAAAATTGGTATTTTTGTCATATTTACTCCATAATCCTTCAGTTGAGTTTGCATCCACATCACTTGTGAACAGCAGCTTGCTGCTGCAACATATTCTGACTCTGCTGTTGATGTGGCAACACAGTTTTGTTTCTTGCTTGCCCAACATACCAATTTTTCCCTCAAGATTTGACAAGCACCAGATGTGTCTTTTCTGTCAATCTTACACCCTGCATAATCTGCATCAGTGTATGCAATTAATTCAAGGTTTGTATCCTTTGGATACCAGAGACCAAGTTCTGAAGTGCCTTTTAGATATTTGAAAACCCTTTTTACAGCTTTTAAGTGGGATTCTTTAGGATCACATTGATATCTGGCCAGAAAGCATGTAGCAAACATGATGTCTGGTCTACTTGCAGTTAAATATAGCAATGACCCTATCATCTCCCTATAGGTTTTAATATCTACACTTATTCCATCTTTATCAGAATCTAATTTGTTCCCTGTTGCCATGGGAGTTTTTGACACAGAGCAGTTTTCAAGTGAATATTTTTGTAGAATTGTTTTAACATACTTTGATTGACTTAAAAATATTCCATCAATTCTTTATTTGACTTGTAACCCTAACAAGAAGGTTAATTCACCCATCATGCTCATTTCAAAGTGGCTGGTCATTAACTTTTGAAACTTTTTGCAAAATTTTTCATTTGTTGATCCAAATATAATGTCATCAACATATATCTGAACCAACAAGGTATGACCTTTGTGTGTTTTGAGAAAAAGTGTGGTGTCAATAGTTCCTTTGGTAAATCCAGAATTGATTAAGAAGTTTGATAAAGTTTCATACCAGGCTCTAGGAGCTTGCTTCAATCCATACAAGGCTTTGTTTAATCTGTAAACATGATTTTGAAATTTTGGATCAACAAAGCCTTCTGGTTGTTGCACATAAACTTTTTCTTCAATTTTACCATTTAGGAAAGCTGATTTTACATCCATTTGATAAACTTTGAAATCCTTGGATGCAGCATAAGAAAGAAAAATTCTTACAGCTTCTAATCTAGCTACTGGTGCAAAAGCTTCATCGTAATCAATACCTTCTTGTTGACAGTAACCTTTGACCACTAACCTTGCTTTGTTCCTTGTGATTATGCCATTTTCATTAGATTTATTCTTGTATACCCATTTTGAGCCTATGTCAGATTTGTTTTTAGGCTTAGGTACCAGATCCCATACCTTGCTCTTTTCGAATTGATCCAGCTCTTCCTGCATAGCTTGTATCCAATCTGGGTCATTCAGAGCTTCTTTGGCAAATTTGGGTTCTATTGTGCTTAAGAACCCAGCATATGCACATTCATGTGCAGTTGCAGATCTTGTTCTCACACCATCAGCTGGATTGCCAATGATATCAGAATGAACATGCCCTTTGATCCATCTTAACCTGTTTTGAACAACTGTTGGTTTTGATGGATTTGAAGTTTCCCCCTATTCAGTTACCTCTGTTTGATGTAAAGCACTAGAATTTTGATTTTCTGTTGTGCTATTTACTTGTTCTTCAGGGTTAGTACATGATATTTCTGATGATTTAAATGTACAAGCTTTATCATGTTCTAGAAAATCTTCTGATATTATTTCAAAGAGATGTTCATAATTTTCTTGTTTGTCAGAAAAGCTTATATCTTTTATGTATTCATCAGAAACTTCAGTTTCTGATGAGTCATCAAATGAGACATATAAACTTTCTCTGATTGTCCTTGTGTTAAGAATAAAAATTCTATAGGCTTTTGAGGACAAAGAATATCCAAGAAAAATACCTTTTTCTGCTTTTCTGTCAAATTTTTCAAGGCTTTCAAAATCATTGAAGACAAAACATCTACAACCAAATGTGTGTAAAAATTTTACACTTGGAATTCTATCATTTATAATGTTATAGGGTGTTTTGTTTAGCCTTTTGTTGATAAGAGTTCTGTTTTGAGTAAAACATGCATTTGCAATTGCTTCTGCCCAAAAGTGAGAGGGCATTTTGGCATATGCAAGCATTGTTCTGGCAGCTTCTACTAAGGTTCTATTTTTTCTTTCAACAACCCCATTTTGTTGAGGGGTTCTGGGAGCTGAAAAATCATGAGAGATTCCTTTGTTTACAAGAAAGCTTTCAATTTTGAATTTTTGAATTCTATCCCATTGTCTGATCTGATCCTTCTTACTGTTAGTTTTAACAGATTTTCAATTTTCTTGATAAAATTAATGATCAAATCAGGTGTTTCACTTTTCTTTCTCAAAAATTCAACCCATGTATATCTGGAAAAATCATCAACTATTACTAGTATATATTTCTTTCCAGAGAAACTTTCTGTACCTATGGGTCCACATAAATCCATGTGTAAAAGTTCCAAGTTTTGTGTAATCGAAGATTCAGAAATTGTCTTGTGAGAGCTTCTTTTTTATTTTCCCATCTCACAAGCATAACAAATTTTATCCTTTTTAGATGATATGAAAGGTAACCCTTTTACCAGACCTTTATTTGCTAATTTGCTTAGGTTTTTGAAATTCAAGTGAGCCAGTCGTTTATGCCATAACCAACTACTTCCTTTGTTGATTTTGAAAATAAACATAGTTTAGGATGTTCATTTTCTTCTTTAAAGTCAAAGTAGTATATTGATTGTCTTATCCTCTGTTGGTGCATGAAATGTCTGTTGACTACGTTTGTATTGAGTCTTAGGTCTAGAAAGGTTGTACGGAGTTGAAATTCAGAAATTAGGGTTTTAGAGTGTTAATTTCGCTCATAATGACATATGTGTCATTATAAGCGAAATCAGTTATATAGGTTTCGCTCATATGTACATAGTTAAGAGTAGGTTTCGCTCATTAGGTTAGTTAGGGGATTTCGCTCATGGTTACCAGGTAATTTCGCTTTTATGATCACATCTATAAATACCTGATGTGTGATCTTCATTTGTAACCATTGGAGTGAAATCAGGTCATGTGCTAGGTGTCGAAACTCTGTCAAAATCTACTCAGAAAGCATTAATAGAGAAGGAAATTGAAAGGAAAAGCTGTTGTTATTTTGTCTACATTGATTCCGCCTTTGTACACGAAGATGAACTACCTTAACTGACTTATTCGGGTCATAGAACGGTCCAACAAGTGGTATCAGAGCTCAGGATGAGGAGTTCATACTACTACAGCTTGATTCTACCAGATTCTCTTACTTCTACTCACTTCTTCTCATACTTTTCTGATTTGAACTGGTTCCTATGGTTGAAATGGACCGAATTTCGAGTATAACGTGTAAAATACAGAAAAACAAACCCTAGAAAGAATCAGGTTAAAATTCGGACTAAAAATGGTGAAAATTAGCTAAAAACCTGATTTCGCTTTTACGAACATCGAGGGATTTCGCTTGAAAACAACTGATTTCGCTCATAAAGACAGAGATTTTCTGATTTCGCTAATACGTCATTTCTAATTTCGCTTGTAGGGACACAAGTTGTTGATTTCGCTTTTGTGAAATTTCTGATTTCGCTTATCTGTCATATACTGATTTCGCTTATCAGTCATATACTGCTGATTTCGCTTATCAGTCAAATTGCTGATTTCGCTCGAGTGTATATCAATCACTGTTTTTCAAAATTTCGAAAATTTTTCTAAGTGTTTGCTGATTTTTTCAGGTACATTCAAGATGGATGACATTTTCATGAACCCGTTTAGCGACATGTACGCATTTGCTGGAAATTCGGGAGATGATACATCTACAAGCAACAACAATGAGAACCCGCCAAACGCCAAGAAGAAATTATCGGATGCTTTGGAGGTTGAAAGTGCTTTCGGAACTTACAACAAACCACCGAAGTTGATGACTATCTAGGAGTATAGTAGGTGGGCAAAGAAATTCGAAGATTGGTTGATGGCTTTTGCGTTCCCTAGCTGGAAATAAAAAATGGATACGATAATGGAGGCAAAGAGGGTGAAACTTTATCAACATCTGATGAGATAGAGTCGTTTGTTGCTGAGCAGAAATGTGTGGCGTTGCTATTTCAATCTGTTCATGAAGATATAATCTCTCTGATCGAATATTCTAGTGCAAAAGATCTCTGGAAAAAGTTAGAAAAGAAATGCTTAGGAAGTACTGAAATCGTGAAAAACAAAAAGAAACTTCTTAGGAAAGAATTTGATTTGTTTGGGTGTTTAAAGAATGAATCAGTTTCAAAAATGATCGAGAGGTTTGGGCACCTGAAGTTGGAACTAGCTAGACATGGAATTAAGTATCCTGAAGATGAGCTAGTAGACAAATTGTTCGATTCATTGCCAGACGAGATGGATTGGCAATATTATGCGATGATGATGAAAAATACTATCAAGGATCCAGAAGTGTTAACTGTAGATTTGCTGATTGAGAAACTCGAGAGTCATGAGTTGGAATTAAAGAAGACACACAAAGTCAATCACTCATTGTACTAGCAGAACTTGGATTTGTATTATCCAAAGAGCATGATGCCAAAGAACAATTCTCCCAAAACTGCGTTTTCTGCTGAGAATGTCTCCACACCGAACAAAGAAAGTCAAAGCAGTGAATATCACAGTGGTTATCACAATGGATCATCATCAAATTCAAGCCAGTCTGATGCAAAGAACTTGTTTCACTGCAACATCGTTGTAGACATGAAGAATGCTCAGAATTTCAGTGAGGAGTCGGCTAAGCAGCAGATGGTTTTCCTAGCGTCAGTATTGGAATCGTATGAAAGCCTTGTAGCTGGGAAGATTGGCAACACTAACCTAACAAAAGAGGACTATGATCAAATAGATCCTGAAGAAATGGAACTAATTGACATAAGGTGGTGTATGGCCAGTGCTGTTCATCGAGCACAACGTTTCATGGAAATAACCGGCAGGAAGTCAATTGGTGGACCATATACCAAGCTGGGGTTTGACAAGTCCAAGGTGACATGCTTCAAGTGTAAGCAGAAAGGTCACTTCAAGCGTGAATGCAGAAACGCGTATGCTGATGAGTCTGAGAACCCATTCAGGGAAGATTACTACAAGAAGGCGATATATCATCAAAACAAATCGGAGCCGCCAAGAATGAAGCAGATTGAAGAGAACAAAGAGAAATCTAGAGCTCTTGCGGTGATTTATGATGATGAGGGTTATGACTGGAGTGAACTGCTACCGGAGGAAGATGCGGTTGGATACGCTTTCATGGCAAAGAATGAATCTGTTCCGTGGAAAGACAACAGAACTGAAGACAAAAGTATAATTATAGAAGGTTGTTGGCCACAAACAGAATGATCAGAATATCTGGTATCTTTTCGGAGGCTAAAAGAGCAAATAGATGGGATCCAGATAGGGAGTGTTATCTTGACCCATAGGGAAACATTGCTATTGATCACAACACTCTTGATTTAGAGGCCATAATCAAAGAGTTAAAAGATGATGATGATTACTGGCAGAATAAATGGTGGGGAACTGGAGACGAGAAAGAGAAAGAAGAGAAAGAGAAGAAGGAAAAAGAAGAGAAAGAGAAGTCAAAGAAAGTTGATACTGGGATCATTGATACAACTCAGGAGTTGACTGCTGAAAATCTCGGAAAAATGGCTGACAAGGTGCTGGCAGCTAAGGCGATTGAGGTAGATTCTAAATCCGTCTCTGAGTCTAAAAACCAGGTCAGTTCAAATACGTCAACGACTGAATCAGGTAAGAAAGTTAATGGGAATGTTGATTGCAAATATTGCGTCAAAGAATATAAATTTTGTAATACGGTCACGTATCTCAACGGTAAGAAGGTTGAAGATCTGACAGCTAAGGTCAGAAGCGTTGAGAATCAAATTCTTGATCGTGACAAGATGGTTAAAGCTTCAACTGAACAGATAAAAGAATTAACTAACAAAATTGAAAATGATAAAACTGATCATGAGAGGATTAGACAAGAAAATTAAAAGTTAGTTCTTGAAAACCGTCAAATCACTGAAAAATTTGAGAAGCTTAAAGGCACAATGAAAGATAATGATGATCGAAATGGTAAAACTTATAAAGAAAATGTTCAATTAAAAACTGTGCTTAAGTTAAAAGAATAATCAATCAACCAACAACTGGATGAAATCGCTAAATTGAAACTTAAAGTTCAAGAGGCTGAAATTGAAAATGAGAGCATCCAGTTGAAGCTTAAAAGTTACAACTCCGCAAGCTTTGTTTTGCAACACATTGTTCCAAAACCAATCGGGAAAAACAAAGCAGGCGAAGATGTTTATTCTGATGGAACTGGGGTGGGTTTTCATAGAGTTCCACCACCGATTCTGGAAAATTATACGAAAAAGCAATCTGGGTTGGTTGAAATCGAGGAAGAAAATGAAGTTAAACTTCCGGAGAACATTGATGTTACTTTTTCTTCATCATCTGATGATAGTGTTCAGACAGAGATTGTTAATAGCACAACTGAAAGTGTTTTGATGTCTGATTCAGCTGAAGATGATGGATGTTTTCTAGACAAATACATTCTGAAACAAAAGTCCAAAAGCAACTTAAATGATGAACCTACTCTTGTCATGTACAAGATGTCGGGATTTGATAAGTTGTATTCGGATTCAGAGTTTCCAATTGAGAATGTGAATGTGAAAAAGTTAACAAATGTTTTCAAGCTAGTTGAAGTTGATTTGTCAGAAGTGAACAGTTTGAGTCAAACAAAGAGACAAATGAATTTTGAAAAAGATAAATCATACTACAAGAAACCTGTTATTCCATCACGTTTTTATAATAACAAAAATCGAAACATTTGGTCGGGTGGTTATCAGGGTGGTAAGAGTTATCAAAAGAGAAATGTTCAAAACAAGAGGTTTGTTGAAAAGAAAAAGTTTGTGAATAGTTTGAGTTCACTTGCTGATGAAGAGAAAGAAATTTTTTCAAAATCGAATGAAGAATTCTTTGAGAAGAGAGCTTCACAGGCTCAGTCTGAAGGCACAAGTCGGGTAGTTGACACTCGAACATGATTCAGATGTAATCAAGTTGGTCACATTGCACGAAAGTGTACCAACGTGAAGCCTAAGACTGAAACAGTGAAGATTCAAAAGAAGAAAGTTGACGAGAAGGGTAAAGCACCAATGGTTGTTGAGAAAAAGTGTGTGAAAAATGACAACACCAAAGTAAAAAATGAACCTGTAAAGAAAGTGGTAACTAAACATGAAAAGTTTTATAAACGGGTTGCATTATCTCAACAAGTTTGGAAACCTAAAATTGAGAAAAAGATTTCACCTTCTGAGGATTCAATTCTAATTGATTATGATGCAAATTTTCCACCTCTGAAGGCTGAAAACTTTAAAATTCAAATTGCGAGAGTTAAAAGTGTCAAGGTTACACCCAAGGCTGATGAGGCTTGGGTGGACACCATGTTTAACTAAGCAGTTTGAATTGCCGGAGCTTCCTTGATCGCGAAGCATGAATCGGCATTTTTATTGAAGTGTTTAAATCATGATTGTTATATGTGCAGGATCTTCCGAGATTAGTCTCACGGTGGATTATGGACAGTGGAGCGTCTCGACATATGACAGGGAAGACCGCATTGTTGTATGATGTGAAGAATATCAACGGAGGTTATGTTGGTTTTGCAGGTAATCAAGGAGGAAGGATTATTGGTGAAGGAACGTTATCCAACGGGATTGTGACGTTTGAAAGAGTTAACTACATTGCTGAGCTGGAGAACAATCTGCTGAGTATTTCGCAGATCTATGACAGGATGTATACCACTCACTTCACTGATAAAGAATGTTTGATCTTGAAACCAGGATTTGTTATCCTTGAGGAATGGATTATCATGAGGGCACCGAGAGTTAATGATCTGTACGTGTTAGATATGAGCGTAGCTACTACAACCACGGGTCAGGCTCATTGTTTCGTGTCCAGAGCAACTGAGAAAGAATCGAGATTGTGGCACCGAAAGATGGGACATATACATCTTAGAAAAATGAATCACTTGGTGCACAATGATTTAGTACTTGGAGTTCATGTCAAAGGTTTTCATCTGGAAGGGGAGTGCATTAGCTGTGTTAAAGGGAAACAGAAGAAAAAGTCACACCCTACAAAGCAAGTCAATTCAGTCTCAAGACCCTTGGAGAGACTTCACATGGATTTGTTTGGTCCGGTGAACGTCAAGAGTATTACAGAAGACAAATATTGTCTTGTGGTTACTGATGATTATTCAAGATTTTCGTGGGTTTCTTTCTTGAAAACGAAAGACGAAACGTTTGACAGTTTGATGGCATTATTCAGGAAGATTGAGAATCTGTACCAAAGGCGTATCAAAAGAATTCGAAGTGATAATGGTACTGAATTCAAGAACAACAAGATGGAAGAATTTTGTGATGAAAGAGGTATATTGCATGAGTTTAGTGCTCCGTACACTCCACAGCAGAATGGAGTCGCAGAACGCAAAAACCGGACACTGATCGAGACGGCTAGAACTATGCTCGCAGATTCAAAGTTACCAATTAATTTTTGGGCTGAGGCTGTTTCCGCCGCATGCTATACGCTCAACAGAGTTCTCACAGTCAAGAAGTTCAACAAAACATGCTTTGAGCTAATCAATAATCGCAAACCGAATTTGAAGTATCTTGAACCGTTCGGGTCACCCTGTACTGTTCTAGAGCCTTATGGAAAGTTTGGTCCGAAGTGCATTGAGGGTATATTTGTTGGTTATTCAAGTCCTTCGCGACGTGTCTTCGTTCCAAGTGAGAAGCGGATTATTGAAGGTGCAAATGTTGAATGTCAAGGTTATACTATGCCGCCACAAAATCCAGGAGATTCATGGCGTTATCATTATGACAAGCTGTGGGATTCATTTGATATGAGAGAAGAAGAAGAAGATTTCTTTGATGAGTTGGATATTTTGCGTGAGTATGAGTCACAGTAAAGATTCCCAGCTGAATATTCGAGGCGACCACGGGAAACTTCAAACGATGATGAAGCAGGTCCGAGTAATGCTGGTGAACAGGATGATGTCCAACAGAATGATGTTGCTCAAGATAATCAGATGGTTGAGAATGATAATCAAGAAGCTGAAAACATGCCGATCTTTGATCATGGAGATTCAGATTCTGAGGGGGAGCAGATTCAGGATTTAAGTCAAATAAACCAAATTGGTGAACAAGGTGCAAATCAAAATGTTACTAATCTGGAAGGCGATGTGGATGTTCCTAGCGAAGTAATGTCGTGAACTCTTTCATACCATCCAAAGGAGTTGATCATAGGAGAATTGCAAGCAGGCCTTCGCATGAGACGTCAAATTGACCATGGCCTTACATGTTTTTATTCTACAGTAGCACCTTTACAAACTGAATTTTCACTAAGTTGTTTCATTTTGCAGATCGAACCGCGAACTTACAAAGAGGCGCTTACTAAAGACTCTTGGGTCATTGCGATGCAAGAAGAGTTAAGTCAGTTTAAAAAGTTGGGAGTGTGGAAGTTAGTGGATTTGCCGGATGGTCATAGAAAAACTAATACGAAATGGGTATTTAAGTGTAAGAGAGACGACAGAGGAGTTGTTGTAAGGAACAAAGCTCCACTCGTTGTTCAGGGCTTTAGTCAACAGGAGGGGATTGATTTTACAAAAGTCTATGCTCCTGTGGCACGACTAGAAGCAATCAGAATTTTCCTTGCATTTGCGTCTTGGAAGAACTTCAAAGTATATCAGCTAGATGTAAAATCGGCGTTTCTTTAAGGAAAGGTTAAAGAGGAGGTTTATGTCGGTCAGCCGCCGGGCTTTATTGACCCAATCCACAAAAACAAGGTTTACTTATTGGACAAAGCGCTGTATGGTTTACACCAGGCCCCGAGAGCTTGGTACGAAACTTTGTCTCAACACCTACTAGCCAACAGTTTCATACGTGGAAAAGTGGATGCCACTCTCTTTACTGAAGAGGTCGACGGTCATCTTCTGATAGTTCAGATTTATGTGGACGATATAATCTTTGGGTCGACGAATGAAAATCTATGCAAAGATTTTGAATCAGTGATGAAGCAAAAATTCGAAATGTTATCAATGGGGAAGATGAAATTCTTTCTGGGTCTACAAGTTGAACAACTACCAGAGGGAATCTTCATTCACCAGACGAAGTACGTTCGTGGTATTTTAGAGAAATTTGGGATGCCAAGTTCTACTACAGCTGCTACCCCACTTGCAACAAATCATGGGATTCATCTAGATCTCACCGAAGACAGGGCTGATGAAACGTTTTATCGATCCATGATAGGTTCTTTGATGTACCTAACTGCTTCACGTCCTGATATCATGTACCCAACGTGCCTCGCAGCAAGATATCAATCTAACCCGAGAGCTTCACATATGATTATTGTGAAGAGGATATTACGCTACCTGAAAGGAACTCCTTCATTGGGGTTGTGGTATCCTAGGAAAGGCGACTTTACGCTCGAAGGGTATTCTGATTCGGATTTCGGATGCTGTAAAGTCAATTCAAAATCAACGACTGCAGGATGCCAGTTCTTTGGACCTAGATTGGTTACCTGGCAGTGTAAGAAACAAACGTCTGTGGTGCTATCTACATGTGAAGCGGAGTACGTTTCTGCTAGCAGTTGCTGCTCTCAGATCCTGTGGATACAGCAACAGATGCGCGACTACGGTTTGCAGTTTCTTAACACACCTCTTTTTGTTGATAATGAGGCCGCTATAAATATAAAAAAGAATCCATAAAATCACGCTAAAACTAAACACATAGAAATTCGTCATCACTTTATTCGCGATTATTTCGAGAAAAAGTTGATACGAATTGAGAAAATCCACACTGACGAACAAAAAGCTGATTTACATACCAAAGCTTTTGATAAAAATCGGTTTAGATATTTGTTAAAACTGAACGGTATGAAGCTTCTTCCGGTGTCGGATGGCATAATTGGCGTTGATGAGAGTACTGTTGCGGATGAAGATAAGAGACAATCTGCAATGGTTTGTCGTTTTTTACTTGTTTTGGTATTTAGGGGGAGTAGATGTAAATAGATATATTTTCAGAAAATACAAAAACAGTAAAAAATGCAAAAATACAAAAACATGATAAAATTTCAAAATCCAAAAACAATATAAAACTAAAAAAGAGCTTGTGTAAAAAGGGAAAATGATAGTACATCGGCTAGACAATTACAGTATGCTAAAGAATTGTAAAGATTAAATGAGTTAAACAGTCTCACTGATGATGTGTCGATAGGTTTTCGCACATTTAGTAGATTTATTCGGGATATAAACCTAAAATTTCAAACTTGCGAAATTTGTGGGGAACACTACTTGGATATATAGGTAACCCCTGAAATCTCGTTTGAAAGGTCCCATATTCTGAGATACTAGGTCTTTATACTCAGTGATATCTGGGGTATTATTCCGGGACTTCTGCTGAATGGAAGTTTTGACCTAGTCCCCGAATAATACTTTCTGCAAATGCTTGAAACATAGCATCACCCTCAGCAAGCTGATGAAACAATAAAATTGATAGTCGCTGCTGTTGTAACTAAAAGATCCTCTAAAGGGGACACACCGAAAAGTCGAAACCGTCATCTCTCTGCGTATACGGAAGTATCGACCTGAGCTCTCAAGGCCCTCGCATTTAACCCCTTACAGATATCATCTGTGGTATACTCACATGTAAGACTGAATATCTGGGATTCTGGATACGGGAGTATATTCAAGAGGTGGGACACATGAATGAGCTAAGTTCATAAGACATCTAAATTGTATCCTGATTAAATTGAAATTTGTGTGAGAATTTAAGATGGATCAGTATATCGACAATCGAGGTGAATTGTTTAAGTCTGAGTATGAAATGAAGCTTAACGGTACTTGTAATTTGTCTAAAAAGCTGATATGATTCCCTGACACGCTCACCAAAAATATGTTTGTAAATAGTTTAATTTCTTTACATTCTGCAATTTAAGTTTCTGTATTACATTTCTTAGTTTAGAACACTTTGTTAAAATCCAAAAAGATTTTATGTCTGCTTTATTTTTTGACAAACCAAAGTGGAGAGTTAATCGTTGGATTCTCGAAGATCGAAGCAGATGTAGGAAAAGTTCCGAGCTGAAGAATGAGGAGAGCTTACTTTGATAGATATTGGATTGCTAAGAAAGTTAAAACAAGTTCATTAATTTGATGCTTGTTACATTTTTCAGAAAATGTTTGAAAATGGTTTAACAAAATCAGTCTGTATTGTCAAAAGATCAACCAAGGTTATTAAGGTGTTGTTTGTTTTTGCAGACATAAACTGTCTGCAAGCTGATTTCATCTGTTTTCATGTCTGCAACTGAAGATGTGGTCTGAAGCTCTTCAAGCTGAAAATATAAGACTGTTTGTTTTTATAAATTGATATTGTCTGTACAAACTACATGAACTTTGTTTTATTTTCTAAATCAAAACATCCTAAACCAATTACCTCAACTACACATTCCAATTGTTTTATAGCCAGTAACCAAAATAACTGCACCATCAGTGCTCCAGCAAACATCTAACTTATGAAATTAGAAACGTTACTTTACATGGTTAAGCATATAATCTAATCATTTCGAGACACTGCACACACACACAACATATTCAAATTAAAAGATTCTAATAAAGATATATCACCAAAACACTATCATATAATTGGCAGGTAAATCATGATTGCCACAAAATGCTTGTAATTTGAAAAGACAACCAATTAAACAAGATAAACAGCAACATGGATTTGAAGTGAGAAAAACTAGGGATTAGAATAGAAATGATACCGATTGGAACAAAAGGATTTCTGACTCGCTTTTTCTCAGGAAACAGGCTTTCAAGCTCGGGATTGGCTCCCATAAAGGCGGTTACGATGATGATGTTGAAGGTTGATGGCAGCTGCGATGATGGTGGTGGTTGAGGGGGCGGAAGGAGGGGGAGCGGTGGTGGTGGCAGACATTAAAAAAAAAACAAACAGTCTTCAAGGGAAACGTCTGCGCGCCTGCAGACAATGGTTCCCTTGAAGATGTTTGAAGAAAAAACAAACACCCCCTAAATTGGACTTGGTAGATTAATTGAGTAATCAGGGTCATTAACTTGGACCTGAATACTTGAGTGGATTTCTAGTACTGATAGATTGTGTGATTTTGTGAAAAGATAAGTTTGTAATGTTTGATGTTTGAGACACAGGTTTTGGACTTCATTATTCCCATGGAAGCTAATTGTTAAAGCTTGAACCAGATCAAGACCTCAGATTCTAGCATACTGAGAGGGGGAGTCTGTGAAAGGGGGAGTCTGGATCAACAAGTCAAAGGGAAGTCGGAAGATGGAGCCAGGATGTAATTCTGAACCTGTGAAGATAGAGTTTTTATGATGAAAAGACAAAGTTGGAGAAAAGACAAAGACTGAAGACTCGGAGCCGAAGACTTCGTCAACATCCAAGGGGGAGTCTGTTGGTGCATGAAATGTCTGTTGACTACGTTTGTATTGAGTCTTAGGTCTAGAAAGGTTGTACGGAGTTGAAATTCAGAAATTAGGGTTTTAGAGTGTTAATTTCGCTCATAATGACATATGTGTCATTATAAGCGAAATCAGTTATATAGGTTTCGCTCATATGTACATAATTAAGAGTAGGTTTCGCTCATTAGGTTAGTTAGGGGGTTTCGCTCATGGTTACCAGGTAATTTCGCTTTTATGATCACATCTATAAATACCTGATGTGTGATCTTCATTTGTAACCATTGGAGCGAAATCAGGTCATGTGCTAGGTGTCGAAACTCTGTCAAAATCTACTCAGAAAGCATTAATAGAGAAGGAAATTGAAAGGAAAAGCTATTGTTATTTTGTCTACATTGATTCCGCCTTTGTACACGAAGATGAACTGCCTTAACTGACTTATTCGGGTCATAGAACGGTCCAACATCCTCTTCCCACTCAAATATATTTTATTATCATCCAGACCTATTAGCAAGCATTTTTCTGGTAAGAATGTTACCTGAAAACCTTTGTCACAGAATTGACCACAACTCAGCAAATTGTACTTTAAGCCCTCAACATAGGCTACTCTTTCAATGGTCAAACATCCATATCTGATACATCCGTATCCCATTATCCTTCCTTTCACTCCATTTCCAAAGTTCACCATTTTATCCAGCTTTGAGACAAAGTTGCTGAGTAAGCTCCTATCTCCAGTCATGTGCTTGGAGCTTCCTGAGTCGCAGTACCAGATCTGCTGCACATGATGGTCCTGAAATGAAATGATTAGAGGGTTTTAGGTACCCAGGCATGCTTGGGTACACTTTCTGATGATATTCTGGTTCTATTATTTCTTCTAAATGACCTTTCATCAGAATTTCTGTTAAATGCTGAGCCATTAACAGAATTTTTCTTTTTCTTTTGGAGATGGTGTTGAACAAGCTTCAGTATTTCAACACACATACAGGAATCATCAAAAATTTCTGATTTTCCTTCTTGTGATGGAATGAAGGGATAATTTTGAAAAGATGAGTGAACTGCTTCTGGAGTTTTTACAAACTCTTGATTGTATTCACTTCTTTTTGGTTCAAAATTTGGCTTATCAAAGGAATATTCAGAACATGTTGATTTACAAGTTTTAGAATCAGATTCTGATAAGAATTTATCAGAAATCTGTTGAGTTGCTTTTACAAAGACCGTGGGTTTGTTATTATTTGTTCTCACATAACCCAAACCTTCTCCTTTGTTCTTTGGAGTGGACTCTATAAAATTTATGAATTCTTTTGCTTCTTGAAAACCTCTTACATTAATTTCTTTATCATTGATTTTCTTGTAAAGATCTCTTCTTTCATTTTCATAGAACTCAATTTTAGCTCCCTGCTCTAAACTTTGTTATATAAGTAATTGGTTTTCAAGAATGATTTTATTCAAGGTCCTCTGCAACTCATTAGATTTTTTACCATCTGATTGATGTTTAACTTGCAAGTTTAAAAAATCTGAAATGAGCTCATTTAGCTTGTGTTCAAGATCAAGATTGTCTAAACTTACCTGTTGTCCTGAAGTCTCTGGTATGTCATCAGAAAGTGCCATGAGACAGAAGTTGGCCATTTCTTCTTCTTCTTCATCAGAAGAATCATCAGATAGCCATGTATTTGTTCCAGCAATTAAGCTGACTTCCTGTTGTTGCTTCTTAGCTTCCAAAAGCTTCTTTTCATAGTAAGCAACATCTTTCAGCTTCTTGGTCTTACACTCAGATGCATAATGACCTTTTTGCTTGCACTTGTAACACACCACCTCAGCCTTTCCTTTATCCTTAGATCTAACTTCTTCTTTAGATCTATCATCCATCCTCCTTCTATCACTCCTCTGGTACCTCTGGCCTCCTCCCCTCAACCTCTGCTCAAATGTTTTGGTGAGCAGTGCTATTGCATCAGCAAAAGCTGAAAAATCTGATGATGAATCAGAAGTTTCAAAACCCTGGCTGTTTGATGGTTGTGGATCATTGGAAGTTGTTTGTCTTTGTGAGTTTGAGATAAGAGCTAAAGATCCCCCTCTTTGAATGGTTTCTTCAAATATTTCTTCCTCTCTGGGGATCAAGATGCTATATAAGTCATGAAGACTCATGTTTCCTAGTTCTAAGGTTAAGGACAAAGTCATTGTGAGACTTCTCCATTCTCTAGGCAAAGCATCAAGAAATTTTATGTTTCTTTCATCATTTGATTTAGTTATTTCAAATTTCTTTAGCTCGTTTAAAAGTTTTGTGAACCTTTGATATGTGTCATTTAACTTTTCATTAGGTAACCTTTTAAATCTTTCATAGGATGAGACGTTGTTTGTTCTCTTGTTTCTTTTCATCCTCTCTCCTTCTTCACAAAGATTTTCCAACTGATCCCATATTTCCTTGGCTGATGCACAAGCATCAACTTGTGAAAATATGTCATTGGGGATGGCCATTATTAAGAGTGATTTTGCTCTTTCATCCCCTGCTACCAGTTCCTTGTCTTCCTCACTCCAAAGTATTTCACTTTTGGGAGCTCGGGAGGCAGGGATAGCAGGTAGTTGGTCAGTTGCTGGAATTGCAGGTATTTCAGTCATTGGTATATGTGGACCCCTTTCAATGGATCTAAACAGAGCTCGGTCATGACCATTAAGGAAATTAACCATCCTGATTTTCCATTGGGGGTATTCCTCCCTGACCAGAGTCGGAGGTTTGGACATAGAACCAATATTGAAAGCATTATTCAATGTTTGAAAGCTGGCCATATTTAGAAAAAAGAAGAAGAGCGATTGATCGTTTGAAAATAATTTATTCAATCTGCTCTGATACCAATTGTTGGACCCAGTATGATCTTAACAACTTCTTTTTACGTAATATGGCAAGTGATTTCTGTATATGTGAAAAAGATGTGCGGAAATGGAAATCAGACTTTCAAGAAACAAGACCTACAGAATTATCAAGTTTATATCACTTTGAAACAAATTCGTTTAACAAGGTGATTGTAAAATTATTATCTAATACAAATGAATCTTGATTTCTGTGGGTGAGAAGAGCAGTGGAGTTTGAGTGTTTGTATATGAATGCTAAGCTTCAAACTCAAGTATCTTCTGCCTCTCGAGCCTTCTATTTATAGACGGCTGTGGACATGAATAAACAATTGTTTATTCATGCAATAAGTCCTGCGTAAAGTAGCAATTTGACATATTCATTGAATCCATCGTTCAAGTTGTATTTGTAATCATGATAGCTAATAATGTCATGCTTTGGTCATGGGTGGCAGGATAGAGTTGTGATTTTTAGACAAGTGGGGCTTTCATCAGAATTTCTGATAAACCACTTCATCAGAAATTCTGGTGAACATATCATCAGAAAGTCTGATGATCAGAATTGTCAGAAACCGATGATATTTAATATCATCAGATCCATCAGAAATGACCTTCTCTGATAATCCAAATCAACTCTTGATCAACTTGTGATTCTTTGTAGTAGATACTTTGCATTTCAGTTGTCCTATCTGATTTTCTTCTTCTTGCTGTGATCTTCAGGACTGTTATCTTCTTCAGAGATCCAGTTAATTGAGATTTTCTTCAATACTTACAAATAAAGTTTCCTAACACCTACACTACATTCCTTCAAACCACCGACCAAAGACCCATTTCCATCAACCCGAACTGACAAATCTGAGCAGTAAACCCTCAAAACCCTCTAACCACCATTTCCAAAACCCCAACCGTCCCACGGCTCCTCTCGTCATTAATCCCATCCTGACAGTCACTGGTCTGAGGTAGTGGGGCGACGTAAGGGTAGGCGGCGGCGACGACGGTGGTGGTGGTGGTTGGGTGGCCGGTGGTAGAGTAAGCAGGGTAGCAGGTTTGGTCTGGATTGATACGCCATTGAAGAGGTGGAGTGAAATTAGGGCAAATTGTTAATAATGAATTGATGACTGGTGGTTGGGGAAAGTATGTAGGTCAAGTTGGGGAAAGATTGTCATGAATGTGTTTGTCACTATAACTGTAATTAGTTCTTACCAGGTAGTGGTTGGATGGTGGTTATGGTAGGTTAGGGTGAGTTTAAGTTTTTTGGTTCAAATTTATGGTGGTGGCAGGTTTGACTGGTTTCAGATCTTGCTTGTGGGTTAGCAGTTTATTTGGTTCGATTTTATGGTGGTGTCAAGCTGCTGGTAGTGGTGGCTGTTGGTAGAGAGTAGTAGAGTAGAGAGAGAGGGGTAGGTAGAGAGAGATGGGGTAGAAAGGTGGTAATGGTGATCGGGTGACATGCGGTGGTAGGGTTATGGTGATGCGGCTGAGGTAGGTTGTGGTGGTGGTGGCGGCGACTGAGGTGATAAATAGAGAGAGGGGGGGGGGGGATAAGAGAAGGTGGTGGTGGATATATGTATAAATCTTGAATTTAATGAATTAATACCAAATAAATAAACCTTATATATGAAATTAGCAAAATACCCCTACCCTTAATTGAATCATTTAACTGAGTTAACAGGCAAGGAGCAAAATGAGAAAAACATAGTAAACTATTGGAGGAAAATGACTATTTTTAAATGATTGGGGCAAAACGGTTAAAACGACCAAACCATGGGGAGCAAAATAGAAGTTTACTCTTTCTTTATTGATTTCATGTTTTTAAGTTTATTTATTTTATTTCTTCCATCTAACGCTGCCTATTGTGATAATTGATATCAATCGTCACGCATAAACCCAAAGTCCGGGCCCACCGAGAAATTATGGTGTGACACCACCTAATCGGCTTCGGTGAATTCGGGGGATTTTCCCCTATCTCCCCGAACAAACATGTCTCTATCCCTCTCTTATTTCTCCCCCTCTTTCTCTTGATTTGTGGAAGGGGATGAAGGGTGATCATCACCTTGATGGGCATGTATGGGAAGGTGGTGTGACGTGGAGGATGGGGGAAGAGGTAGCACACCACTTAGCCTTATGGGTGAAGATCATTTGAGAAGAAAATTTATTTGAGAAAAAAAGGAACAAATGGTACACTTGCAAAATTTATCCTACACATTTCCAAATTTATCCTACATGTAGCACACCAATTATTTGCTGGGGTGCGGATGAGGTGTTCAACCATATTTTCAAGGGGTGCGGTCGGGTTTTTTGCCTAAAATATACACTAAATTTTTATTTTCAAGGGGTGCGGCCGCCCACCCTGGCCAAAGGGTAGGTCCGCCACTGTTTATTGTTCTCTTTGACTAATTAATTAGTTATAAAGATTATCATCATCTACACATATCAAAATTTATCCTACACATTTCCAAATTTATCCTACATGTATTAAAATTTATCATACACATATCGAAATTTATTCTACACACCTCGAATTTATTCTACACTCTAAATAATTTTTTCTAACGATCTCTATAAGTTTACTAATATACCCTTACAATAATATAAATACAAATATTAAATTAAGTAAAATGAAACATTCTTATTGGTTAAATTATTTTTTCTTCCTACATAGAATTTCTTCTTATTTAAACTCTATTCTACTAACGTTATGACCATATATATTTCTTATATATAGTTTGAAATAGTTTTTGTGTAACTTTTGTCAAAGCATGATGTTTGGTATATTTTTTTACTCTAAATTTGGTCAAAAATGGGATTATTTTTTCAAAATAGAGTAATTCGTTTGTATTGTAAGTTCTGCAAGTGCCGATACAATGATACAGCGAAATGATTTTGACCGAGCAGCGAAATGATTTTGACCGAGCAACACTGATACCGGCATCGGTATTCATTTTTATGTTTTCCATCAATGAAAACACGTAATGATCTCCTCTTAAGCATGCCATAACTTATTTTTTTTATTTTCTCTTTCAATTACTACTAGATTGCCGCCCTAGGTCGCGCTTTGCAGCGACGACGTCTTAGTTGTTTATAGTTACCGGCACGTTATGTGATCGTTAATTATATGAAAACGCGTGTTTCGACATATCCGATCTAACTCAACGTAAACGAAATCGAACCCGGGGTGGTTCGTTTAGTGAGGGTTCCACTTAACCACTATATCACCCTTAGTTTTGTATCAAGACCTAGCGTCGTCAAAATGTACACTAACTCGAATTTATACCATCGAATGAAAACATGTTAGATTTGACCCCGCTTGTTTCTCAGAACAATTTAAGTAAAGAACGTGAATTTATACCCACACATAATAATAAACATAAAAACATATTATATTTTACTCGACTTGCTTCGAAAAAAAATATATCGAAATGTGAATTTATAACGACATGTACATAATAATAACCATATTATAAAATAGGTTTACGGCTTATACACAAAATAAAAGAAAACATGGGAACACGAAAAAAAATAGGTAAGAAAAAAAATAAATAAGAGAAAAGAAAAAGAGGGAAAACACGAAAAAAATAATAGAAAAAGAAAAAGCATGACACTTACTATTAAATGAAAAAAACTTCAAAGGGGTGCAATTGACGGGAATTGAACCATAGCCATGAGGTTGGATCATCAAAGCCTCATCCAATCCATCAAACCTTTATTTAGTCACTAACCTTGTAGCAGAGTAATATATATCAAAGAATGGGTCGATGGCTTTTGATGTGACAACTACTGACATTTCTTTTTAAGTTATACTAGTAATAAGACCCGCGCGCGTTGTGGCGCGGGTACTTCGCAAATATCGAATGGATTAGTCCAAGCGTTATGTGATGTGTTAACCATATGAAAACGCACGTTTTGACGTATCCGATTGAACTCAATGTATCCTATAGTTGCATTGCGATTGGATCAAAACGTAACGTAAATCGAATTTATATCGTGCAATTATAACGTATTATACGCACCCCGACTAACTCGAATTTATATCGTCAAGCCAAAAACTCTCGAGAGGGTCAAAGTGGCATTTACAAAGTTCATAAAAAGTTAAGTGGTTAAATATTGCATTTCCTAAACTTAAGTGCTAAGAAGGAAACTATAACAAAGTTGGGGCTGCAAAGGAAACTACCACAAAGTTGGGGTGTAAAAGCAAATTACTTGTAAAATGGAGTAGTAATTTAGGGACTACATTTTCCATTTTATCAAACTTTGAAGGTACCAAAGTCAATGGGCTAAAACTGCAACATCGTGAAAGTATGGGGGAGTCAAAGTAGCATTTACAAGGTTCATAAAAAATTAAGTGGTTAAAAATTTCAATTCCTAAACTTAAGGGCTAATAAAGATTAAAGATAAAATTTGATAAAGTTTTGGGGTAAGAAGGAAACTATGACAAAGCTGGGGCTGAAAAGGAAACTTCCACAAAGTTGGGGTGTCAAACACAAACTATTTGTAAAATGAAGTAGTAGTTTAGAGACTAAATTTGCCATTTTATGAAACTTTGAAGGTACCAAAATTAAGGGGCTAAAATTACAATATCGTGAAAATAGGGGGAGTGGAAGGCAAAGTCGGTGGGGTTTCCACCGACTTTGTGCTTTAAGTAATAGTAGAATCTATCTATACTTTCTATAAAAGGTGAAATCCAAGTGACATAAGAAAAGCTGATGTGTCAGCACGAGAGCATGTCCAACAAGGCTTTTTTTATGTCATTATTACATCATAAAGCCTAATATATAAATCACTTTAAAATACATTTAATGCTCTATCAAACCACTTTTTTGGGTATTTTCAAATGTTAAAGGTCTGGCCCACATTCTAAAGGGCAAACCACTGCCCATCTACGAGAAAGTAGCAGCTGGTTCCTTTGGCAAATGTATACTCAGCAGCAGCAGTTGTTGTTATCTTCCGTAATGCTTTTAGATCAGCAGATGTTTAACGCTAATTACCGGGAAATTCAAATTCAAATATGCATGGGAATAAGTAATTAGCAATTAATGCATGTTACTCAGAAACTCCTGTCAATCATCCTTCTTATATAAGGCTTTTCTTCTCATTTCCCTCTTCATATTTCATCACGCTTTCATCTTCTCTGATTTTGAAATTTGAAATTTAATCAAAATCCAAATTCTGAATTAAAAGCATGTCAATATCAGTTGATAGTAATAATCTTAGTTTTGTTAACGATTTGAATCCTAGGAAGGATATGTGGAACATGAAGGTGAGAATTATTCAAAAATGGAATCAGGGTTACAAGATGGAGATCATTTTCATTGATGAGAAGGTAATTTGTATCTCTGCTTTTCCGTTTTATTTTAGAAAATGTAGTGTTGTATGCTAAGTAGATAATTTCTTTAAATGTTCTTCAGGGTGCTAAGATTCAAGCAGGTATTAAGAGTCATCTAATACCTGTTTTTGATGGACAGCTGCAAGAAGATGCTGTTGTGATTCTGTCGAAATTTGGTGTTGGTGAGAATAAAGATTTATATAAAGTAGTAGTGCAGCCTTATAAAATTAACTTTTATAGATGCACAACTGTTACTCATGTGAGAGATTGGCAAGGTGTTGAGTATGGTTTCAATTTCAGAGCTTATGAAGATATTCTTCAAGGAGAGGCGTTAAACGCTTTGAGTGTTGGTAGTGTATATTTTTGTAATCATGTCTTGCTTGTATAATATTAGAGAGTTTTACTTATATTCTTGTATAATGTGATCATATAGATGTTGCTGGATCTGTGATTTCTTGTGGAGATCTTGAAATCTTTGATCGACCTCCAAAGGAGACTAAGAAGATGAATTTCGATATTGAAGATTTGGAGTAAGTTGTTGTTTATATGTTGAGTCATGTAGTGATCATAAAATGTATTTAATGATGTTAATAAATAAGATGAAGAATGTTTGTATTTAATGTGGGATCATGGTAATGGTAATAAATGAGGTTTATATTGTTTGTATGTAATGCTAAATCATGGTAATAAATGAGGTCTACAGTTTATTCTTAGTGAATATGGTAGTTAATTTATGGCTCATTTGCTACTTTAATAAATGTTATAGTTTTCCTGATTTATTTTATGTTTTTATTCATTCAATGTTGTTTTGATATGAATATTCTTTTCAAGTAGGGGTAAGGTTTTGCGGTGTACTGTGTGGAATGATTATGCTCTGCAGATTAAGGACTTCATTTCTAAAGTCCCACCTCATGAGCATGTGATGGCTGTTATACAGCATGGAAAGTGTAAGGAATGGAAATGTATTTTTGTTACTTTCTGCAAATCATAACTATACTGTTTATTTCTGGCAATATAAAGACATGTATACATTAAATATCTATATACTTTTTCATGTAGGTGAATATACTGTTCAAAGTGATAAGTTTGCAACACGAATTTTTCTGAATCAAGAAATTGATGAAGTTGATGAGCTAAGGAGGAGGTAATTTCTCAATGTAATTTCTATTGTATATAGATGTTCAAGTCAAATACTTGGTTTCATGTCATTTGTATACTAATTCTATTGTATATAGATGTTCAAGTCAAATATATTGAAGTTTGGACAAGGGAGTAGTTCTACTTCTCAAACGATACTATCGTCTCAGAGTATTTTTCCATTACATAAAGAATTTTTAACTGAAGATGTGAAGAAACATGTTGATGAGATTAGTGAGATAGAAAAGGTTTCACTTCTTTGTATATAGTTTGGTTATTTGTTTGGTTTATCACCTGCGTGTTTTTACAGGAAGTGTGTTGTGTTTTTATAGGGAATGTCTTGTGTTGTGGTTGCGACAATTAAGATTGTGAAAGAAGAGTATGGTTGGTTTTATGCTGCCTGTCGTAAGTGTTTCAAGAAGGTGATGGGTAAAAGTGAATACTTGCAGAATGTTGAGAATGTTTCAGATGATATTCTTCGATTGCCTGCGACTTCTTTGGTTTGTATCAGATGTTATATGTTATACTAAATGTACATGGATCACCACAAAGTAAGCAATGATGATTATTTAGCGTTATATTTATATACGTAACATTCTAAGACTCATATTTGAATATAGTTTTGCAGTTTACTTAGTTAGTTGTATATATTTCAGGTTTAAGGTGCAAGTGCGGGTGCAAGATGAGAGTGGTAGTGTTTCTTTTGTTATGTTTGATAGAGATGTTCAGAAGCTTCTTGGATTAGCGGCGAGTGACATAAGAGAGAGGCAGGTTAAGGCCAATGATACTGGATTCCCTCATGAGATATTTCGATTGGTTGATAAGAAGGCTGCTTTTAAGATTGATGTTTCAGAGTTCAATCTTAAAAATGACTATCGTGTTATACTGTGCAAAAAACAACTGATGATCCAGTAATAATTGCTGAGTTGGTTGGTGGAGATGGTAATGTTGATGAAAATACTGATGAGGTAGCATATAAAATTACTCTTTCAATCTATTTATTTTTCTTTTGAGTTTTAAACACTGGATTGTGTACTTTTTTTATATGATATCATATATTATGATCCTTTAGGTTACTCAAGAGGTAGCTGACGTTAAAGACGTTAACCTTTCAGACTCTTCTCAGGTGTTTGCTAAACGAACTTCAAGGGTGAGTATTTATTTTTAAAGTATGTTTAGTACGTTTAAAACGAGTTCATTATTTTATTAAATGAGATCAATAGTTGTTTTGTGATCTATTGGAAGGATGTTGTCTTTGTTACGACCGACTCATTAGCCGTTGAAGTTGAAAAGGATTCTGGATCAAGTCCCAATGGAAAGCGGATGGCTCAAGATGCTGATGTTGCCAACGTTAGTGAGCTATCCACTAATGTGAGAAGAATCCAGAAGAAGCTGACTAAGGTTAACAATTAGATGCTTATGAAAAAACAATTCTTATGAGAGATAATGTCACACCCCGATATTTCCACGTATTACCGGTGGGCCCGGTGGGGAGTATCGTGACGTAGTTGATATCATCATAGTCAAATAATCACAGTTCAATGCACAGCGGAAGTCTAATGTAAAATATATTACAAACCGAGTGAAAATAACACAAGTATTACAAACGGAATGTAAGAGGATCCACAGGCGGATCTTAAAATGGAAATATAACACTGTTCAACAGACTTTAGGCATTTAGTACTTGCAAGATTCCCTATTAACGCCCTGAGCTCCCAGCCAATTTACGTACAGTACCTGTCACTTAACCTTTTTGGAAAATACGTCAGTTTACACTGGTAAATACAAATAACTGACTCTTTTGAAAATCTTTATAAAAATTGATTTGAATGCACAAGGCACGAATATTCTTTTATAACTTGGGACAATTTTATTAATAAAAATCTTGTATCAGATTTACATGTTTGTCCAACATTTAGGGCCGGTGATTATACAAACCGATCAAGATTAATCGACACACCACAAATATAACTCATAAGAAGTTACCCTTACGAGTGAGTATATCTTTTACATACGCAACAGGAGGTGTTATGCCTACACCTTGTGCTTAAGTTGTGGCCATTCACTTTTTAAATGAGCCAAGGATATCCAGGACACGGTCATTAACCCCCAATGTTATTTGTTATTAAGCAACACTGATTAAAATGGGATTATGCAATTTAATCATCTCCGATTAAAAGGTTTCTACACCCGACCAAGCGGTATTTTTATAATACCGTATCCCAAGCCCGTATAAGGGAAAATAAGTTAAAAGTATTTACCTGAGCTAACATGCAATTTATACTCAGCCATATATTCTAATCAGCAAGCACAAGTACCTCTACTGGGGCTCTCAATCTGGAACGAAGGTTTTATTAACCTATTAGATTCCTAACGGGTCTTATTTAAGTTGAAACTTAGACCAGTTAGTTTTCAGGAAGGTTTACGGTTCAAAACGCAAGATTTAGCGCAGACCGAATTAGAATGTGATTCAGACCCGACAAGTACGAAGACTTGTATAATATAGGTAAACTAAACACATTCTGGATTTTGAAGTGAAAATGATAAGGTTTGACCCGTTTCGGTTAATTTATGCAAACTAGTTACAAAAACCGTACTGAACGCGAAAGATGGATAACGGGTAACCAAAAGAGTCATGAACATGTTTCACAAGTTGATATGCCTTGAATATGTTGTGATATTAGTAAGATACCTTCCATTATGCCCAAAACGAATTTAAAATCAATTTAAGCCCCGTAGGGGTATTTTGGTCATTTTTAAAGATTATAAAAGAGGTTAAATAATAATCTGAGGTTCTGGTCTAAAATGATCAGTAAAAATATTTATTTTAATAAGTTATATTAGTAAGATATCTCACATATGTGAAATTTATCATTTATGGCCAAAGTATGCACCAAAGGGGCATTTTGGTCATTTCACATATGCTTTAAGGGTTAATTTTGGAAATCTGAGTTCAAAACTTTTATTTACTGTTAAAGTATAAAAATTTATTCATAACATCAGTAGGTATCAAGCTTTAGGTGCCCAATATGGTTTTAAACCATACGATGCGCCTAAATCGCATAAAAGTCGGTGTTTGACGATATTCGGGTTAATTAATGAAATCTGAGATTTTGATCAGCCTTTACTGTTTAATATAACTTATTTAATATATAAAATCAGTAGAAAAGGTTTTGTATGTAAAGGATGTGTAAAACTTATTTTATTAGTGAAAAGGGCATTATCGTCAATTACCGAGTCTATGCGATAACTCTATGTTATGATCAGTTTAAAATTCTATAAAAATTTCCAAAAATCTCTAAATATTATATTACATCAGTGGATAAAAGGTTTGATGTCAAAATTTGGGTTTAAATAGGCTTTATGCCGAAAATGCCGTTTAATTAATAAAAAGCTTTCAAATTACGCTATTGCGCATAATTCCCATTTTAGACCACGAACTACTGTGAAATTTAATGAACATGTTTATAAATTAGCAATAAAGGTTTTTATCCTCTCACATTTTCAAAAATCTTGTTTTAATATCAAAAGGGCATTATGGTCAATATTTAGGCATTTAACGGAAACATGCAATGAACTAGGATTTCTATGGAACCAAGTTGTATAACCTCAGAGGGTTATGCTAACCTATAATATGGTCCTAAAGGAATCCTAAGGCGTATCTAAACTAAGCTAAATCGGGTCAGAACTGAAAGTCAAAGCAAAAGTCTACTTTTGCGACTTTCGGTTCCGAACCGAGCCTAATACTTAGAATTGTCGGGTTGAACATGCCTAGACATGTTCAATTAATATTTACCAAGTTATTAAAGTGACAAATC
This sequence comes from Helianthus annuus, assembly GCF_002127325.2. Classification (NCBI taxonomy): domain Eukaryota; kingdom Viridiplantae; phylum Streptophyta; class Magnoliopsida; order Asterales; family Asteraceae; genus Helianthus; species Helianthus annuus. Next base: position 65,321,978 of record NC_035438.2, on the reverse strand, counting down.
TGATTTTATTGCCTTTACAACATAAGTTATGAATTTTATTTAAAAACCGACTCGCTTGACTTTTATTTTAATTACTTTGACCCGACAATTAACTAAGCAAACTTGGTAATTAGGAGGTGCCCTTTTGAGGGTCTAATACCTACCTAATTACGATCATGTAGCCATGTTCGTTGCAAACAATGGCTCGATCGTTTAAAAGTCAAAGCGTTTATCGCAAACACTTGACTTTTCGGCTTTAAGAGCCAAACAATTGAAGTAAGCACGAAAGGACACTTACAAAGGGTCCAAGCAAGGATGGAATTGATCTAGAATGCTCAGGTATGAGAGCAAGATTAAATGGGTTTATATAGGATTTCAAGAACCGTTAGGATCGTTTCTCGTAACCCGAGCTTTGATCAAGGCCCTACATGTGTTACCCACTGTTTTTCAATACTATGGGTGCTCAAAATGGCCCATAGATTGATTAAAAACCATCCACAATACCAGAAACCAGCTACTGATCAAGAAAAAAGTTTTTTGCAGGTCTTAAGGCTTACACAGCCCGCGTAGACTCAGAGGGAGTCTTACGCGGCCCGCCTAGTACCCGATCAGCAACTGAACTTTTGAAATTTGCAGAAATGGTCCCCGTGAGCATATAAGGTCATGTTTGGCATGTTTAAGGCCCGTTAAGCCATATTTAAGGCTCTACAATGATGCCTAAATATAGGGAACATAAAACATGCTCAAAAATATGCCAGATGTCGGTTCATTTGGTCGTACGGTTGCGTTGTTCGGCTAATTACGACGAAACACGAACGGACGCGAAAAACGATCCAAATTACGCAACGAATGGAATTTTATCATGCCAAACAATAAAATAAAATATTTTAGTGATTGCACAAATTTTTTGATGTCCGGATATATTCAGAATGTAAGATATGCATGAAAATGCAAACTTGTGCACTTCTTGACGCTTTTAGTCCCTGATGATCAAATAAGTTTATTTTTGCGCATCAAACACCTCTAAGCCTGTTTCTAAGCTATGTAAAGGATATTTGGGGCATGTTTAACTTATGATCATATTCCGGAAGGTTCGATACCATACGAATCGATATACTTTTGCAGTTTGACGCAAATAGTCCCTCTAATGCGCAAACTTGCGCATATCATCGTTTAATAGCATCAAAGCCTTATCTAATCCATATTAGGCATTATTGGGAGTATTATTAAACATCAAGATGCTTTGGGTTCGCTAAAAGGTCATTCAGAGGTATAATTAAACATATTGACACTTTTAACCCCTTAAACTTGCAAAGTTGCGCGTAACGTCACTTAAAGGAATAAAAACCTTAGACGACCAATAATTGGCATTCCCAAGAGTATAATCAAATATCATGAAGCTCTTGCTTTGTTAAAAGGTCACTCAGAGGTAAGAATTAACATGTTGACGCTTTTAATCCTTTATTGCGCAAACTTTCAATTAATTACGCAAACGGCTACACTCGATCAAGAAGTGGCTCATTTGTGAATATAAATACCATGCAAGGTTAATCAGAAACTTATTTTAGGTATGTTAACACTTCCAGTCCCTTCATAATCAAAGTTTTTGATTTTTCGAAAAATTATTCCCTTAAATTCAATGTTTGACTTCATTAGGGTTTATTACACGTGTCAATAGATCATTGGACGTGATTTTACGAGGTGTTACATCCTCACCCCCTTAAAAGAAATCTCGACCTTGAGATTTGCTAAAATGATGGAAGTACTTTTTGTCGCATAATGGACTTAACTTCTATAGCATATCTGGGGCCTCTCCAAGTACCCAAGTTGACCTCTATAATAGGTACATGTATCCTTTTGGAGCTTCTTAACCTGTCGATCCATAATCGATACGGGTTTCTTATCATATCATCAATTTGCATATCATTACGTGATTGTGTCTCGACTTATCGGCGAAACATATCCTTAGATCACTAGTGTGGGACACATTACGGGCTCCACCAAATTCCTTAAATAGGCTTTAGCTTATAAGCTATTGACCTTTGATGTATTCGATTTCCTCGAATGATCCTATAAATCCAGAGCTTAACTAGCCTGATGTATAAAAATTTTAGCACACCCTTCTTAGGGCGTTACTTACAATTGAACTTTATTCCTTATTAAGGACCTAAGAGGGTTGCGACTTTCATCAATCCTAAATTTTCTGCCGATTACTGGCAACTTTCAGACGATTATGGATTTGCATGATCTTATTCATTGTTTCCAAGGCAACTTTCAGATCTGGATGATTGGACTTACCAATCATCTGTCTAACAATAAATGCTTAACATTCCATCTATACAAGGTCCTCAAAGAAGCAACCTTGATACTTACATAACAACTATTATAGAAAAAACTTATTTAAGGTGAGATGGTTATTCCAACCACTCCTTAAAACTAATTTTAAGGAATAGCTAATCCTTACAGCTAGTCGAACAAATCGACGATCCTGGGCAGCTGATGGCGATTCTTAATTGTTGCCTAAAAAGGGTTGCGGTAATCAATGCATAAGCAAAATGAACCGTCTTTCTTAATTAACAATACCAAATTCTATATGAAACTCTATTTTAAAACTCACTTAATCAGGGTTTCGATTCTTCCAATGGTGATACTAGCCGTCCTGGAGATTTCATAATAATGCAGCCCTAAGCGGGATATAAATCTTAACTCTATTTGCCTTTCAGGAGGTAAACAGGGTAGTCTTTGGAGATGATAATCAAGACACAAGGATATTACAGAGATTTTCCAAATCTTAGGCTCTGGTTCATTTATCATTGCCTGTGTCAGATAAGTGACACATTTATGTTACGAGTCCATGGATTCCTTAATCAAAGACACTTACTTGGACAATTCCATTCTGGATATCTTCTTTGGATACCATTAGCTGACTTTAATACCGTATGACCATTGGAATATCTTTGTGGTTCCATGCATTAAACCTCCATACTGATCAGGCATGGAAGCAATCTATGGAACATATTAAGATACACCAATACTCATATGGCGCTTTTGTCATACCATCTGGTATTCGCAATTGATAGAGATCAAGAGATATCAACTACATATGCTGACGCACTTCATCTGGAGAGAGGGTACACTAGAATCTTATGACTGAAGATTTCTGACAGGACCAGAAGAAATGGTTCCTATGATTTTCGCCTGTAAGTTTTACCTTACACTTAATATCTAGGGCTCCTTATGGAAGATTTTAAAAGTTGCTATACTTATAATTTTTGAAGGATTTATTGGCATCCAAACTAAACAGAACTCTTAGCATTTATATTGCCGATAAATGATAAGGAATGTACCTGGTGTCATTATTAACATGAACTATCTCAGGCATCTTAAGCACTTTCATTCTTAGGCTTTCTATCCTTAGCCGCACCTCCTTTGGCATAATTAGGGCACATAGTCTTGATGTGGCCTTTCTCGTTACAGCCGTAGCAGACTGCATCCTTTATGTCCTTGCAATCCAACATTTTGTGTTCCTTAGACTTGCAGATCCCACAAGGTAGAGGTTGAGATTCAAATCTGCATTTCCCAAAGTGGCGCTTCTTGCAGGTCTTGCATACAGGTTTCTTGTTGGATTATTGCTTACCCTTTTTCTTAGAAATCTAGGAGTTATCTTCCTTCCTTTTCCTTTTTAGTTCATCTTTTGCAGTCGAGGCATGAACAAGATCCTTCTCGTGAGTAAGGAAGTGTTGTTTCTGATGGAATTTGGAGCAAGTAGCATTGGGCTCTTTGAACTTCTTCACGGCCTTCTTCATAGCTTTTCCAACAGCTGCGTCAATCATAGCTTGGAGAACATCCATGTCAATTTTGGGGTTCACAATTGTAGCATCATTAGCATGCGTCGCATCATCAATGGTGCGATTGACGATTGTCTTATCCAAGTTCGTCATACTCAAGATTTGGTTCCTAACACCAAATGAAACAATTACTTAGTTGCAATCCAACAACCGCTATTCATCATCCTGATGGCCTTAACATATACTAACCATGGTATCATTAAACCATATAGGCTAATAACATTCTTAATGAACGTTATTTAGATATATATATATATATGTATATATATCAGTTGTACTTGGCCTAGGTCATAAAAAGACCATCAATGACATTTAAGGTTTGGACCTAGTCCATCACTTTTTGACAGGGGATCAAAATATCACATCTGTCTTGGTAGCTTGAAAGCTTGCCATAAGGATATCAGAAAAGAGTGATTCCTAATAGATATAAAATATCTATCTAAGATTTGTTGAAGCAGTCTCTAAAGTATCATCGGCTAATTTTACCTTGCGCTATATGTCTAGAGCGTGACATCTGTGCTTGTAATCATTGTAAACAGTTCAGTTATCAATGAAATAAAGTTATTTGATCCCAATGTTTGTTTATTTGTGTTTGATGTTTTTCATGTTTTGACTTTTATCCGATTTCAAACTCTATATCGCTTTCTGGAGAATTATACGCAAACTGGTGCGTAAACGTAATCAGTTAAACGCGACAAATACTCCGGAACATCAATTTATGCTTAACATACCTTAAATAACCTTTACATAACTTAGAAATAAGTTTTGAAGGCTTTGGTGTGGCAAAATCTAGTTAATTCGCTTACAGGGACTAAAACTGACAAACCACGAAAGTATGCCGATTTGAACTGTAACGAACATTCCCGAACATCGCCACAAGTTAAACACACCTTAAATATCCTCTACATAGCTTAGAAATAGGCTTTGAGGGGTTCGGTGTGCTAAAATAAACTTTATGCTCATTCAGGGACTAAAAGCGTCAAAAAGTGCATAAGTTTGCATTTTCGCGCATAACTTACGTTCTGAATACATCCGGACATCCAAAAATTTATGCAAGAATTAAAACATTTCATTTTAGTGTTTGGCATAAGAAAAATCCATTCGTCGCGCAATTTGGATCGTTTTTCGCGCTTATGCGCATTCCGTCGTAATGAAGCAAACATCGCGATCGTACGGCCAAACGAACCGACATTCGGAATATTTTTGAGCATGTTTCAAGTTCCCCACACTTTAACTTCATCTTAGAGCCTTGAAATGAGGTTAACGGGACCTAAACGTGCCAAAAATGGGACAAAATACATGTTTCTGAAGTGCAGGGACTAAAACTGCAATTTCTGAACTGTGACCCTCAGGCGGGGCGCGTAAGATCCCATGTATGTCTTACACGGGCCGCGTGGCCTCCCCAGACCTGCAAAATTGTTGCAAACAGCTGTTTATAGCTGTTATACACCTCAAAACCCATTGCAAATGGTATTTTCAAAACAAGGGACTAAAACAATGGGCTCTAATGGTTTTGCAAAACAATGGGTACACATGGACGACCTAGATCGAAGCACGTTTCTCGATGAACGATCCTAACGGTTGTGCCATGCCTATAAATACCCAACCCAACTTCATTCATTTCCCACATTTAATCTGATTCAAAGCTTTCTAAGTGGAAGTATATACTTCCTACCTGAAAGCGAATCGGGTTAAATCTTGCGGGGACCTTCTGTAAGTATTCTTTCGCGTCTTTCATTCGTTTTAGCGTTAAAGTCAAACTGTGTTTGACTTTCTGCATTGACCAATTTATGGTCAACGCGAAGTTCGTTTCATAACGTGAGCGTAATCACGATGGTTATAGTCCCTAGTGACTATACCTACTGATTACCACGTTATCTAGGCTCAGTGACGAGTCGTAGTTTCGGCCAAAATGCGTTTTCTCGCATATTTTGTAACCAAACTACTCTAGGGTATTAAAACCGTTTGTTTTAAATACCAAACCTGTTTTCTAACCTTACTAAACATGTTCTAGCATGTTCAGCTCGTCGCTTCTAGTTTTGTGCTTGTCTAGGGTCGTAAGGTAAGCGATCTAAACAATCGCTTATACTTTCGAACCCGACCCATTTGGTCGATCATTAGGATCCGACCAAACACTTTAGGTGACCATAGTTGTATAGGGAATAACCTTCCGAGGTTATACCTTATGGTCACAACGTTTAAGTAGTTGTATGATAAGTAGTTCTTATGCCTTAGGTAAATTACCAAAATACCCTTTTTGCGCCAAAATTCATTTTAAGCCTATGTAACATAATTTTTGGTATCTAAACTGATTAAACACCAATATTAAACATGTTAAGGCATATTTTACTTGTCATAGGACTAGTTAGGCATTCCAAACGCGTTTTACGCGAGCGACGCGTTAAAGTAGCATAAGCTACCTAAGCGGGTCGTAACGGGTCAAAAGCACTTAGGATAAGTTTCGTTTTAGTATGTAGGCTTTGTTAAACCATATTACATAAGTTCCCACACTTATTTGGTTTACGAACCCTCGTACTACCCGATCCTCCAATAGGTCCGTTTTTTTTTGTAGATACCTATATAGGTGCCGTTTGATTCCGTGATCTTCTAGCATTGCTTGGTGGTTATCCTAGGATTTCTAAGCAATCTCAAGTGAGTGCATAGTACCCCTCTTTTACTGTTTTCCAAACATTTTGGGGTGAAACACATGTGCCTACTTGTTACCTTCATGCTTTCCATGTTTTCATATCATATGCTTGTTATGTTCAATAGTACACATATAGTACATGCTTTCATTGTGTTTTTGCTATGTATGTCCATTGTGTGCATACTTAGTACATCGTTTTACATGACATTTTATGCTACGTATGTTCGTTTAGCGCATACTTAGTACATTGTTTTACATTACCTTATCACGCTATGTATGTTCATCATGCCTAGTGCATTTGTTTTACATCACACGCTATGTATGTTCATCATACTTAGTGCATTTGTTTTTCATCACATGCTTACATATTGGGTATGACATTTGGTTTGTTTAAGTGGGACCATATACATTCATTAACTTTGATCACGCCGCTCGTTAGTAGGTAGTGGTACCATAGGAATTGACAACTCCCGTTCCTGACATCCCTGGGTATGTTTGGATAGAAGGAATGACCGAATTTGATTTAAACATAACACAGATAAACCTTTAATTTGTTTAAAGGTTTATCACCACAGTCGCAAGGCTTGGATGTATGCATTTTCACAATACCGCATAAATGTTTGTATTTTTTATAGCATGTATTTCCACAAAACATAACATTGATTTAAACTGAGTTTTACTTCAATACCTTGTTTTGTGCATTTTTACCTATGGTTTAGTTGATACGTATTTCACTTGCCATACATGACATTTTGTTTACACATTACATGATAGATATTTGACATAGACATTTTGATATTGATATACACATTTCGTGGACAACATTTTGACATAAACATTTGACATGGCTTTCACAAAGACATTTGACAAATGGTTTAGACATGGGCAATTTACATGGATGGTTTGTTTGGGTAAGTGATTTAAGTAACGAGACGTGTGTAATATGATACAAGCATGGTGGATACGCCGCTGGTACTTCCTATATATAAGTGCTTGTATTGTATTACATGTCGTAGCGTTATTTAAATCATTCAATTTGGATTTATACATTTTTACCAATAACATATTTTCATAAGACCTTGTTTTACAAAACAGTTTATTTTATACAACTTATTTTACCTGGTTATTCATTTAACCACACATATTTCTTTTTATTTATACGTATCATCTGATTTTATCGCTTTTCAAATGGTTTACAAAACAAAACAATTTACAAGGTTCATGACTAAATTTTCTTAAACATTTTCTTAAACTTAAGTCATGAATCCTATTTTCACAAAACCTATGTATCTCACAGGCATTTTTATGCTGACGTACCTATTTTCACATGTGTTTCAGGAGCTAATGCATAGGACGTTCGTGACACGCTAGGGTGGACTTGGGCCTTAGTGACGATAAAATGGAACTAGACTAGTTAAAACTTGTTATGTACTCTTTGTTTCAGTTGTTTTAAGACAATGTAACTCGTTTGTTTGATCAATAAAATATAACTTTGTATGCCATGGTTGTGAAACAATAATTCTGTTACAACACTCCCCGACGTTTCCGCCACGATTTGATGTTTTACGTGGTCGGGGTGTGACAGAAGAGTTGGTATCAGAGCCAATGGTTATAGAGAATTAGGTTATTAGTAATGCTTTGACCTAGACTATAACCTTTCTAGGACCCCAACACAAGTTGTCTTGTGTTTAGATCTTAAAACGTGCACTTCACCTATCCTTAGGTGATCACCAAAACAAGAACCCAATTTTCTGAAACGATTTTTGAAAAACAATCTTCTGTTTTCAAATGATTTATTATATGGTTTTGAACCCTTTTTGATTTTTCAATTTGATTTTGAAACTTTATCATTTGTTTTTGAATGATTCTTTTGGCCTTGTGCCTTCCAAGTTTTCAAAATCTCGTCAAAGTTTTGGGTTCTAAATAGTGTGAACACGTGCAAACTGGAAGGGTGAATGCCTGTACCCTAGGTTTTCTGTCTAAGGCTAGAGTGTTCGTACAAATCCACATAATCGGACCAGTCACTCTTACCTGGGAACTCTTGGGGTGAGTGTTCACTTATAGGCGAGCATGTCTTCGCTAAGCATTGTTTATGGACCCATTTACTTTGATTAGTCACTGTGTGTCATTTGTTTGCTTTGTGATACGGACGAATGACCACCATCCTTGCTTTGTTGATTTTGTTTCATCTCGTTCTTTTCATCTAATCCTCTCACTCGTTTCCTCTCATGTTTTCCTCTTTTTAGCATGCCTTTTCGACGTGAAAACCCGTTAACAAATGCCGAAATAGCAGACATTCTGGCACAACACATGGCTGCCGCACTCCCAAACATTATCGCTCAGATAAACTAATCCAACAACAATCAGAACGCTCCTTGTAACTTCAAGAGCTTCAATTCGGCTAAACCACTCAAGTTCAGTGGTACTGAGGGGGCAACTGGGCTCCTTCAATGGTTCGAGAGCATTGAGAGTACATTCCATCACATTCTGTGTCCAGAGAATAGGAAGGTCGAGTTTGCCTCTAGTGTTTTTCAGAAGAGGGCGTTGACATGGTGGAACGGGGTTATGAGAGACCGTGGTGCAGAAGTTGCTCTTGCACAAACATGGGCTGAACTGAGAACTCTTATGATGAAGGAATTTTGTCCTCGTCATGAGCTGCGAAAATTGGAGAGGGAATTTGATGATCTGAAGCAGGAAAATGGTGAGCACCGGGCGTATACAGACAGGTATGAGGAGTTAAGCTTACTTTGCCCAACTATGGTTACCCCACTCGACAAGGCTATCGAGAGGTACATCGATGGTCTACCTGACTCCGTACAAGACATAGTTACTGGTAGTAATCCTACCACCGTCCGTCAGGCAATCGAGTTATCTGCGATGTTGACTGAGTCGCAGATTCGAAAGGGTAAGTTGCACAGAAAGGGGGACAAGAAGGGTAAGAAGCAGGAGTCTGATAAAAAGGATAGCAAGAAAGGTAAAAACAAGCAGGGGAAAGATTCGGGTTCTGCAAAGGGTTCTAGGAAGCGTAAAGCTTCCCAAAGTTTTGCCGTCACTACTCAACAGAACCAGGCAGCTCCCAATCAGACAACACAGCCTCCAGCAAAGAAGCGGTATGAAGGGACTGCACCTTTGTGCAATAGGTGCAATAGTCATCATCATCAGCAACTTCCGTGTCGTTTCTGTACCAACTGTGGGACGTCTGGACATGTTACAGAAGTTTGTCGTTCTGCTCGAAATCAGGTCGCTCAACAAGTTGCTCAGCCTCCTGCTCAGCAACAGGGTCAAGCTGCAGGACCTCACTATCCTCCTGGCTCGTGCTTTAATTGTGGAGACCTGACCCATTATCGAAACCAGTGTCCAAGGCTGGTTAATGCAAATCCAGTTCAGGCTCAGGCTCGTGGACGAGCTTTTAACATGAATGCTATTGAGGCGCAAGCAGACAATGAGGTGGTGAACGTTACATTCTTTGTTAATAATCAACCTGCGTCTGTTCTTTTTGATTCAGGGGCCAATAAGAATTTCGTGTCATTATCTTTTGAGCCATTACTTCGCGTGTCTAGAACGAAACTAGGTAAGCCTTTGACAGTAGAAGTTGCTAATGGAGAACCCGTTGTTCTTGATTCTGTTCTTCGCAACTGCCAATTGAACCTTAACAACCATCTTTTTCCCATTGACCTCACGCCTATGCAACTTGGAAGCTTTGACATTATTGTGTGTATGGATTGGTTAGCCAAGCATCGCGCATAAGTAGTTTGTTTTGAGAAGATCGTTCGCGTGCCGCTTTCGTCAGGTAAGATACTACAGGTTCGTGGCGAGAAACCAGTTAGTAGCCTCAAGCTTATGTCCTGTTTTCAAGCTCGGAAGTATCTGCGAAAGAACTATGTGGCCTTCTTGGCACATGTTACAGCAGATAAGGGCCAAGGTAAGTCTATTCAAGATATCCCTGTTGTTCGGGATTGTCCGGAGCTGTTCCCTGAAGAGTTACCTGGTCTACCTCCTGCACGCCAAGTCGAGTTCCGTATTGATCTTGTACCTGGTGCAAATCCCATTGCCAGAGCTCCATATCGTCTTGCACCATCCGAGATGCAAGAACTGTCTAAGCAGCTTCAGGAGCTTTCTGACAAAGGTTTCATTCGTCCTAGCTTTTCACCTTGGGGTGCTCCCGTTCTCTTTGTCAAGAAGAAGGATGGATCCTTCAGAATGTGTATCGATTATCGTGAGCGGAACAAGCTTACCATCAAGAATCGATATCCCCTACCTCGCATTGATGATCTCTTTGACCAGTTACAGGGTGCTACTTGCTTTTCGAAGGTCGATCTTCGTTCTGGGTATCATCAGCTTCGTGTGCATGAAGAAGATATTCCCAAGACAGCATTCCGCACTCGATATGGGCATTATGAGTTCACAGTCATGCCATTCGGTTTGACCAATGCTCCTGCTGTTTTCATGGACTTAATGAATAGGGTTTGTAAGCCTTATTTGGATAAGTTCATCATCGTTTTTATTGATGACATCTTGATTTACTCTAAGACGCGAGCTGATCATGAGCAACATCTTCGTCTTACTCTGGAACTCCTAAAGAAAGAACAACTTTTTGCCAAATTCTCCAAGAGCGAATTTTGGCTTAAGGAAGTTCAATTTTTGGGACATATTGTCAACGAACAAGGTATTCATGTAGATCCCTCCAAGATCAGTGCGATTAAGGATTGGGATACGCCTACTACTCCTACTGACGTTCGTTCCTTTCTTGGTCTTGCGGGTTATTACCGCCGCTTCATTGAGAACTTCTCGAAAATTGCAGTTCCTCTAACTGCTCTAACTCAAAAGAACAAACCCTTTGAATGGGGTTTTAAGCAAGAAGAAGCATTTCAGACCTTGAAGCAGAAGCTTTGTGACGCACCTATTCTAACTTTGCCTGAAGGCAATGATGATTTCGTTGTTTATTGTGATGCATCGAAATTGGGTCTTGGCTGTGTTCTGATGCAAAGGAACAAAGTCATAGCCTACGCATCAAGGCAATTGAAGGTGCATGAGAGAAACTACACCACTCATGATCTTGAGTTGGGCGCAGTTGTTTTCGCTCTCAAAATCTGGAGACATTATTTGTACGGTACAAAATGCGTGGTTTTCACTGACCACAAAAGTCTTCAGCACATCTTCAATCAGAAAGAACTCAACATGAGGCAAAGACGTTGGGTCGAACTCTTAAACGACTATGATTGCGAAATTCGCTACCATCCCGGTAAAGCGAATGTTGTGGCTGACGCATTGAGTCGTAAGGAACGTACTATGCTTCATTATGTTCGTGATCAATCTGCTATTCAAGCTCGATCTGATATCCAAGCACGCATTACTCAGGCTCAACATGCTTGTGTTTCACAAGAATTGATGGGTAAGGAATTACCCTATCACATTAAGCCTGGTCTTATTCTGAAAGAAGATGGATCGTATTATTTCATGGACCGTTTGTGGGTCCCAAGCCTTCATGACCTTCGCACTTTGCTTTTGGATGAAGCCCATAAGTCTCGTTATTCTGTTCATCCTGGCTCAGACAAGATGTATAAGGATCTTCGTACTCAGTATTGGTGGCCTGGTATGAAGAAAGACATTGCCTTATACGTTTCAAAATGCCTTACTTGCCTTAAGGTTAAGGCTGAACACCAACATCCTTATGGTCTCTTGGAGCAACCAGAAATCCCAGTTTGGAAATGGGAAAACATTGCTATGGATCTCATTACCAAACTTCCGCGCACAAAGAAAGGTCACAATGCCATCTGGGTAGTTGTTGATTGTCTTACTAAGTCAGCGCATTTCTTGCCAATCCGTGAGGATTTTTTTGCTGAAAGGCTGGCCAAAATCTACGTGGATGAAATTGTATCTTGACATGGTGTTCCCTTGAACATTATTTCTGATAGAGATGCTCGTTTCTCTTCTCGTTTTTGGAGAACCATGCAATCTGCTATGGGGACCCAACTCAATCTGAGCACAGCATATCATCCACAAACAGATGGCCAAACTGAAAGAACAATCAAGACTTTGGAGGATATGCTTAGAGCTTGTGTGATCGATTTTGGTGGTAGTTGGGATTCACATCTTCCATTGATTGAATTCTCCTACAACAACAGTTATCACTCCAGCATCAACATGGCTCCTTTCGAGGCTCTCTATGGTCGAAAATGTCGTTCACCAGTCTGCTAGAATGAAATAGGTGAGGCTCAGCTTACTGACCTGACCTCATTCTAAAGACAACTGACAAGGTTAAGAAAGTTCGTGATAACCTACAAGCCCTTGGAATTTCAAGTTGGTGATCGTGTATTACTTAAGGTCTCACCTTGGAAAGGTGTGATCAGATTTGGAAAGAAAGGAAAACTTGCACCTAGATACGTTGGACCATTCAAGATCGTCGAAAGAATCGGTAAGGTAGCCTACAGACTTGCATTACCTCCCGAACTTGGTAATGTTCATCCAACCTTCTACGTATCCAATCTCAAAAAGTGCTTAGTTGATGAGAACCTCCACATACCGCTTGACGAAATCCGTGTTGATAAAACACTTCATTTTGTTGAGAAACCTGTGGAAATTACGGATCGTGAAGTCAAATGGCTTAAACGCAAGTGCATTCCGTTGGTTAAAGTTCGCTGGGAATCTAAACGTGGACCTGAGTTTACTTGGTAACGTGAAGATCAAATGAAGGCGAAGTATCCACATCTTTTCCCACGAGTTTTCTCTAAACAAATTTCCGGACGAAATTTCCGCAAGTAGGGGAGACTGTGACATCTGTGCTTGTAATCATTGTAAACAGTTTAGTTATCAATGAAATAAAGTTATTTGATCCCAATGTTTGTTTATTTGTGTTTGATGTTTTTCATGTTTTGACTTTTATCCGATTTCAAACTCTATATCGCTTTCTGGAGAATTCTACGCAAACTGGTGCGTAAACGTAATCAGTTAAACACGACAAATACTACGGAACATCAATTTAGGCTTAACATACCTTAAATAACCTTTACATAACTTAGAAATAAGTTTTGAAGGCTTTGGTGTGGCAAAATCTAGGTAATTCGCTTACATGGACTAAAATTGACAAACCGCGAAAGTATGCCGATTTGAACTGTAACGAACATTCCGGAACATCGCCATAAGTTAAACACACCTTAAATATCCTCTACATAGCTTAGAAATAGGCTTTGAGGGGTTCGGTGTGCTGAAATAAACTTTATGCTCATTCAGGGACTAAAAGCGTCAAAAAGTGCATAAGTTTGCATTTTCGCGCATAACTTACGTTCCTAATACATCCGGACATCCAAAAATTTATGCAAGCATTAAAACATTCCATTTTAGTGTTTGGCAAAAGAAAAATCCATTCGTCGCGCAATTTGGATCGTTTTCGCGCTTATGCGCATTCCGTCGTAATTAAGCAAACATCGCGATCGTACGGCCAAACGAACCGACATCCGGAATATTTTTGAGCATGTTTCAAGTTCCCCACACTTTAACTTCATCTTAGAGCCTTGAAATGAGGTTAACGGGGCTTAAACGTGCCAAAAATAGGCCAAAATACATGTTTCTTAAGTGCAGGGACTAAAACTGCAATTTCTGAACTGTAACCCTCAGGAGGGGCGCGTAAGATCCCATGTATGTCTTACACGGGTCGCGTGGCCTCCCCAGACCTGCAAAATTGTTGCAAACAGCTGTTTATAGCTGTTATACACCTCAAAACCCATTGCAAATGGTATTTTCAAAACAAGGGACTGAAACAATGGGCTCTAATGGTTTTGCAAAACAATGGGTACACATGGACGGCCTAGATCGAAGACGTTTCTCGATGAACGATCCTAACGGTTGTGCCATGCCTATAAATACCCAACCCAACTTCATTCATTTCCCACATTTAATCTGATTCAAAGCTTTCTAAGTGGAAGTATGTACTTCCTACCTGAAAGCGAATCGGGTTAAATCTTGCGGGGACCTTCTGTAAGTATTCTTTCGCGTCTTTCATTCATTTTAGCGTTAAAGTCAAACTGTGTTTGACTTTCTTCATTGACCAGTTTATGGTCAACGCGAAGTTCGTTTGAACTTCATAACGTGAGCGTAATCACGATGGTTATAGTCCCTAGTGACTATACCTACTGATTACCACGTTATCTAGGCTTAGTGACGAGTCGTAGTTTCGGCCAAAATGCGTTTTCTCGCGTATTTTGTAACCAAACTACTCTAGGGAATTAAAACCGTTTGTTTTAAATACCAAACCTGTTTTCTAACCTTACTAAACATGTTCTAGCATGTTTAGCTCGTCGCTTCTAGTTTTGTGCTTGTCTAGGGTCGTAAGGTAAGCGATCTAAACAATCGCTTATACTTTCGAACCCGACCCATTTGGTCGATCATTAGGATCCGACCAAACACTTTAGGTGACCATAGTTGTATAGGGAATAACCTTCCGAGGTTATACCTTATGGTCACAACGTTTAAGTAGTTGTATGACAAGTAGTTCTTATGCCTTAGGTAAATTACCAAAATACCCTTTTTGCGCCAAAATTCATTTTAAGCCTATGTAACATAATTTTTGGTATCTAAACTGATTTAACAACAATATTAAACATGTTAAGGCATATTTTACTTGTCATAGGACTAGTTAGGCATTCCAAACGCGTTTTACATGAGCGACGCGTTAAAGTAGCATAAGCTACCTAAGCGGGTCGTAACGGGTCAAAAGCACTTAGGATAAGTTTCGTTTTAGTATGTAGGCTTTGTTAAACCATATTACATAAGTTCCCACACTTATTTGGTTTACGAACCCTCGTACTACCCGATCCTCCAATAGGTCCGTTTTTTTTGTAGATACCTATATAGGTGCCGTTTGATTCCGTGATCTTCTAGCATTGCTTGGTGGTTATCCTAGGACTTCTAAGCAATCTCAAGTGAGTACATAGTACCCCTCTTTTACTGTTTTCTAAACATTTTGGGGTGAAACACATGTGCCTACTTGTTACCTTCATGCTTTCCATGTTTTCATATCATATGCTTGTTATGTTCAATAGTACACATATAGTACATGCTTTCATTGTGTTTTTGCTATGTATGTCCATTGTGTGCATACTTAGTACATCGTTTTTCATGACATTTTATGCTACGTATGTTCGTTTAGCGCATACTTAGTACATTGTTTTACATTACCTTATCCCGCTATGTATGTTCATCATGCCTAGTGCATTTGTTTTACATCACACGCTATGTATGTTCATCATACTTAGTGCATTTGTTTTTCATCACATGCTTAAATATTGGGTATGACATTTGGTTTGTTTAAGTGGGACCATATACATTCATTAACTTTGATCACGCCGCTCGTTAGTAAGTAGTGGTACCATAGGAATTGACAACTCCCGTTCCTGACATCCTGGGTATGTTTGGATAGAAGGAATGACCGAATTCGATTTAAGCATAACACAGATAAACCTTTAATTTGTTTAAAGGTTTATCACCACAGTCGCAAGGCTTGGATGTATGTATTTTCACAATACCGCATAAATGTTTGTATTCTTTATAGCATGTATTTCCACAAAACATAACATTGATTTAAACTGAGTTTTACTTCAATACCTTGTTTTGTGCATTTTTACCTGTGGTTTAGTTGATACGTATTTCACTTGCCATACATGACATTTTGTTTACACATTACATGAAAGATATTTGACATAGACATTTTGATATTGATATACACATTTCTTGGACAACATTTTGACATAAACATTTTGACATGGCTTTCACAAAGACATTTGACAAATGGTTTAGACATGGGCAATTTACATGGATGGTTTGTTTGGGTAAGTGATTTAAGTAACGAGACGTGTGTAATATGATACAAGCATGGTGGATACGACGCTGGTACTTCCTATATATAAGTGCTTGTATTGTATTACATGTCGTAGCGTTATTTAAATCATTCAATTTGGATTTATACATTTTTACCAATAACATATTTTCATAAGACCTTGTTTTACAAAACAGTTTATTTTATACAACTTATTTTACCTGGTTATTCATTTAACAACACATATTTCTTTTTATTTATACATATCATCTGATTTTATCGCTTTTCAAATGGTTTACAAAACAAAACAATTTACAAGGTTCATGACTAAATTTTCTTAAACATTTTCTTAAACTTAAGTCATGAATCCTATTTTCACAAAACCTATGTATCTCACAGGCATTTTTATGTTGACGTACCTATTTTCACATGTGTTTCAGGAGCTAATGCATAGGACGTTCGTGACACGCTAGGGTGGACTTGGGCCTTAGTGACGATAAAATGGAACTAGACTAGTTAAAACTTGTTATGTACTCTTTATTTCAGTTGTTTTAAGACAATGTAACTAGTTTGTTTGATCAATAAAATATAACTTTGTATGCCATGGTTGTGAAACAATAATTCTGTTACAACACTCCCCGACGTTTCCACCACGATTTGATGTTTTACGTGGTCGGGGTGTGACATAGAGTCCTAATCAGGCGGAGACAACAGTTTACAACATTTATTGTCCACAATAGACTTATCTATGCCAGAATCAAATAAATTTCTGCATAAACCTCATGATAAGGAAGGGTACCTGCTATTTTGTCATCATTCTGCACCATCTCCTGGGCGTTCCTGTGGAAGACTCATGCGTTTGTTTCCCTGGCCTCTCCAGGCTTCGTTATAAGTTTTGGGCAGTTGGTTTTGATGTGCCCTTCCTCGTTACAGTTGTAACAAGTCGCGTTCTTCAACTCCTTACAATATAAAGTCTTGTGACCCTTGGTCTTGCAAATTCCACACAATTTAGCATGTGGGTCGATTGTACATTTTCCAGAATGTTGCTTCCTGCAATTACTGCATTTGGGTCTGTTATTGGACTGACTCGGGTTTTTCCTAAACTCGGAATCCTTCCTGTGTTCAGAACTCCCCTTCTTCTTTTTGTTAAATTGATGAGAGCTTTCCTCTTCTCCTTTCCTTTTTCCCTCGCCAGAGGTTTTAACAGACTTATTCATGATTGCATCTAAGGTGAGAGATAAGGATAAGTCCACCACGGACCTATATGTGGTAGGCCTAGATGCCTTGACATTTCCCTTAATTTCTGGTGCTAGGCCACCAATAAAACGCGCTATGCGTTTAGGTTTAGGGGTGACTAAATAGGGAACTAGGCGGGACACAATATTGAAACTTGTCACATATGCCTGACAATCTAAATTCTTCATGACTGAAGTCAAGAAATCTGTTTGTATCTTTTCTACCTCATGCTGAGGACAGAAGTTTTCCTTGATTAATGCAACAAATTGATCCCAAGATAAGTTGTAAAGTAGGATCTTTCCCGTGGCTTGGATCAATGATCTCCACCACGCCAACGCTTCTCCTTTGAATGATTGTGAAACAAACTTCACAATGTCCTGCTCTGCACAACCACTGATGTCTACTACTGTGTCCATCTTGTGACACTTCGGGGTTTTCCCGGGCAACCTTCTCGAACTAACATTTTGTGTATGTATACATGTGCGTTACTAAATGAAAAGTTTCCATTTTATCTCGGTGTGCTATGTGTTATTAACGTGTATGTAATATATATATATATATATATATATATATATATATATATATATATATATATATATATATATATATATAGGTATGTATGTGTGTAGTGAGCCGAGACCACCTAACCACGACTCGAGACCACTCGGTCTCGAGTAAACAGTGAACGATTGGGCCGGTTGGGCCGCAACCTCCCCTTAGCCCACTCGGCAAACCTTTAGGGTGCACCTTTTTTTATATATAAGCCCAAACCCTCACACTTCCTCCTTTACACTCTCTCTCACTTCATCCTCACTCACTCTTTCCCTCACTAAAACCCTAAAACCCTAAATCATTATCACAAACCTCACCCTCCAACATCACCTCCACTCCCCTTTCTCTCTCGGATCAAAACCGGTAATAGCAAGGACTTCCGGTTATTCATCACATTCTCTCTCGGAAGCTTATTCATCATATTCTCACACCTTGAAATCTAACCGGTTAGTGGTTCCTTGCATTATAGAGATGAAAATGTTATATATGTTTGCTTGTTAAATCATATGCATGTCAAATATGCCTTTCCTTGTATAGTTGATGTTATGATTGTTGTTTAAGCAAAGTACTTGTTGATCTAATGGTTGCTTGATTTAAAATGGTTTTTTTTTTTTTGATATTTTAGTATATGTTATTCTTGACCATGAATTGGGCATGTGTGTAAGAGGAACCGTGAGGAATAAATGATAGTAATTGTTTGGCTGAAAATGCTTTCAGAATTGCAAGTATAAGATCTAGGATACCATGTTTGGGGGTCGGTTTTGAAGGATTATGTGCGTTGGGTAGTTTGTCGATATGATGAACAACATGAACTACTTGAAGATCATGAAAAATATTTGAATATGCTTGTTTGATCCGTTTTGCTTGGTAATTAGACAAAGAAACATGTTATTGCAATATGGTTGGTTAGTACAAAATTTCATGAAAACAGAATTCTATTGGATAGTACATGTTGACAGGTTCTAGAAGGTTTTCTGTGCACGTAACTGTGGTTGTGAGTCGAGACCCTTGGTTGCGACTCGAGACCATCCCATGACAACTCGAGACGGACTTCAAGGACTCGAGACCGGCAAGGTCTCGACTTGAGACTTCATGATCTCGACTCGAGACTGGACTCGAGACCTCTGAGGTTGCGACTCCTGACCAGCACCACTCGAGACCAAAACATGATAACACGAGATCTCCTGGTTGCGACTCGAGACCATGTGTCCTCGAGTCGAGACCGCCTCGTCTCGACTGGGCTGCCTACTTTGGTTATTGGGCCACAATGTGCTTAGTTTGGGCTACCTGTTGACTGGACTATGTGTTGCTGAAATTCTGTATGGTTGTGTAAATATTAGGGCCGGCCCAATAACCCAATGTATGTTTGTATGCATGCTGTGTGTTAGATATGTGTAGATTATATGTGATTACTTGTACCCCGACTTGACCCATATTTGGTAACCATGCTAGGACGTGGTGACCAACGTGATTGACCGGGTAATTAAACTACCGAGCAACCCAAGGTGAGTTCACAACTTAAAGCATGCGTTCCCGGTGGTTTGGGAAACGGAACTAAAAACAACACTATCCCCTTGTGAGGGATACAACTTACTTTTCTTCCCTTGTTATTGGGAACCTTTAGTTGATTACTGTTTATACGGAATGCATCAGGCAACACTAAACGAAACTCTATCACATAAGTCCCTACTACATTATACCGATTAGTCGCCGGGGTCTGGCGAACGGGTTATTAGTTGATAGCGCTATTTAGGTCTAACCAGCCTCACACCGACCCTTGTTACTGGGAACGGGCGTGAACTAATAGACTCCGACAACCGTCAATGATGATAGAACATTGACAAACGGGGCACAGCGGAAACGCGGGGTTAACTTAGTATTCGGTATTGGAAAAACAGTTTAGTCGCTTACTTTTGGGGTAGCTCCCCATGGCATGTATAAACGGATAAATTAACTGGTGAAACAAGTTTTTGGTAATTAAAACTGGACAACTAGTGAACTCGCTCGACATTATTGTTGATACCTTACTGCATGCTTTGCAGGTAACCAGTGACTGAGGAGCTTGCTGCTTGGGGATGTGTAGTGTTCGTCTACCCCTGTGTTGGGTGTTAAATGAACATGAACTATGAACCTTGTTTGAAACTGTTTTACTTATGCTTCCGCTACTTACTACTATTTGAACTTAAGACTTTAAGCTCTGAACATGATATTTGCTAATCGTATGGTTAGTAAGTATTACTTTGGTTACTAATTCAATTATTCAGTATAATTGGTGGCTGGATCCTGGTCAGTCACGCCCTCAAGCGGATGGTACTCCGCAGGTGGAATTTGGGGGTGTGTCATCCAGCCATGTCATACAATCGATGGCTCCTTTTTCTCCTGTAAAGTCCCTTGGTTTGCAAGAGACAAAGTATTTATAAGAGCAGGTCTTAATATGTGGCTCCTGATTGAGCACAATTTGTCTGGATGGATCACTTCTCTGATTCGACGAATGATGAGAATCATCCTTATGAGATATATGTATCTTAGAAGGTGGCTCCGTTTGAAGTGCAAACTGATTCCTGGTGCGAGCACCACTTGTTTCTTTAAATTGTCTGTCAATGGCTCGAGTGACAGCATTATCTATCATTGTCTGTAAATCTGCAGCCGTTACATTCATCCTTGTGTTGTCATTCCTCATATTGGGATGACTGTTGACTTCTTCTGATTCAAACACGCTGAAGCTTGTTTTCTATAAAACAATCGCCAAAAATTTTGCTTAGGAGCCTATTTTGGAATCATCATCTTCGATGATTCATTAACCATGGTATTAATAGACCATATTTGGTTAATTTTGATAATCAGGTTTATTTTTAATCTTTCATTATAATTAATCCAGCTATAAGCTATTTGTCACACCCTGGCTTTGCGGAAGCGTGGGTTTATTTGGTGTGACTTCTTAATACCATAACTTAATCACAACAAAGCTATATGAAAGTAAAACCATGCAGATCATCCATTGATTTAAGTTTTAAAATAAAAGTACCAAAACATTGTTTTAGAGCGTTGACACATGCAACGGAAATTACAACCTAATAATATAAAAACATTGTTCAGAAGACATAACCACAAACATAAAACAGACGTAGTTTAAGAACTGTGACTCGTCCAGGTAAAAGCCACAACCCCTAAACTTGGATGACCTCATAACTCTTACGCAGCGTGAAAATGTAGCATACAGACCAGATCCTTAGTTCCCTGAAATACATGTAAGTTGGAAAAATCAACAAAAATGTTGAGCGAGTTCATGTGTAGTGAGTATGTAAAACCCTTGTAAGTATAAAATCCTGGTATGTAGCAAATAAGGAAATAAAGAGATCACCAATGGTTTGCAAGGCCATTGATATGTGTGAAGTGCAGTAGGAAGACTCAAACCTAGCAGATTTTTGCGTCGGGTACCAAGTCACCCCGAGGTCCGTACTGTTGGGCCTGGGGCTGGGCTCGCTACACCCAGATAGATCTACCGCTAAAGACCCTCGGTCCTACAATGAGGATTAATGGCCTCCAGTTCCCTCCTACCCACTCACATGATCTAAGTAGTAACCCTCCTTACGCTAACCATACCATGTAAAGTATTCGTAATCATAGTAACATGTATTTCACCCCCGTAGTTTTAGAAACTGAAAACAGTTTAAGAGAAAAGGGGGACATGAACTCACTGAAGTGCGTCTCGAAACAGTAATCTCCCAGTCAACCTGCTGCGTGACGACCTACACATACTAACTTCTATTAGACGGACGGCCGTGCCTTAGCTTAAGGTTTAGCGTTTTTGGGAAATAGTTAGGCAACTATTTCGTATTTGCACTTCGTAATTATTTAATAATTATATTCCTTCCCAAGGATGGGGGTTTTAATACATGTGCGTTTTTAGATAATTCCAAGACTTCATTATTAAGTCCCACTTAATAAAATATATTTTAATTCATTTGTTTAAAATGTTCTATCTCCAAAATATACATATTTTTCACAAAAATATTACATTTTTATTCCATATAATTTTTCCCAAAATAGTACTTTTATCAAAATACACATTTGAGAGTATTTTCTGAAAATACATAAGTTACACTTAAAGTTCGGGTGGTAATAATAATAATACCGGTGTAACTTAGATATTTATTTGTGAGGGCGTTAGTATTATTTTAGAGTCGTTACCGTTCAGTGTATTCCAGTAATATTATTTTTACTCTAAAAATAATATTTATGTAGTTCACAAAATAATCATAAAAATTCACACAAGTGTTACTATGTCAAATATATATTCTAAATATATATTTAGCAAGTTTTATTTATGAAAATCCCACCTCCGACACTTGGAAATTTTGTAATAAAAATTCATGGCGAATTTTATTTGGAAAAATAAGTTAAAGGTATATTTATAGACACTTGTCATGAAAATATTCCAAGTGTTATTTTCTGGAAAAATTTCGCTAGAGTTTCCTCTGTAACTGGAGGTGGCCATGCTTACAAGCGTATCATTTTCTTTTAACAACTCAATCAACAATTTTCCTATCATCAACAAACAATGTTCAAACACTAGACTAGTCAAAACAAGTATAAACCACGAACACATGAACTTGTAAGTTGTGTGAAAATACATAGTAATCTTCCATTATTTTTAGTAGATCTTTTTACCTTTAAAAATGAAATTGGTTTCTTGGAAGCTTTATTTTTAAAGAAAATGCATCTTTACAACTTCTTAGTCGAAAATTACAAAAATATTTCTTTGCTAAATCCTTTCGTTACACAAGTGTCTACACACTTTTTGGTTCACAAAAATGCCTTTGTTTCAAGAAAGATCCGGCTTTTAAACATGATTTCATCTTACACTTGGTTCTTCGAAAATACCACTTGTAGATCTTTAGATCTACTATTTTAGAACTCCATTTTATAAGAAAAACTCTTTTTACACAAGTTCATGTTTATGTATGAAAGGGTTCGTCATCTTGTAACTTTCCTACTTAACATAATGCTAGTTCATGTTCCATGAACATGATCTAGCATGGTTAGATGACGATCTGTTCCACTACTAGCAACCAACAACATAAAATAACCATAACAAAACAATATTCATGAGTTTTACACCATTAGTTTCTCTTTAACCACCATATTCATCATACTTTTAAGTCTTTAAGCTTTGATCTTTAGTGTTCATGATTTTTACCCGTTAAATCTCTTATTAACCACTTTAGGCAAGATCAAGAGAGTGTTTAGAATCACTTACAACTAGCTCAAGGCTAGGGAAGAATCTAAGCGAAAACAAGGTGGATAATAGCGATGTAGAGAGGTCCTTGTGATTCCGTATGCACCGGGTCTCCTCGTATGAACCCTAGCACCTTGATGTGTATGTGGAATTGCAAGATCAAGATTGAATGATGGTGAGGTAGAGGGTGTTGGGTTCGGCCGAGATATCAAGGGAAGAGGGAGAGAGTATGCAAATTTTGTTGTGGTGTTTTGAAGTGAATGGAAGGTTGAACTTATGGTCACTTTTATAGTCCAACATCTCTAATTACCCAATGTATAACATGTATGGAAGATATTAGACAATTATTAATAAAGTAATCAACATTGTAAGGGTGTGTCCCCACATGGGGACCGATCGGTTATAAGGGGGGGTTTATGGTTGAATTTGAACTAGTTAGTTAGTAACTAGTTAGTTTAATTAGGTGATTAAACTAGTTACTAGCGTGTAGTGTTTTGTGACGGGTGTTAGGGTATTCGGGGACCCTAACTGGCTCAGAGAAGGAAAACAATGTCATTGACAATATTTTTATGTTCCGGGTAAAGTCCGGTTGTTCGGTTGGATACTGATCCGTTAGAGTGTCAAACAAAGCTTTAAAGTATCTTTATTATTATTTTTAGTGACACAATGAATTCCCGACACTTTGGAAAGTGTCTAGTATTATTTTCCCATGTTTTTGCACTTTACTAGTTAGCTTAAATGCTAAATTTTGTGGTAGAGTGCAGGATTTTGTGTTTAAAACATGTTTTAGGCACATCTGGTCGCTATATCTAATACCTAGTGACGCAGTTCTACAACCCTCATTTCCCTACACTCTCTACTAGTGTAGTAAACTATTCCCGGCTCATACAGGCCTTAGAGGCAGTGTCTGTCTGGTGCTGGCTATGTCAGCAAGTTTACTGGGTTATCCGTTCATTGTGCTACTGTGCTATTGTGCATCAAGTTTGTCACTATAGTTTGTATGTAAATAATGGAGTGACAGTTAATAAAGTATGATGCATGTACATGTATGTATCAGAATTCACGTAGCAGTTTAACCATAATTGTAAGCAAGCACAGTAATTAAGCATTAATTAAATATTAATTAATTCATACGGATACCTGATTTGGTGAGGGTTGTCACATTCTCCCCCCGTTAGAAAAATTTCGTCCCGAAATTTTAGGCTCTGCTTCTAATTGCAGGGGTCTTGGGAAATAAGTGGGGGTATTTCTCTTTCATTCGGTCCTCACGTTCCCAGGTGTATTCAGGACCATGTCTTGCATTCCATCGAACCTTGACAAGCTTGACACTGCTCCGGCGGGTTTTGTTTACCTTCCAATCTGTAACCTCAACCGGTTCTTCGACAAAGTGGAGCGTGTCGTCAATATGAATCTCGTCTGCGGGAATGATAACAGTATCTTGCGTTGGACTTTTCTTCAAATTTGATACATGAAATGTATCGTGGACACCGTTCAGCTCAGCAGGTAAATCCAACTTGTATGCTACTAACCCAATTCTTTCTAGAATCTTGAATGGACCAATATATCGAGGATTCAAGTTTCCACGCTTCCCGAAGCATGCCACACCCTTCCAGGGTGATACTTTCAACAATACCATGTCACCTACCTCAAACTCTAGAGGTTTCCTTCTTCGATCCGCATAGCATTTCTGACGATCACGAGCCGCCTTGATGCGATCTCGGATCTGTGCGATTTTGTCTGTGGTTTCCTGTACCACATCAGGACCAACCAATTGCCTATCACCTGCATCAGACCAACAAAGCGGTGATCTGCACTTGCGGCCATATAGAGCTTCAAATGGCGTGGCACCAATACTGGTGTGGTAGCTGTTGTTGTATGAAAATTCAACCAATGGTAAATGTTTATCCCAGCTACCACCCAAATCCATAACACATGCTCTCAGCATATCTTCCAAAGTCTGTATCGTCCGTTCGCTTTGTCCATCAGTCTGTGGGTGAAATGCAGTGCTCAGATTCAATTGCGAGCCAAAAGCTTCTTGGAAGGACTGCCAAATCCTTGACACAAACCTTCCGTCCCTATCAGAGATGATTGAGAGTGGCACTCCATGACGTGCAATGATTTCTATCATGTAAATTTCAGCCAATTTGCTCGTGTTGTCCTTCTC
Source organism: Helianthus annuus (assembly GCF_002127325.2). NCBI lineage: Eukaryota > Viridiplantae > Streptophyta > Magnoliopsida > Asterales > Asteraceae > Helianthus > Helianthus annuus. Next base: position 65,296,502 of record NC_035438.2, on the reverse strand, counting down.
TCTGTTGGGTAAGAAGTGTGCAGATTTTATAAAACCCATTGAAATTTGTTCCCATTTCCACTTGGGAATCTCAGGTTGTTGCAGAAGTCCTGAAGGCTTCTGGTATTCAGCTTTAACCTTAGCACACGTTAAACACTTGCTCACATAAACAACAACGTCGCCTTTCATCCTAGGCCACCAATAGTAATCTTTAAGATCCTGGTACATCTTATCCGCTCCTGGATGGATAGAGTACCGTGATTTGTGTGCCTCATCAAAAATAACTTTTCTCAAACCACCAAACAGAGGAACCCAAATCCTTTTCATAAAACATAACGTTCCTTCCTCGTTTGGCACTAATTGCTTCTCCATCCCACGGAGATATTCTTCTTCAATGTTTCTTTCTTTCAGAGCCTCTTTCTGCACGGCACGAATGCGCAAAGAAAGATTCGTCTGGATAATCATCTCCAAAGCCCTAACCCTTATGGGCTTGATCCTCTCTTTTCGATTTAGGGCATCGGCGACCACATTCGCCTTCCCTGGGTGATACTTGATCTCGCAGTCGTAATCGTTCAACAACTCGACCCAACGTCTTTGTCTCATATTCAGCTCTTTCTGGTCGAATATGTGCTGCAGACTCTTATGATCTGTGAAGATTGTACATTTCGTACCATATAGGTAATGTCTCCAGATCTTCAATGCAAATATCACTGCGCCTAGTTCCAAGTCATGCGTGGTATAGTTCTTTTCATGAACTTTCAATTGACGCGAAGCGTAAGCTATAACTTTCTGGCGTTGCATCAACACGCAACCAAATCCTTGACGCGAGGCGTCACAATATACCACAAAATCATCTGTACCCTCTGGTAGTGCTAAGAGTGGCGTATTGCAGAGCTTGTCTTTTAACAGCTGAAACGCTTCTTCCTGTTTGATTCCCCAATCAAACTTCTTATCCTTTTGCGTGAGGAGTGTCAGTGGTTGAGCGATCTTCGAAAAATCCTCAATGAACCTTCGATAGTAACCAGCCAAACCTAAGAATTGACGAATCTCGGTTGGCGTCTTTGGGGTCTCCCAATTCTTGATCGCTTCGATCTTGGTGGGGTCCACATGAATCCCATCTCCATTTACCACATGTCCAAGAAATTGGATGTAACACCTCGAAAATTCCTGCCCAATAAAATAAAGACACGTGTCATGAGACAAACGTGTTAGGAACTCGGATCAAATAAAAAGATGTATGGTAGGATTTTAAAGAGGGCGTCATGTTATTAAAAATACCTCTGAACGACCCAAGGGCGACATGTTATTAAAACACCTCTGAGCGACCCAAATTTATAAATCCCAAGATCCTTAAATCGTTTGATAAACATCTTATATATTAACCGGTTGTTTTCTAAATAAATAAAATTCCATCCTTTATATGGAAATTGGGTTGTTAGGAATGTTACTACTACAATTCTGATTTAAATCCTAATCTAATGGGAGTTAGAAGTAGTTGATTAAACCTGTTCAACTATTATGAGAATCCAAGACTTGTTCTTGTAATTTCTGTCACTTTAAACTCTCACATGGATCCAAAAGCATGTAAGGGACTTGCAAGCATGCAATGGCTGAGCTAAAGGACTCACAACTGAAAAGGATAGCATGTGAATTCGGACTTGTAAGTTGCATGGTCAATTCTTGGAAGTTTGTAAAATTTTTGGCTTCTGGCCATCGGTTACGGACCGTATGGCTTTAAGCTTACGGTCCGTAAGATGCATACCTGGGCGATTTCAGCAAAGGTCGGTTACGGACCGCATCAGTTCAGGCATACGGTCCGCAAGAGCTGCATACGGACCGCAAGAGCTTAGGCTTACGGCCCGTAAGCCTGTCGCTGGCAGCAGAAAATGGACAGCTGCCTATTCAGCCTGTTGCACCGCCTTATTAAGATGGTTTTCGAAACAAGGGACTTGCTAGGCAGTATTTAGCCACATAGGGACATCTGGGATGATCTTGTAACTATCCTAGACTACCTTGGCATGATCTTGGACCCTAAGGTTCACTATATAAGAGCTTGAGTTGTGAACATTTCATTCATTCATTTTCAACTTTTCATAAGTTCACTCCTGGAGCTCCTCTGGTCAGCAACAAACATTCTTAGCATCCCTAATCCTAATTAGGACTCTTGTAAGTGTCCTTAACCTCCCTTAATTCGTTTTAGCTTAGTTAATTAGCTAAAAGTCAAACCATCGTAATTATGGTTTGACTTCGAGATTAGTCCGTAATTACTCAGTCAAATCTCGAATTAAAAATACCTATAAGTAGGTAATTATGTGGGTAACAAACCCTTAAAAGGGTATTTCCAGATTCCCACTCTAACCATGTTAATTGTCGAGTCAAAGTATACTTTAAAAAGTCAACAGAATGCTTAAATCCAATTTAACACATAATTAGCAATGTAGGATACATGCAACCTGTTTGATCATTAATATAACTTGGTAACTAATGTAAGAACATGTCCCAACATGTTCAACTCGACAATTTTCTGTTTAGACCCGGTTTGGAACCGAAAGTCGCATAGTTTGACTTTCGCTTTGACTTTCAGTTCTGACCCGTTTTAGTCAAGTTTAGCATTGCCTTAGAGCTTCTTTTGGACATAGTTACATGTTAGTATAACCCTCTGTGATTATACGGCTTGGTTCACTAGTTGTCTAATTATTATGCAAATTTCCGTTAAATGCCATACGTTGACCATTATGCCCAAATATCCATAAAATGTGATTTTTGAGAAGATGAAAGGGTAAACATCTTAGTTTCTAAATTATAAACTTGTACCAAAAATTTGACATCAGTTGGAGGTCTAGATTAAGAGTTATGCTCATTAGCGTAATTAGAAGCTTTCTTAGTAATTAATTAGCATATAGCCTAACTAAACCCAAATTTTTGTATCAAACTTTATACCCACTAATATATAATAATATTTTGGGATTTTTAAAGATTTTTATTTATTTTTAGGCTGGGCATAACTTAGAGTTTTAAGCTTATTTCGGTAATTGCCGGTTTTGCCCTTTTGGGCCATAAAATGAGTTTTATATATCCTTTTTACCCCAAACCTTTTTCTACTGATTTATTATGTTAAATATATTATTTTGAGCCTGCTGAAATTATAAAAATATTAGCTTTTCTTTCAAAACCCGAAAATGGCTCCAAATCGCCTTTTTAGGCATTTTTACGACATAGTATGTATTAAAACTAGTTTATATATATAAGGGTTGATACCTACTGATATATTTAGTAAAATATCATATTATAACAGTAAATTAAAGTTTCAAACTCAGGTTTCCAGTTTTGACCTTTTAGGCTTATGTGAAATTACCAAAATGCCCTTTCGGTGCATAAGATGGTTATAATTAATAAAATTCACATATATTTGATACCCTACTGTTATAACATAATAAACTAAGTATATTTACTAATTTATTCAGATATGTAACTCAGGTTACTAGTTTAACTCTATTATACCCTTTAAAATTTCCAAAAACACCCTTATGAGGCATACTTTGAGTTTAAACTTATTTTGGGCATAATTGGACATATCTTACTGATATCACAACATATTTAGTGCATATAATCTCAGGGAACTTGTATATGATTTATATGGTTACCCGTTACGCGCTTTCGCATTCGGATCGGCTTTTGTAACTAGTTTACGCGTATTAGCCGAAACGGGTCAAACCATATCATCTTTATCTCAAAATCCAGAATGTGTTTAGTTTACCCATATTATACAAGTCTCCAAACTTGTTGGGTCTAAATCACATTCCTTCCCGGTTTTCGCCTTTCATGCGATTAAACCGCATTTATTTTTGAAACTAACCGGTCTAAGCTTAGGTTAAGTAAAAGACCCGTTAGGATTCTAATAGGTTATTATAAACCTTCGTTCCAGAATAGGAGACCCAGTAAAAGATACTTGCACTTGCTTGTTGTGGTTATTACTTGCTCAGGTAAATACTTTTAACTTATTTTCCCTTATACGGGCTTGGGGTACGGTATATAAAATACCGCTTGGTCGGGCAATTGACCCTAACTCATTAGTAGTTGGGTATTATCAATGTGACCCGTTTGAAAATTGGTTTTGTTTGTTTTACGCCTTTGGGAGTTTAATGACCATGTCCCGGATATCCTTGGCATCATTCATGAAATGGCCACGACCTTGACACGCAGGTGTAGGCGTACACCCGACAATGTGTCCATATTTATTAAGGTATAATCCGTTGGTTTCCCGCCGCGGATTTATACTATGTGGTGTGTCTATTTATCTTAAACCTGGCACGAACCGGGCGACTGAACGCATAACAGACATGTAATTCTTTTACAAGTTTAAAATTTATTAATTATCCCAAGTTATAAAGAGTTTGTGCCATGTGCATTCAAATCAATTTTTAAAATGTTTTCAAAATGAGTCAGTTAAATTGTATTTACCAGTGTAAACTGACGTATTTTCCCCAAAAAGATTAAGTGCAGGTTCTACACGTAATAGGCTGGCCACTCCTTAGCATCGTTAGAGTCTCGCAAGCTTGGATGCCATTATCTGTTGAACAATTTCTCCTTTTTATTTTGATCCGCCTGTGGATCTATTTCAGCTACATTGTGATACTTGGATATTACAGTTTGTTTGGTTAAAATAAATCTATCTTTATGCTTCCGCTGTGCATTATAAATTGTGTTGTTTGACTATGATGATATCAACTACGTCATGATACTCCCCCACCGGGCCCACCGGTGACACGTGGAAATTAGGGGTGTGACATTGGACTTCACGTAGCCAAAACTCGCACTTAGAGAATTTGGCATACAACTTTTCCTTTTTCAGCAACTCCAAAATAGCTCTTAAGTGCTGTTCGTGTTCAGCCTTCGTCTTTGAATAAATCAAAATGTCGTCGAAAAACACAATCACGAACTTATCCAAGTACGGCTTGCAAACTCTGTTCATTAAGTCCATAAAAACAGCTGGTGCGTTAGTCAAACCAAACGGCATAACTAGGAACTCATAGTGTCCATAACGAGTCCTAAAGGCTGTCTTCGGGATACTTTCCTCTTGTATCCTTAGCTGATGGTAACCTGATCGCAAATCGATCTTCGAATAGTAACTTGAACCTTGCAACTGGTCGAATAGATCATCAATTCTTGGCAGAGGATACCTATTCTTGATCGTTAACTTATTCAACTCCCGGTAGTTGATACACATACGAAAACTACCGTCCTTCTTCTTGACAAACAGGACCGGAGCTCCCCAAGGTGAGAAGCTTGGTTGGATGAATCCTTTGTCTAGCAACTCTTGAAGTTGTGTCGACAATTCTTGCATTTTTGAAGGTGCAAGTCTGTAGGGTGCCTTAGCCATAGGCGCGGCGCCTGGAACTAAGTCAATGTGGAATTCCACTTGCCTTTGGGGTGGCAATCCTGGCAAGTCTTCTGGAAAGACTTACGGATATTCCTTCACGACAGGGTTGTCTTCGATCTTTGGCTCAGCAGTTTTCTTATCCACGATGTGTGCCAGGAAGGCAGCACATCCCTTCTGTAAACACTTACGGGCTTTCAGGCAGCTGATGATTCTTAAAGGCGTATCACGCTTTTCTCCATGAACTACTATCGTCTCTCCATCTTAGGTTGGGATGTGAACGACCTTTTCGTGACAAACAATTTCTGCCTTGCTGCTTGATAACCAATCCATCCCTACTACCACGTCGAAGCTTCCCAACTGGACTGGTAGTAGATCCAAAGTAAACTCACGCTTTCCCAATTCGATTACACAACCACTGACCACTTCATTGGCTTCTACCAACTTTCCATTCGCCAATTCGATTGAGTACGGGATATCTAATTTACTAGCAGCTAACCCAAGCATATTCTTAAATTCTAATGACACGAAGCTATAATCGACACCAGTATCAAATAAAACAGATGCAATAGGGAACGTACCAGTAACAACATTGGGATCCTGGCGCGCTTCCCTCGCTTTGATATTAAAGACCCTTCCCCGTGCTTGGTTCAATTCCGGGTAGTTTCTCTTAAAATGCCCAATGTCACCACAGTTGAAACAACCCATTCTTTGACCATTTCCTGCTCCGTTCCCAGCTTGATTGTTGTCTTGAGTTCGGTTCACATTACCCGCTTGATTCGCGTTGTTCCCTCGATTTCCATTTCCTCCGTTATTTCCTTGTGCACGATTTCCATTACCTCCACGATTATTGTTCCTATTACCAAAAACCTCCTTGGCCTCCCCAGCCTGCACTAGCCCAACAATTATCCTTCAAATGACCAACCTTTCCACAAGCTTCGCATACTCTTGGCCCACACCGGCCAGAATGGTGACGCTGGCAGGTGTTACACTTGGGGTGTGTACCCATATACCCTTTTCCTTTCTTTCCAGCACCGGTTGTAGCTTGAACCGGTGTGCTTGACTCTCCTTTCTTACCAACCCCGCTTGTTCCTTGTTTGAAATTCGAGAACTTCCTTTTGTTCTCGCCAGATGACTCTACGTGAGTCTCTTTCTTCTTTGGCTCAACATTTGAAAACTTGTTTAAGCGGACGCCTTCCTCAGTAAGAGCTACGCTCAGATCGATTGCCTCAGTGATTGTCGCCGGCTTTGAAGAGGTCACCATACTCATGATTTGAGGAGCTAAACCCCAAATGAAGCGCTCGATTCGCTTGAATTCCGGTGTAACCATGTAAGGTACCACATGAGATAGGTCGTGAAACCTTTGAACATACTCCGCGATCTTGGAGCCTTCCATCTTTAAATGCCAAAATTCAGTCTCCAACCTTTGAATTTCAGCGCGAGAGCAATACTTTCTTCGTATAAGCTCCTTTAGCTCGTTCCATGTCATTGCATATGCAACGGCTTCACCAAGAGTCTGTACTTGTAAGTTCCACCAGGATAGGGCTCCGTCCAAGAATAGCCCAGAAATGTAAGTCACTTGTTGGTCTGGAGCGCGCTTGCTCATTCGGAGAACAGACTCTATCTTTTCGGCCCATCTGACAAAAGCAACAGCACCTCCGGTGCCGTCAAAGTTTACAGGCTTGTAGTCAAGAAACTGCTTGTAAGTGCACCCTGCACATGCGTTAGAGTATACAAACGGCATTAGCAAACTTGCTAGAGATATCCAAATGTATCGTGGTATGTCTTAATGACTTAATATTACCATGAGGCGGATTGTTATTGCCGTTGTTTTGAGAGATATTCCCACTGGTTTCCGCCTGCGAAGCAGCATATTGCGCAATGGCGGCAACAATGATTTGTTGGAGTTCTGCCTCGTTGGTAGGCATGCGCGTCTGGCGTCTCGGAGGCATCTTCTAAAAAGATGTGTTCACGTAGGTCAGACCATAATAGATAAAGGGTCATACGTATGTAATAATAATATCAACACATAACATCTCATGTTATAGCTAAATCAAACACATAACATTTCATGTTATAGCTAAATCAAACACATAACATCTCATGTTATAGAACATAAACAATCAATCAAATGTCACATATGATGAGAATACTGCGATTGTACTGTCATAAATCGAGACCACAATGTAAGGTTTACAAGTACACAACTGTATCATACAACATCCATGACTAAGGGCCACATCGCCCGAGTCCAAAACTATCAAATCACTGTCAATAACAACCAATATACAAATCATCAAAAGTCAAAATCATCCAATATGCGGTCTCTAAAAGGCTGTAAAGTCTGCAGAATCGCCGTCCTCTCATCAAAAGTCTACCCGAGTCGTACAAAATGGCCCTACGCTTATGGCAGTGGAGGAGGGGGGAAATGAGAAAAGAGCAAACGTCGCATGTGAAGCCAATCCTTCTCCATAGCGCGATGAGAACGCAACATGTATGCTATCTGCTGCTCCGGAGTCAAAAAACGAGCAGCAGAATCAGGAGATAACGGACGAGGAGGGTGTGATACTGCAGGGTGAGTCGGGCATTGGCACGGTGGTCGCTGAGCTCTCTCAAGCTCCTGCACGCGACGAGTCAGCGCCTCCTGCTGTATCATGAAAGACCTGAGAATATCCTCTGTAGAATAACCCATGTGATAAGGATGATAAGGATCAGATGGCGGCATAATGGGTGGCGAAGTCCAGAGGAACGACTCACTAGATGGAGCGAAGGATGGTACAACAAACGGTGCAACAGGGGGAACAAAAGCATGATGAGAAATCGGAGGTATAAACTGATCTCCTCCTGTCATGAAAGGTGTATGCCAAAAGGCTGACGAGATGAACCTTCTCCAGGACGTGGCGGAGGGATGTCCTGGAGAAATGTAACAGGAAGGTCTGCGCGATGCGCATCGGTGACGTGTGTGGGAAACATAGGTACATCAATAGGGCCGAAACAGGTGTAACATGTACCACGAAAGGTGGAAAACCATCATCATCGTCTATCCACCCATTGTGGGTGTCAGCATATCGTGGGTCAACATGGGTCGCGAAAGGTGCATGATCGAACATCACTGGCATGGGATCAGGATGTGGTGCGACAACAGGATCAGCAGGAATGTCAGCAATGTGAGGAGCATCAATATGAGCATCAACAGCATGATCATCCTCCAACAGTGGAGCAACAACAGGATGATCGTCAACAGGCAAATCATCAACGATAGGAGCAACAGCAGGTGCATCGACATGATCAGGGTCATGCTCTAATGCGAGGACATGAGCATCAACTGGCTCGGGGGCCACAGCAGGCTCCAGATAATCAAACTCCATCTCAAAATTAGCGGGATCAGCAAACATAGGGTCAACAGGGGCTACGGGATCCTCCATGGGCTGATCTAAGTGTATAAACTCAATGTCATGATCGGGATCAAAGCCGGGTGGGAAAACAGGATCTGAATCATCATCAATATCATGATCGAACTCAAAACTAGGGGCAGGGGCAGGTGCAGCGGATGATGCCATATTAGGGTCTGTGTCATGCGAATGGTGCTGCACTCCCTGCGCGTGTGAAGGTGCGGATGCCACAGACTCAAAGGAGTTTGGGACTGGTGAATGGATGGGAGCCTCCTCTGCAGGAGCGTCAGCAAGAAGTAGGAGATCACCAGCAGCAATATGGGCCTCGCCCTCAAAGTCATCCTCGAGTGGGTCCTCATCAAACAAGTCGACGTCGTCGTCAGCGACTACGTCGAGGGGCATATCAACAATAGGGTAAGCGGCAAGGGGCACATAAGCAGGGATCACCGTGAGTGGCAAATCCCTAACGATATGGCCATCAGCAGGCTCTACTACGACATCGGACAGCGCAAAGGGCTGGAAGTCGTCATCGTCCGTGCTGGTAGTATCCGAAGTATACACCTCGTGCTCTGATGAAACTATGTCGTCTGATACTATAGCCATGGGGTCCGTAGTGTCTGACTCTCCAGTACCAGATGAAGGCATGATGTCTGTATCACAAACACACACATGCACAAACAATCAATCATATAGTCAAATAAACATGTTAGTCACCAATAAGCAATCAAATAGTTCTCCTAGTCCCACTAGCCTCCCAGCCTCTCAGACTGAATCTCCTAGTCTCTCAGACTGAACTCCCTAGTCCCACTAGATTAACCTCCCAGCCTCCCAGACTGACTCCCTAGTCCCACTAGACCACTCCCTCAGCCTCCCAGACTGAGCCTCCTGGTCCCACTAGACCACTCCCTCAGCCTCCCAGACTGAGCCATAACTAACAAATAAAATGTGCTCAACTTTTGTTTGTAAAAATATTTTGTACTCTGGATCTGGACGTAGTGTATGCAATGTAAAAATGTTTTCGTGAGAGCCCTAGTGATCATAGTCTAGACTCGAGAATGAATCCTAGTTCGCTATGATCAAAGCTCTGATACCAAGCTGTCACACCCTCGCTTTGCGGAAGCGTGGGTTTATTTGGTGTGACTTCTTAATACCATAGCTTAATCACAACAAAGCTATATGAAAGTAAAACCATGCAGATCATCCATTGATTTAAGTTTTAAAATAAAAGTACCACAACATTGTTTTAGAGCGTTGACACATGCAACGGAAATTACAACCTAATAATATAAAAACATTGTTCAGAAGACATAACCATAAACATAAAACAGACGTAGTTTAAGAACTGTGACTTGTCCAGGTAAAAGCCACAACCCCTAAACTTGGATGACCTCATAACTCTTACGCAGCGTGAAAACGTAGCATACCGTGCCAGATCCTTAGTTCCCTGAAATACATGTAAGTTGGAAAAATCAACAAAAATGTTGAGCGAGTTCATGTGGAGTGAGTATGTAAAACCCTTGTAAGTATAAAATCCTGGTATGTAGCAAGTAAGGAAATAAAGAGATCACCAATGGTTTGCAAGGCCATTGATATGTGTGAAGTGTAGTAGGAAGACTCAAACCTAGCAAATTTTTGCGTTGGGTACCAAGTCACCCCGAGGTCCGTACTGTTGGGCCTGGGGCTGGGCTCGCTACACCTAGATAGATCTACCGCTAAAGACCCTCGGTCCTACAATGAGGATTAACGGCCTCCAGTTCCCGCCTACCCACTCACGTGATCTAAGTAGTAACCCTCCTTACGCTAACCATACCATGTAAAGTATTCGTAATCATAGTAACATGTATTTCACCCCCGCAGTTTTAGAAACTGAAAACAGTTTAAGAGAAAAGGGGGACATGAACTCACTGAAGTGCGTCTCGAAACAGTAATCTCCTAGTCAACCTGCTGCGTGATGACCTACATGTACTAACTTCTATTAGACGGACGGCCGTGCCTTAGCTTAAGGTTTAGCGTTTTTGGGAAATAGTTAGGCAACTATTTCGTATTTGCACTTCGTAATTATTTAATAATTATATTCCTTCCCAAGGATGGGGGTTTTAATACATGTGCGTTTTTATATAATTCCAAGACTTCATTATTAAGTCCCACTTAATAAAATATTTTTTAATACATTTGTCTAAAATGTTCTATCTCCAAAATATACATATTTTTCCCAAAAATATTACATTTTTATTCCATATAATTTTTCCCAAAATAATACTTTTATCAAAATACACATTTAAGAGTATTTTCTGAAAATACATAAGTTACACTTAAAGTTCGGGTGGTAATAATAATAATACCGGTGTAACTTAGATATTTATTTGTGAGGGCGTTAGTATTATTTTGGAGTCGTTACCGTTCAGTGTATTCCAGTAATATTATTTTTACTCTAAAAATAATATTTATGTAGTTCACAAAATAATCATAAAAATTCACACAAGTGTTACTATAAAAAATATATATTCTAAATATATATTTAGCAAGTTTTATTTATGAAAATCCCACCTCCGACACTTGGAAATTTTGTAATAAAAATTCATGGCGAATTTTATTTGGAAAAATAAGTTAAAATTATATTTACAGACACTTGTCATGAAAATATTCCAAGTGTTATTTTCTGGAAAAATTTCGCCAGAGTTAAAGGGGATGTATTGCGTGTACGTGTATGATTTGACCATAAGGGCTGCCATAATTAATTAAAGCCAGGTTGCAACAATATGATTTAAGCATATAGGATATGTACAGTGTTGGTAAATAAGCAATATGTTTGGATAACCTTTACATGATCTTGTTCTATGTAATCAACCTTTGCTGTAGCAATATAAGTGGACCATTTACTGAAAGAACTGTGTAGGCACTCATGAATGATAATTCATTTGGCTAGTAAATGGGTTATTAATAATTAGTAGGTGTTAAATTGATGTGAACAATAAATACTCATGAAGGGATGGTTGATGAATTGAACATGTGACACCATGTGGGCGGTGCACATGTTACAAGGAACTCACATGCATGCAGCCACCAAGTATTTCATATTGCTAATTCATGAATCAAATAATGGGGCTGAGATGTCACGCGGGTAATGGGCCGAAAAGAAAGGTCCAATGGGGGGGGGGGCGGCTTGTGTAAATCAAGTAACTCCCATGTTATTATTTAATTATGTATAGTAGATGGGATTTTTTTTTTAACTGGTAATATTTGATAAGATGGGTGGGATAAACTGATGATATTAATAAATATCTATACTATGTGTAAAAGGGTTTTGTGGGATTGTTTAGTAAACTGGGCTTCACTTTATGGGTAATCACCATTGGATTTAGGTTGGCATGATGTGGGCTCGAGTACAGGCAATACAGAATGATTGAATCTGGTTGGGCCGTAGATTTTAGGGTGTTTCAACTAGGCCTATTAGTGAGTATCGGATTAGAATTTACTTGGCTTGTCTCACGTAAAAAGAATATTATAGTACACAGATACTTCTTGAATTGTTATCTGTTCTTGTTTGTAAAAAAAATACATATGATACATAGTTGGCCTATTAAATGTTACTGAGTTCATGTAGGATATTAATTTGGTAACTGTACATGTACTTGTGTGTGTAGATACGAACCTGTTATGAATCGAATATGTGTTAAATGATTACTTTTGGGTATTGAATGGCTAGTCTGAATGTATGATTCGAACTGCATGATACATGTTCAATAAATGAGTGATACGTGAACACGGTGTATGTGAGCAAGTTGTGCATGGGATGCGTAAATTATGTGCAAATGAAACTGATTAATGTTGGTAATGACATTAGGAACTAATTGACTAACTGGGAACACATACTTTAATCTTACCGAGCAAATCAAGGTGAGTTCACTGCACTTTTCTCAAGCATGCGTCCCGGTGGTTTGGGACAACTGGTAAACATTTGGAAGGGAAACATTGGGTAAATAACTTAATCGGTTTTGGTTATTGCCTGGAGGGCAATGGGGGTGATTAGTTGATAGCGCTATTAGGTGGGAAACCTCACACCGGGCCGTAAGGACGGGCGTGAACTAATTATCTGGGTATGGCTATGGTTGTTAGAGGCACACTCCTCGGATACATGTGGGCACTCTCCCTAGGGTATCTAACGAAGGCAACATAGCAAACGGTCGTTAAGGGGTACCCACTCCCCGGATACTTATGGGCACACTCCCTAGGGTATCTAACATGAGCAACATCGAAACATCAAACATCATAACAACGAACAACATATCGTTTTGTAAACTGTTTTACTCACATGATCGGTAATACAACTTGGTAAACAAACACAAACCTTGAACTCACCAGCGTAGTCTGACACACTTGTTGCATGCTTGTAGGTAATTATTGAAGGAACTTGGGAGCTTGCCGTCTGATGCTGCTGGAGTGGTTGTGGTCATGATAAACAATTACATTGATTTGGTTTCGATACATTTACACACTTATACATTTAGGTGATTAAACTAGTTACTAGCGTGTAGTGTTTTGTGACGGGTGTTAGGGTATTCGGGGACCCTAACTGGCTCAGAGAAGGAAAACAATGTCATTGACAATATTTTTATGTTCCGGGTAAAGTCCGGTTGTTCGGATGGATACTGATCCGTTAGAGTGTCAAACAAAGCTTTAAAGTGTCTTTATTATTATTTTTAGTGACACAATGAATTCCCGACACTTTGGAAAGTGTCTAGTATTATTTTCCCATGTTTTTGCACTTTACTAGTTAGCTTAAATGCTGAATTTTGTGGTAGAGTGCAGGATTTTTTGTTTAAAACATGTTTTAGGCACATCTGGTCGCTATATCTAATACCTAGTGACGCAGTTCTACAACCCTCATTTCCCTACACTCTCTACTAGTGTAGTAAACTATTCCCGGCTCATACAGGCCTTAGAGGCAGTGTCTGTCTGGTGCTGGCTATGTCAGCATGTTTACTGGGTTATCCGTTCATTGTGCTACTGTGCTATTGTGCATCAAGTTTGTCACTATAGTTTGTATGTAAATAATGGAGTGACAGTTAATAATGTATGATGCATGTACATGTATGTATCAGAATTTACGTAGCAGTTTAACCACAATTGTAAGCAAGCACAGTAATTAAGCATTAATTAAATATTAATTAATTCGTACAGATACTTGATTTGGTGAGGGTTGTCACACTATTAAGGATATTGAGATGGCACAAAAGGCCTTGTTACGAGGACAGTTTTGGATTTATAAGCCATGATCTTATAGGATCGAGGCATTAAGGTTTGAACATAGTTTATTACCTTTATTGACAGAGAATCAAAGACTACAACTGTCTTTTGTCTTTTAGGACAATAGATATAGCCCGTAGGCGTTTCATCACTAATGGATGTTTTATGATATGATCATCTTATAGGATGATATAAGCCGTGATTTCTGGATCATTAGGCTAAATCAGGAAATTGGAAGAATCCAATATAAGGATGACTATTGTGATTTTCTCGAACCACATTTGTCAAGGAGTGTTAACACGTTCTTAGGTGTTAACAAGGATCTATTATCTTAAAAGGTTTTACCATCTTAGCTATGTCGAAAATGACATATAGGCTAGGTTATACCTTTAAGATTTTCTTTGATATACAATGGCAGAGAAATTATAAATTGAAATGACATTCTGATATAGGATATATATTACATACGTATACTATCTAATACCAAAGTAAAATAGGAAACTTCCCATGGAAAGCCTCAAAATACAATAATTGCCCTATACGGGTCTTACACCAAGAAATTCGCCCACGCGGGGACTTAAAAGATATATATGTCCTTATAGGGACTATTATAGAAATGAAATATAACACGGAAATTTCTTCTTTATTCTATTTCTAATAGTTTTCTCCTTGGTTCCCTGAGTGTGGTATGGGTACAAAAGGTTCTTGTGGGTAGTCAAAATCTTCTATATTAGAAATCTTGCAAAAGTGGAATCCAAAGATTTTATGGCTAATGAATAATATGAATCATGAATAAGGTCAGGATAGGTATATTCCAAGTCTGGGATTCCAAGACTTAGAGGTAAGAAATACGCGTCCTTTGATTTTATGGGTATTATCTTTGGAGCGGGATCTTTAGGGACAGCAGGTATGAATTCCTCTGATGTTGGCTTCTCATTTTAAGTTTCAAAGGCCTTGGGTACAAAATTTGAAATATGGATAATGGGTTCAAAAGGTCCTTTCTCCATACTGGTTGTATGCTGATTTGAGATGTAGTACGTAGCTCTGCATTCTTATACTTCGGGTCTGGAGAGCTTCCATCAATGGTAGCTTCACTCGGCGACACGATCATGAGATGCATAAATATCGAAAACAATGTATACATATAATAGGGATGAGATCATTCCTAGTTCGTGTCTAGACTCGGAAGTCAAGGAATGTGCTACTGTGTTATTGAGATTAAACACAAAAGACTATTGTTTAATTCACTCAATGTTCGCTCTGATACCAAACTGTCACACCCCGATATTTCCACGTATTACTGGTGGGCCCGGTGGGGAGTATCGTGACGTAGTTGATATCATCATAGTCAAATAATCACAGTTCAATGCACAGCGGAAGTCTAAAGTAAAATATATTACAAACCGAGTGAAAATAACATAAGTATTACAAATGGAATGTAAGAGGATCCACAGGCGGATCTTAAAACGGAAATATAACACTGTTCAACAGACTTTAGGCATTTAGAACTTGCAAGATTCCCTATTAACGCCCTGAGCTCCCAGCCAATTTACGTACAGTACCTGTCACTTAACCTTTTTGGAAAATACGCCAGTTTACACTGGTAAATACAATTAACTGACTCTTATGAAAATCTTTATAAAAATTGATTTGAATGCACAAGGCACAAAACTTCTTTTATAACTTGGAACAATTTTATTAATAAAAATCTTGTATCAGATTTACATGTTTGTCCAACATTTAGGGCCGGTGATTATACAAACCGATCAAGATTATTTGACACACCACAAATATAACTCACAAGAAGTTACCCTTACGAATGAGTATATCTTTTACATACGCAACAGGAGGTGTTATGCCTACACCTTGTGCTTAAGTTGTGGCCATTCACTTTTTAAATGAGCCAAGGATATCCAGGACACGGTCATTAACCCCCAATGTTATTTGTTATCAAGCAACACTGATTAAAACGGGATTATGCAATTTAATCATCTCCGATTAAAATGTTTCTACACCCGACCAAGCGGTATTTTTATAATACCGTATCCCAAGCCCGTATAAGTGAAAATAAGTTAAATGTATTTACCTAAGCTAAAATGCAATTTATACTCAGCCGTATATTCTAATCAGCAAGAACAAGTACCTCTACTGGGGCTCTCAATCTGGAACGAAGGTTTTATTAACCTATTAGATTCCTAGCGGGTCTTATTTAAGTTGAAACTTAGACCGGTTAGTTTTTAGGAAGGTTTACGGTTCAAAACACAAGATTTAGCGCAGACCGAATTAGAATGTGATTCAGACCCGACAAGTACGAATACTTGTATAATATGGGTAAACTAAACACATTCTGGTTTTGAAGTGAAAATGATAAGGTTTGACCCGTTTCGGTTAATTATGCAAACTAGTTACATAAACCGTACCGAACGCGAAAGATGCATAACGGGTAACCAAAAGAGTCATGAACATGTTTCACAAGTTGATATGCCTTAAATATGTTGTGATATCAGTAAGATACCTTCCATTATGCCCAGAACGAATTTAAATCCAATTTAAGCCCCGTAGGGGTATTTTGGTCATTTTTAAAGATTATAAAAGAGGTTAAATAATAATATGAGGTTTTGGTCTAAAATGATCAGTAAAAATATTTATTTTAATAAGTTATATCAGTAAGATATCTCACATATGTGAAATTTATCATTTATAGCCAAACTATGCACCGTAGGGGCATTTTGATCATTTCACATATGCTTTAAGGGTTAATTTTGGAAATCTGAGTTCAAAACTTTTATTTACTGTTAACGTATAAAAATTTATTCATAACATTAGTAGGTATCAAGCTTTAGGTGCCTAATATGGTTTTAAACCATACTATGCGCCTAAATCGCATAAAAGTCGGTGTTCGACGATATTCGGGTTAATTAATGAAATCTGAGATTTTGATCAGCCTTTACTGTTTAATATAACTTATTTAATACATAAAATGAGTAGAAAAAGGTTTGGTATGTAAAGGATGTGTAAAACTTATTTTATTAGTGAAAAGGACATTATCGTCAATTACCGAGTCTATGCGATAACTCTATGTTATGATCAGTTTAAAATTCTATAAAAATTTCCAAAAATCTCTAAATATTATATTACGTCAGTGGATAAAAGGTTTGATGTCAAAATTTGGGTTTAAATAGGCTTTATGCCGAAAATGCCATTTAATTAATAAAAAGCTTTCAATTTACGCTATTGCGCATAATTCCCATTTTAGACCACGAGCTGCTGTGAAATTTTATTAACATGTTTATAAATCAGTAATAAAGGTTTTTATCCTCTCACATTTTCAAAAATCTTGTTTTAATATCAAAAGGGCATTATGGTCAATATTTAGGCATTTAATGGAAACATGCAATGAACTAGGATTTCTATGGAACCAAGTTGTATAACCTCAGAGGGTTATACTTACCTATAATATGGCCCTAAAGGAATTCTAAGGCATATCTAAACTAAGCTAAATCGGGTCAGAACTGAAAGTCAAAGCAAAAGTCTACTTTTGCGACTTTCGGTTCCGAACCGAGCCTAATACTTAGAATTGTCGGGTTGAACATGCCTAGACATGTTCAATTAATATCTACCAAGTTATTAAAGTAACAAAACTGATTTTATTGCCTTTACAACATAAGTTATGAATTTTATTTAAAAACCGACTCGCCTAACTTCTATTTTAATTACTTTGACCCGACAATTAACTAAGCAAACGTGGTAATTAGGAGGTGCCCTTTGAGGATTTAATACCTACCTAATTACGATCACATAGCCACGTTCGTTGCGGACAATGGCTCGATCGTTTAAAAGTCAAAGCGTTTATCCCAAATGCTTGACTTTTCGGCTTTAAGAGCCAAACAATTGAACTAAGCACGAAAGGACACTTACAAAGGGTCCAAGCAAGGATGGAATTGATCTAGAATGCTCAGGTTTGAAGCACAGAGGCTCCAACTTAGAACAATTCAGATCATGTGTGAAATGAGAGCAAGATCAAGTGGGTTTATATAGTATTTCAAGAACCGTTAGGATCGTTTCTCGTAACCCGAGCTTTGATCAAGGCCCTACATGTGTTACCCACTGTTTTTCAATACTATGGGTGCTCAAAATGGCCCATAGATTGATTAAAAACCATCCACAATACCAGAAACCAGCTGCTGATCAAGAAAACAAGTTTTTTGCAGGTTTGAAGGCTTACACGGCCCGCGTAGACTCAGAGGGAGTCTTACGCGGCCCGCCTAGTACCCAGATCAGCAATTGAACTTTTGAAATTTGCAGAAATGGTCCCTGTGAGCATATAAGGTCATGTTTGGCATGTTTAAGGCTCGTTAAGCCATATTTAAGGCTCTACAATGATGCCTAAATACAGGGAACATAAAACATGCTCAAAAATATGTCGGATGTCGGTTCGTTTGGTCGTACGGTTGCGTTGTTCAGCTAATTACGACGAAACACGAACGGGCGCGAAAAACGATCCAAATTATGCGACGAATGGAATTTTGTCATGCCAAACACTAAAATAAAATATTTTAGTGATTACATAAATTTTTGGATGTCTGGATATATTCAGAATGTAAGATATGCGCGAAAATGCAAACTTGTGCACTTCTTGACGCTTTTAGAGTTTTGTAAAGGATATTTGGGGCATGTTTAACTTATGATCATATTCCGGAAGGTTGATACCATACGAATCGATAGAGTTTTGTAGGACCGTATTTGACAGTCGTGTGAGTCAATCAGAGCTAGCAACTACCGAAAATGCAGCGGAAATACAAAATCGGCATGAATCAAAGTAGAAACGGAGTAGAAACAGAAGTAATTCACTTTAAAATAGTTTTCTCATTCAATCTTTACAAAATACACGGGCAGCAGTTCGGCTACACGGGAGACATGAACGTACAAAATGAGAAAACAACTTGGGTATTTATAGGGGATAGGGTTTCGCTTATATGACATGTCCATATGAGTGAAACCTGCTAGTTAAGATTTCGCTCATATGGCACAATGTCCATAAAAGCGAAACCTTGACATTAAAACCAAACTTTTACATATTCAACCCCTATACAATACATAATTAACACATCTAGACCCTATACATTGATCAACTAAGACTAAGACGCTGGCTTTAGACATTCGTGCACCAACAAACTTGTAACAACTGTCACGAAAATCAATAATTAGAATGATAATTAGGCAATAAGAAAACCCTAATTGAAATACCCAAGTGATTCCGCATAAACCCTAAAATTTTCATAACAATCGGAATCAGGATCAGGGCCCCTAAAACTCAGGGGGGGTAAACCCTAGTTGGTAATATCTTAACAGTTTTACGTGGGAGCTAAGTTTTCAGTCGAAGCCAACTCACCCAAGATACCTGTACACGAACACACCCTATGCTAGACTAGGGTCTCTCGCGCCACGCGCCACGCGCAAGGAAATCCTTCGCGTGGCGCGAGGGAGTGCATTTTTCAGATATAAATAGGGGATGTTGGCACTTGAAATTCTGTGATAATTCGACGTCCAAATTCCATTTATACACGGAGATATCGTCTGAATACTACACAACCACACACTAAACTCGAAGTGCTGCCGCAATCAGGGTAATAACTCGGTCGCTATTACGATTCAACGTCCGATCGATTATAACTATCCAACGATTGTCCGAGTGCTGCTCAAATTGAGCTTGTACTTTGATTATTCGTCGTGATTTCAACTTGAATATTAGAGTGCTGTTCGAATCCGGACTATGCTCTGTTATTCGTTGTGAATCCGATTGAATTATTAAGTATTGCACTTGATAATCTTTGTGAGGGTTTAATCTCGTGAATTGACGTAACTGCGGTATTAGTTACTAACCCGTTTGTGTGTGCATTGTGTTAAATTAGGTTTAATCGAGGCTAATCAGTAGGCTTATATCTCGCTCGTTAAATCTGCAAAGTGAGTCATTCTATTTTTATCAATTGTTTTACAAAACTCCAAGTTATTTTCAAAGTTATAATTACAGGGATTAAGTCTTTGTAATCACCATATTACAGCCGGTATGTGGGGTTTTGTATACATTACTTGTTTCCCGTCACACTTGGACAAACGGGTGGCCAAGGGGTGATCTGACCACAGTCACAGACACCATTGGACAAATGGGCTAGCCAATGGATGGTCGAGTGACAAATACTGTGGGTAGTTGGATTGATATCAGAAACATTGTAATCGCTCTTAATACTGTAATTTGTAACTAACGGGTCGTTTTAGAAAACTGAATGATTCACTCAGTATTTCCCCACTGACAAAACCTTTTTCAAACATGTTTCAGGTAATCTGTGTGATCCAGGAAATGTGCAGTAAAGCACTACAAGCTCAGAGAAGTGGCTCATTGTGAATAAATAAAATAAACATGATTTGGAAAATAAAGATTTCTTTGTGAAATCAACTTATTGTAAATTATAGGATTTTATTCCTAAACCTTTGTGTAATATATTAAAACGGGCATTTTCGGTGAAAAGATCCTGAATTAAAAATACTTCCGCTGTCGCCTAAAACAGATACCGCAGGTTTCCTGCCTCGTGGCTCTGGAACCGGGTCAACCCGGGGCCGAGGGCCGTGACAAAACTCCCCCTTGGATACAGCCGCAGTCTTCAGTCTTGGTCTTTGGGTCTTCACAACGACTTGAACTTTTCTTCGTGCTGCTTAGGCTTCCTCCTAAGAGTGTTCCTTATCATGTCGTTCTGTTTCTTTCTTGCTTTATCTTCTTCAGCTTGAATATGCATCCATTTACCTCTGTTCTCATCAAGCTTTTGACGTTCATGAGCAGCTTTCCTTTTCATTTTCTCCTCGAGCGACCACCATGAAGACTTCCATTTACTTTCAGAGTTGATACTTTTCTGGAAGCAAAGAGTTGCAACTCGCTGAAATTACATGGCCTGCTCTCTGTCCTCTGGCTGATAGTGAATCTTATTGATGAAAAGACATTCGATATCCTTTGCAGAGCAATTCACAAGCCACATAGGATCATAAACATGAATCTCTCTCAATTCTCCACCTGCTCTGTAAGTAATCACTGCTTCAGTAGTAATACAACTATAAACCCAGCCCATGAAGCCTTTGTAAAACTCTTGCTCCATTGGAGGCACTGGTATAGTCTTCATCGTTTTAGGCTTCTTCACATTCAAAATCGTTTATTCAACACCTGTCACTGGATCCCTTCTTGTAACTCTCTTCGGATAGTGTGGCTTCCAGTGCTTGAAGTCTCTTAAAGCCTCGAACTTTATTAATCCCCACATAGCAATGTCGTTCTTCCTGACATGATATCCCAAAGTTCTAACCTTTGACAATTCATCCACATCCCACCATGGGAGTGACATAATATCATGTAACTTTTCAAAATATTGCACGCCACATTCTCTTCTTATCGCATACGCATTAATCTGAGGTAAGAATCCCCAACTAATAATGTCACCAAGAGATACGCTTCTATCACGTTGATAGTATTTCAAAGGCCGTTTGAACTTCCTCTCGTGACTAACTTTGAACCATTTCTTTCGTTCTTCCTTTGCCATATCTTTTTGAGTGCCATCAAAGTTTTTATCTTTCAAAACTTCAGCAACTTTTCTTCGCAACTCATCACGATTCTCCTTAATAAAGAATTCCATCAATGTTGGCAGCTGTGAGGTATCTTCATTAACGCTTTCATCATCTGTCCAGTCTTCGATTTCAACTCTATCATACAAATCAGCCTCTTCAACATATCGATACTCATACTCAGACTGATGATTTATGTCAAAGGCATTCAACTCTTCTTCAGACTCGGCATTCATTTCTTCTTCAAAATCAAACTTAAAGTCAGGGTTCACCATGCGAGTCATTTCCTTAATTGCTTCCAATGTGTAAGTATGGAAATGCTCTCCTTCTTCACGATAAGTATCCAATCTCATAATCAACTTCTGAGCTTGTTGAACATTCTCTGCATCACCTGACTCCCCCTGTCTATCAGCTCCCCCCGATTCTTCGTTCACAGAATCTTTCATCAAATTATCAACATTCCGTTCAGCAGAAGCCTCAGTAACTTTCAACCCTGTACCACCCTGAGCATCATCGTCATCATCGTCTTTACCAGAACCATGACTGCTCGCAGAGTATACTTTCTCGTCTTTGACATCTTCCTCTTCATCCTCCTCTTCATCCTCCTCTTCATCATCTTCATCACTATCTCCAATCAACTCATCAAGAGGAGTATAATCCTTAAAAGGACCAGAAACAACAGAGATAGGCTCGGGATTTTCAACAACCATTGAAGGAACTATCGATCTTTCTATCACTGCAGAACTTCCTTCAACTCCCTTACCCTTTTCTTTCATTTGCTCATCTATTTTAGCTTGACGTTCTGCTCTGAGTTCTTCAACTTCCAGCTCTTCAAACTTTTGCTCTACAGAAGTACCGAGCATGCTTTCAACTACTTTATTCAAGCTCTTTGTTCTTCAACTTGAAATATTCATTTTGTTCATCACGTCTAGTCTTTTCTTCTTCTAGCTCAACAATTCTCACTTTCAAGATGTCTATCTCTGATTGATCAGAGTCAATCTTTTTCACCAACTCTTTGTTATCATTCTCCATCCGCTTCACACGCATTTCTAGAATTCTTTTACGATCTATAACTTTCTTATTTTCAGCGGCTAGCTTCTTGTTCTCAGCAATCACTTCATCAACCTTCTTTTCAACATTCCTTACTTGTGAAGTGTTGGCAAAATCGAAGTCTCCTACATCATCAAGACTCACATTCAGATTCGAAGGAATATTTGGGAAATTTCGGAACCCCGCAGAACCAGGTGTTAGTTGTCCTAGGGTGAGTGGAGGTGTCTGAAAGATTTCTTGTGAAGTAAGAAGAGTTTGTTGTGGTGGTGGTGAATGATGTAAAGGTGATGATGATTGTCTTGGTGGTGTTGGTTGTTTAGGTGGTGAGGATTGTTGTGGTGGTGTAGGTTATCGGGGTGGTGATTGGATTGGTGAATGTGGTGGTGTTGGTTCATGTGGTGGTGTAGGTGGTTTCCTGGTTTCCTTGGTTTGTTTCTTCTTTAGCACAATCTTCGGTTTTGATATCTTTGGTGTGACTTTGCGAATCTTTGGAGAAACTACTTTCTTTCGAGCTCCAGCTTTCTTTCTACCACCTGGAGGAGATTGTGATTCGGAGACATGTTCTAGAGAAGGCACATAAACATCATCATCGTCCTTTTCCTGTCTCTTTCTCTTCCTCAATAACTTCTCTTGTTCTATTTCTTCCTGAACTCTTCGTAAACGTTCAGTTTCATCAATTTCATCGTCTGAAGAACTCGAGGAACTTGTAGTATCTTTATTCACATCATCTCCTTCAATGTCATCAACAACTTTCTCTTTTCCTTTCTGAGCTTCTACATTCACAACATGCTCAGCTTCAACTTCCACAGTTGGCCCTGTTTCCAAAACTTCAGTATCAAACATCAAATTTTCTTCAACATTGAATGGATCTTCTTCCGCAGCTACCACTGTTTCATCTTCTTTGGGTTCATCAACCAATAACGTTTTTGCGACTTTCTTTTGCTTCTTCTTTGCTTGTGAAGAAGATTCCTCAACTTTTTGAACAATAGGAGTGGCCTTTCTGCGTCTTCTTCCTGTTTCTTTCACATACCATTCATTCTTTGTGTTTTTGAAATCTTCAAGTATTTTCAGCTCTTCAGCATACGCTGCTTCTTTCATTTCAGCTTCATTTCTCCAGTTCTGATGATCAACTGGATCTGGATCAGCGTAGTTTGTATCTTTTATAAAACCAAAGAATTCTGCACCAACTTTAGGTTCTGGATGATTCGGGTGGTATCTGGCAAGTTGTTTAAGCGTATCATTGCTCATGTGAGATTGTATCAACAAGTCATCCTTTATGTTTCTGTCAATCTCAGGATAAGCGTGATCAATCAACATCTGCACAAACCTCGGATACATCCAACTCTTGTTGCCTGTCTTGATATTCTCAGCCATATAGTGAAATACAATATGTGAGAAATTGTACTTTTTGTTCAACACTAATGCTGTAACCATATTCATTTGATAATCACGCATCGTATCATAGCTTCCTTTCGTATGGCTCAAATACATCAACACACAGTGAATAATGAACTTGTATGGCTTCTGAAACTTCGACTTCAGATAGTTCCCAGCATTCAAAGCTCCCTGATAACCCATTCTTAACATGCATCCTTTCACCATTCTTTCTGGAAATCTCATTGGCGACTCTGGCTCATCTGGAAAGTTAACAACTTCACGAATAAGAGCTTCAGTGACTAGAATCTTTTCCTCCTTGCCATGCACCTCAACAATTGATGAAATTACTTTGTTCTGATCATCATAGCTTGCATTTTTCCAGAAGCGTTCTATGTGAGATTTGTACAGTGGTCTTTGATCAGTCAATGCCTTCTGAATGGGAATACGACCCATGAATTCCAATATGCCACTAAACTTGGCCAGCTCAGGGTTTTTCTGAATATCCAAATCACAACAACTGTTGTGAAGAGGATCAAATACAACACTGGAACCCTGCACATCAAACACATACACTTAATCAATACTTAGAACATTTTTATCAAAATTAAAAATTACATGTTATTACACTTGGAACCCTATGAGCGAAAACAAAATTTCACTAAGTACAAAAACTCATCATATGAACTAAAGAGCGAAACCCCTCATGTATGCAAAAGCAGAGCCAATATTGTTCACCAAAGAGGAAACACAAGGTGTACACAAAAGCGGAACCACTGATGCACTTATGAACGGAATCTCTGATGTGTTCAATAAGCGAAATCACAAACAACCCTAAAAGAGAAATCATCAACAGACACTCAAAACTGATTAAATCTCAAAATTGAACCCTTTAATCTGTTATCATGTTAATTCTGACACATGGGGTTTGTTTTAATTTCAATTTTGTCTTCTAAAATCCTCTAGATCTAAACCTGCAATACCCGGACATCGACAAACTTCAACCAACAACAAATTTTAAACAATCAACACTCAAAGATGTAATCTAGACATCAAACCGACTGCACAGGTTTGTTTTCAAGTGTCCATTTGACAGTTAATGCTCTAAATCTAAGATTCAATTAACAATAGTCGCCGACAGATCAAATTAAGCATGATATTGAACAAATTAGGCCTCAAACTACCTTGCCCATGATTGGTTATTACAATAATCACAAGATTTGTAGAAATTTGTGCACTACTTCGCCTGTAAATGGACGTTTTAGGGTTTCGCTTTAAGTCGCCGGAGAGGATGAACTTCAGAGCGAAAGGTGTGAAAAGTGACGAATGAGCGGAACCCTCTGACTTATATAGTTGGTGTGGTTTCGCTCTTGTGACCAAAGACATATGAGCGAAACCACATGAGACATACAAGCGAAACCTCATAATAAGCAACCATATGAGCGAAATACCTTTTAAGTGACAAATGAGCGAAATCATGTTGAAGTTTTCAAAAATTTTACTTTTTAACCCTTTTCTGATTAAACACCGTCACACCCAATTAACCAAGTCCAAATCAATGACCTTGGTCAACTGCTTGGCCTACCAAGTCCAAGTTAATGACCTTGGTTGACCGAATTATGAAGTACACAGTCATTTCATTCTAAAAATAGTTCAACTGAATGAACTTTTGAACGTTTTGAACTTTCAAACACTTTTCAACTTGTCAAACACTGTACCAATCATTGTTTTGCATCTCAGCTTACCTAGCCCTCATCAAACACTGACATGGTCTGCACTAAGCTTTGATCTTCCGATTCCCAACGTCAGTTGTCGAAAATAAAATGAGAAACTAAAATCTTTTTGGATTTTTAACTGAATAAACTGAAAACTATACACACAATCTTTTTGTGAGTGTGTTAGGGGATCATATCAGCTGCCGACTAGACATAAGCACCGTTAAGCTGATAATTCATTATAAGCATTAAACAATTCGCGTAGATTGCCGATATATTGATCCTCTTAAATTCCCACAAAACTTTCAATCTGTTCGGGATACAGAATTAGTGTTTTAGGACTTAAACATCTACATGTGTCCCATCTCAGTATATACTCCCGTATCCAGATCCCAGTATTCAGTCTTACAGGTGAGTATACCACAGCTAATATCTGTTCAGGGGTAGGTGCGAGGGCCGTGAGAGCTCAGGTCGATACTTCCGTATACGCAGAGAGATGACGGCTTCGACTTTAAGGTGTGTCCCCTTTAGAGGATCTTTTGATTTCAACAGCAGCGACTATCAATTTTATTGTTTCATAAGGATGCTGAGGGCGAGCTTATATTTCAAAGCTTTTTGCAGAAAGTATTATCCGGGACTAGGTCAGTATTTCCATACAACAGAAGTCCCGGGATAATACCCCAGATATCACTGAGCATAAAGACCTAGTATCTCAAAATACGGGACCCTTCAAACAGGATTTCAGGGGTTACCTATATATCCTGGAGGTGTTCCCCACGTAGACGTAAGTGAAATTTATGTTTATATCCCAAACTGATCTACTGATTTTGCGAAAACCTACCGGCACATCTTTAGCGAGACTGCTTAATTGCATTTTATACATTACAATTCTTTAGCGTGTTGCGCCTGTCTAGCTGATATACTATCATTTCCCCTATTCTACACACCTCTTTTTGAATTTTTTAATGTTTTTAGATTTTTGAATTTTATCATGTTTTTGTATTTTTCTGCGAATTTCTCCCCCTAAAACTAAAACATATTTTTGTGTTTTTGTTTTTATCGAAAAGCAAAAAATAAACTGTACAAACAAAATTTGACAACACGACAAAGGTTCACGTCAGATCGTTGCCCAAATCGGCTTCACATTCAATAACCCTCCCAGATTGCAGATTTTTCATCTCGTTTAACCTCAAAAGATAATAAAATCTCTTTTTATCAAATGGTTTAGTATACAAATCCGCTTTCTGATCATCGGTGTGCAAGTGTTCAATCCGAATTAACTTTTTCTCGTTACAATCACGGATAAAGTGGTGACGGATTTCAATATGCTTTGTTTTCAAATGGTGAACCGGATTTTTAGTGATGTTAATCGCTGTTTCATTGTCCACATAGATAGGAGTATCTAAGAACTGCAAACCGAAGTCGCGCATCTGCTGTTGGATCCATAGGATCTGCGAGTAACAGCTAGAGGCTGAAACGTATTCAGCCTCGCATGTAGAGAGCGCTACTGCGGTTTGTTTCTTACACTGCCAGGTGACGAGTCGAGTTCCGAAGAACTGACACCCAGCAGTGGTGGACTTTGCGTTTTGCTTGCAGCTCCCAAAGTCAGAATCAACAAAACCAGATAAAGTAAAGTCACCCGATTGAGGATACCACAAGCCGATGCTTGGGCAGCCTTTCAAATACCGTAAGATACGTTTCACTATGGTCAGGTGTTACTGCTTTGGATTTGACTGAAATCTGGCGCAGAGACACGTTGGGTACATGATGTCTGGACGGGAAGTCGTGAGATACATTAGAGAGCCAATGATAGATCGGTACAATGTCTCGTCCATCTTCACACCATTCTTGTCTGGACAAATTCCATGATTCTGCGCGAGGGGGGTTGATGCAGGACTGCAATCTGTCATGTCGAACTTGTCAAGCACGTCCTTCACATATTTCGTTTGGTGAATGAAGATTCCGTCGGGCATTTGTTCCACCTGCAGCCCGAGGAAGAACTTCATCTCCCCTATTGAGCTCATCTCGAACTTTTTCTTCATCACCTTTTCAAATTCTTTGCACAGGTCGTCGTTGGTGGATCCAAAAATGATATCGTCAACATATATCTGCACGATCAACAAGTGGCCTGCCTCTTCTTTGGTGAACAAAGTGCTGTCTACTGTGCCTCTTGTGAACCCGTTGTCCAACAAGTATTGAGAAAGCGTCTCGTACCAGGCTCTCGGAGCCTAGTGAAGTCCGTACAGCGCTTTGTCCAGTAGATACACCTTGTTTCTGTGCAGTGGGTCTGTGAACCTCGGCGGTTGCCCCACATACACTTCTTCTCTGATTTGTCCATAAAGGAAGGTAGATTTGACGTCAAGTTTGTAACAACCCTCACCAAACCAGGTATCCGTACGAATTAATTAATATTTAACTACTGCTTAATTACTGTGCTTGCTTGAAATTATGGATAAACTGCTACCTGGATACTGATACATGTACATACTTGCATCATACTTTAATTGCTGTCACTCCATTATTTACATACAGAACTTTAGTGACAAACTTGATGCACAAAAGCACAGTAGCACAATGAACGGATAACCCATTTAACATGCTCATATAGCCAGCACCAGGCAGGCACTGCCTCTAAGACCTGTATGAGCCAGAGATAGTTACTACACTAGTAGAGAGTGTAGGGAAATGAGGGTTGTAGAACTGCGTCACTAGGTGATAGATATAGTGACCGGATGTGCCTAAAACGTACTCTAAGTACAAAATTCAGCACTTTAAATATAAATTCAGCATTTAGCTAACTAATAAAGTGCCAAAACATGAGAAAAACATTACTAGACACTTTCCAAAGTGTCGGGAATAAGTTGTGTCACAAAAAAATAATAATAACGACACTTTAAAGCTTTGTTAAGCACTTTAACGGATCCCTATCCAACCAAACAACCAGACTATACCCAGAACATAAAAATATTGTCATCAACACTGTTTTCTTTTTCTGAGCCAGTTAGGGTCCCCGAATACCCTAACACCCGTTATGATTTACAACACACTAGAATTGGTTAACCACCTAACTAAGTAACCTAGATCCTAACTATTTAGTTGAAAATGAACCATAAGACCCCCCCCCCAACGAAATCGTCCCCTAGGGGACACCCCTTGTCCTTACAAGATTATTTTATTCATTCATGTCTTATATCTAGAAGACATCTTAACCAAAGGTTAATGAGGATGCATGGATTATAAGTATGTCTAGGGAGTAACCATTTCATTCACTTCACCACTTACCAAAATTCACAACTTTCCTCCCTTCTCTCTTCCATTCGGCCGAGATCCAAGCCCCACCATCCATCATTTTTCGATCTTGATCAATCCATTCCAAGCATCTACAAGGGTTAAGGATCGCGTATAAGGAACCTCGGTGCACCTGGATTGCGAAGGACCTTGCTACATTGCTTTTATCCACTCCTTTTAAAACTAGTTTCTTCCCTAGCCTTGTGCTAGTTGTAAGTGCTTCTAAACACTCTCTTGTTCTTATTTAAAGTGGTTAATAAGAGTTTTAACGGATAAAAATCGAGAACACTAAAGATCAAAACTAAAAGACTTGAAAGTATGATGAACTAGTTGGTTAAAAAGAAACCAGTGGTATAAATCATGATAAATCTGAAATAAACAAACCATAATCTGCTGTAACAGACTCATGATCTGATTTTAATCATATTAGAAAGGTTGGCGAACGTATGGGTGCGTTTTAGTAACATTTAACCTTCAATCAGCAAGCAGATCTGCACTTTCAGCCGACTGTGACTGGCTGTAACAGGTCCTTAACTAAACGAAAAATGTATTTTCTAAAGTCTAGATATATGTACTATGAAATACGGTTCGAATGGCACCAGAATCATAATTTTTGGACTTCGTTTACTATTTTTAAAGTGTCGTTTTCTAACAGCAACTAAAGCTGAATTATTACAGCCGAAAATGGGTGTTATATTTTTAGTCATAACTTGATTTTTGTGTAGAGTCAGATCATAAAATTTTTACTGTAGATGAACACCGATGTAGTCGTAATTCTCCCACTGGATTTTCGTAAATCGGGCTCTGGATGAATTTTGAATATATTATTCCACTGACTGTGGTCAGAAAACGATAAATCTGGTTTCAGCCCGAAAAATGATTTTCTACAAAATATTGGTAATGATTTGGACCCCGGTATTTTTACATAATAATTTTTGGTTCGTATAAGACATTATATAAGAATTTGGAAATTTTTGGAATAAGATAACTATTTTATTAAAATACTCGAAAACGGCCCAGTTTTGTATATTAAAACTGAAACGATATAAGTAGTGTTTTGCATGTCTAAATGTCGGGTTGGTTAATTGAGAACTGATTGAATGATTTTACAAAAGAAAATGATACGCTTGAAAGCGTGGCCACCTCCAGTTACAGGAGAAACTCTGGCGAAATTTTTCCAAAAAAATCTAACACTTGTAAATATTTTTATCACAAGTGTTATGACTATATTTTTAACTTGTTTTCCCGAATAACTTTCGTCACGATTTTTATTACAAAACTTTTTAAGTGTCAGAGGTGGGATTTTCACAAAATAAACTTGCTAAAATATATATTTAGAATATATATTTTCATAACAACACTTGCGTAAATTTTTGTGATTATTTTGCAAATTATCTAAATATTATTTTTAGAGTAAAAATAATATTACCGAATGTTAACAACTCCAAAACAATACGAACGCCTTCACAATAAATATTAAGTTACAACGGTATTATTAATACCACCCGATCTTTAAACATAACTCACGCATTTTTAGAAAATACTCATAAGTGTGTATTTTGACGAGTGTTATTTTGGGGAAAAATTTTATGGAATAAATATAATATTTTTTGGAAAAATATTTATATTTTTGAAGTAGAGTATTTTAGACAAATGAAATAAAATATGATATTTTTGGGAAAAATATTTATATTTTGGAGATAGAATATTTTGGACAAAAGAATTAGAGTATATTTATTAAGTGGGACTTAATAATAAAGTCTTGGAAATGTATAAACACACATGTATTAAAACCCCCATCCTTGGGAAGGAATATATTTACCAAATAATTCCGAAGTGTAATTACAAAATAGTTTCCTAACTATTTCCCAAAGACATTAACCCTTAAGCTAAGGCACGGCCGTCCGTCTAATAGAAGTTAGTACGTGTAGGTTGTCGCACAGCAGGTTGACTGGGAGATACTTTTTAGAGATGCACTTCAGTGAGTTCATGTCCCCCTTTTCTCTTTACTGTTTTCAGTTTTCTAAACTGCGGGGGTGAAATACATGTTACTATGATTACAAGTACTTTTTACATGGTATGGATAGCGTAAGGAGGGTTATTACCTAGATCATGTGAATGGGTAGGCTATTTTCGTAAGACCATTAATCCTTGTATAAGGACTGAGAGGCATGAGTGATAGATCTATCGGGTGTTGCGTGCCCCACACATGGGCCAGCGTGTGGCTGCATGTGGTGACTATGTCGTTCCGCCGGAAGGACCGGTATGAAATACGCGTTACAGGTTTGAGTGCTTCTTAGGCCATTTCACTTATTAATGTATTAGCTACACATTAATTGATCTCTTTTTCCTTATTGCTACATACCAGGAATTTTCATACATACAGACATTTTACAAAGGTTTTACTTACTCACTTACACATGAACTCGCTCAACAATTTTTGTTGATTTTTCCAACTTACATGTATTTCAGGGAACTGAGGATTCTGGCGCGGTATGCTACGTTTTCCCGCTGCATAAGAGTTTCGAGGTCATCCAAGTTTAGGGGATGTGACTTTTACCTGGACGAGTCACAGTCCTTACACTGCGTTTATTTCATGTTGGTGTTGTGTCTTTCAAACAATGTTTTTATGTTATCAGGTTGTAGTGTCCGTTGCATGAGTTAACGCCTTAAGACAATGTTGTGTTACTTATGTTTTAAAACTTAATTCAATGGATGATCTTGCATGGTTTTATTTTCATATAGCTTTATTATGATTAAGTTATGGTATTAAGAAGTCACACCAAATTAACTGTCACACCCCCAAAATCCACCTGCGGAGTATCACCGCTTGGGAGCGTGACTGACCAGGATCAATCCACCAATCATATTAAACATGTAAATATATATAGCAAAAGTTATCCATCAATACGAAAGGTGTTTATCAAAACCAACATAGTTAAGTATAGCGGAAGCATTAATGTAAAAACCCAATCATAAGTATTAATGTATGAAATGACATAAGTAATCACGATCCTTTGCCCACAACGACCTGCTCCTCCTTGTGCAAGCTCCATAAAGTACCTAAGGTCCTGCAAGGCATGCAATAAATAATCAACAACTAGTTGAGCGAGTTCACAGAAAGTAAGTTCATAAAAGTAATGCATAAGTTCATCTAGTGGGGGCTTCCCATGCAAGTATGTACTACTGGTGAGGGATTCTCACATTTATCCTTAGTAATGGGGGCTTCCCTTTTATGGTACTTACTAGACTAAATGCAACCATGTGTTCTTCTTAATCCGAGAACAGGAATACATACAAGGTCACGCAGGATTTACGTGAGTGCCCTTCCCCGAGGACGGTGGTACGCGTGGGGTTTACGTAGGATTTACGTAAGTGTCCTTCCGACCCGGAAGACAGTAGTAGGTATGAGTTTACGTAGGTTTTACGTAAGTGTCCTCCCAACCCGGGAGACAATGGTAGATACTAGTTTACGTAGGCTTTACGTAAGTGTCCTGACTATCCTGAGGACGATGGTCTATAGTCTAGTGATTGCGTAAGTACCAGTAATTATCCATATCAAACATTCCAACCCAATTCCCAACCCGGAAATCCCATGCCTTGGCTGTGTGAACTCACCTTGGTTTGCTCGGCAGATGCACAGAAAGTACAGGTAAGCTAGTAAGTGGTCAATCACGTCCTATCATGGTTATTATACAAGTCAGGTTTTGACTTCAAGTAATGCACGTATAAATCATAGCAACACGTTACAAACACGCATAGATCATGGTAGCACTTAACAGTCAAGAGCATAACTTGTGCGTTCTAATCTTAGCCCAAATGTGCTCGGCCCAACATAATCCGGCCCAATTAAACAACATAAAAGTCCAATGGCATACACGGCCCAACAAATGACATAAGTGACTTGTGCGCTTCATACAGGTTGTGCGATCAGGATTGGGCTTGAGGCCCAATCGGTTAAACAAGCATTATATGTACGATCCGGTAACCCTTGTGCGAGTGAACTGGGTTGTGCGACTAGCCTTTGGGCTTGTCCGGCCCAAACAGCATAACTGCTCAACTTGTGCGATTTATGTGGGTTGTGCGATCTGACTAGCCTAACCCAACATGTCCATCGGCCCAACAGTTAAGCTAACCCAATAACCTTGTGCGATCAAGACATCTTGTGCGGTGGGGAATCGCTTGTGCGATTTGGCACTTGTGTGACCGGCTTGCTTGTGTGAATCAGCCAAGTTGTGCGACTGGCTTGTGTGATTGGGGACCGCTTTGTGCGATCGGCCCCTTGTGCGATAGGTTAACAATTTCCGGAAATTATGCATATTAGTTATAATTATCCAAGTTTCCAAGTTTACCAACTAATTAACAAAATCAATCAACATCATTCTAACAAATCTGATAATCACAAAATCGATCAAACATGCATAATTCCAATGTTTTCTCAAGAACTCTAACCGAATCAAACATGAACACAACTTGTAAACATGTAATCGAGTTAAACCTGATCACCTATCCGAGTTCTATTATATCACAGCCAATTTCCATGTGTTCGGTTCTAATACTAGATCATGTATTCCAAACCGTATAAACACTATCGAACATGCAAATCAAGTGTACACGGGATCCGATTATCAAGAACACCATCACTCAACCCAAACAATCATATTAATCAGGAATCCTAGATCATCATGCAAACCTATTATAACAAGATATCAAAACATCAAGTACAATTAATCAATCATACTAACCGAATGGGGAAGGAACAAGAATTGATCCGAACAAGATGATGATTCGGTGGGATGGATGCCTTGGCTGCCTTCGGTTCGTGAGAGAGAGAGAGGGGGAGCTAGGGTTGTGTTGTGTCAAGTGATTGTAACAATTGAGGGTACATGAGTGTTTACACATTTAAGAGGAGTGGGCCGAGCCCAACTTGTTGGCCTATGGGTCCGCGTACAAGCTACACGGCCCAAGGAGGTTTGTGCGATCAAGCGGTGTGGTGTGTTGTGCGGTTCGGGTTGTGTGCTTAACATACATACACGTAACACATATTACACAATGCACATAATAACATAATCACATAATCATTAAATAGTAAACTTTCACATAAGCACGTAACGTTACAAGATAAGTCTAAAGTTCGAGTTGTCACATTATCCCCAACTAAAAAGAAATTTCGTCCCGAAATTTGGTATGCACTCACTGAGGAAGCTAGGTAAGTTCAATCGTTCACTGGTTTCCTGGGGTGTCACATCCTCCCCCCGTTGATCTGTAATTTCGTCCCGAAATTCCGAAGTAGTAGCTTTAGCCTCAGTAGTGGTTGTATTGGTTACGAATAACTGGGGGTACTTTTCTGTCATCCTGTCTTCGCGTTCCCAGGTGTACTCTGGACCACGTTTGGAGTTCCAACGAACTCGAACAAGAGGGATTCTCTTGTTTTTGAGGACCTTCACATCCCGGTCCGTGATTTCAACTGGTTCCTCGACGAACTGCAACCGCTCGTCGATAGTGAGTTCCTTAAAAGGAATGATGAGGGTTTCATCTGATAGGCACTTCTTTAGGTTCGACACATGAAAGACATTGTGAACTGCCCCGAGTTCAGCTGGTAGGTTCAATCTGTAGGCTACCTTGCCGATTTTCTCTACGATCACGAATGGTCCGACATATCGCGGATTTAGTTTGCCCCGTTTGCCAAAACGAACCACACCCTTCCAGGGTTAGACTTTAAGTAAAACCCGGTCCCCGACCTGAAATTCCAAAGGCTTTCTACGCTTATCCGCGTAGGCTTTCTGACGGTCGCGTGCTGCCGCCATGCGTTGTCTTATTTGTGCAATCTTTTCTGTGGCATCCACTACGATCTCTGGACCCGTAATCTTACTATCCCCCACCTCTGCCCAACAGAGAGGTGACCGGCATTTACACCCGTACAATGCCTCGAATGGAGCGGCTTGTATGCTGGTGTGATAGCTGTTATTGTATGAGAACTCCACCAAAGGGAGGTGCTTTTCCCAGCCGTTGCCGAAATCGATAACGCATGCCCGAAGCATGTCTTCAAGGGTTTGAATCGTTCGCTCAGACTGCCCATCCGTCTGAGGATGATACGCTGTGCTCATGTCTAACCGTGAGCCGAAAGATTTGTGCATTGCTTGCCATAGTTCTGACGTGAATCGTGCATCGTGATCCGAAATGATGGAGGTGGGCACCCCGTGCCTGGAGACTACTTCCTTAAGATAAACGTCTGCGAGAGTGGAGAACTTATCCGTTTCCTTTATAGCTAGGAAGTGTGCAGACTTGGTGAGTCGATCCACGATCACCCATACGGTATCATTCCCCCGCTGGGATCTAGGTAGGCCTGTAACGAAATCCATGGAAATTTCTTCCCATTTCCATTGCGGTACCTTAGGTTGTTAAAGTAGGCCCGCTGGTTTCTGGTATTCAACCTTGACTCTCGCACAGGTCAAGCACTTGCCGACATAAGTAGTGATGTGGGCCTTCATGCTAGGCCACCAATAAGTGGTTCTGATGTCGTGGTACATTTTGTCCGACCCTGGATGTACCGAATAGCAAGACTTGTGAGCTTCATCCATTACAAGTTCGCGTAGACCGCCATAAAGTGGGACCCAAATACGCCCCGTTACATAGTAGGCGTCGTCTGCCTTCTGTTCTAATCGTTGTCGTGAGCCGCGTAAGGCTTCAGCCTTGACGTTTTCGGGCTTCAATGCTTCTGCCTGAGCATCTCGTATCTGTGCAGGAAGGCTAGACTGAATCGTAAGCTGTAGCGCCCGCACGCGCCGAGGTAAAGTGTCTTTCCGACTGAGGGCGTCAGCCACAACATTGGCTTTGCCTGGATGGTACTTGATGGCGCATTCGTAATCGTTCAGTAATTCAACCCATCGCCGTTGACGCATGTTCAAATCCTTCTGCTTAAGGATATGCTCGAGACTCCTGTGATCGGTGTAAATCGTGCACCTGGTACCGTACAGGTAGTGTCGCCATATCTTAAGCGCGAAAACAACAGCTCCCAGCTCTAATCGTGCGTCGTGTAGTTCCGTTCGTGAATCTTAAGTTGACGCGAGGCGTAAGCAATGACCTTGTCGCGCTGCATTAACACACATCCAAGACCCTGAATGGATGCATCACAATAAACCACAAAGTCGTCTGTGCCCTCAGGCAAAGAGAGGATAGGTGCACTGCAAAGTCTGTCCTTTAGGTGCTGAAAAGCAGTCTCCTGGGGCTCTCCCCAGCGATAGGTGACACCCTTCTGTGTCAGTAACGTAAGCGGCTGAGCAATCTTTGAAAAGTCTTTAATAAATCATCTATAGTACCCCGCCAAACCCAAGAATTGGCGTATCTCCGTTGGTGTACGTGGTGCAGGCCAGTTTCTGATCGAATCTACCTTGGATGGATCGACATGGATCCCATCCTTGTTCACTACGTGGCCTAGAAAGTGGACTTCACGAAGCCAGAAGTCGCATTTCGAAAACTTAGCGTACAGCTGCTCCTTCCGTAGGAGTTCCAAAATAAGGCGTAGATGCTGCTCGTGTTCCTCCTGACTTTTGGAGTAGATCAGGATGTCGTCGATGAAAACAATGACGAACTTGTGAAGATAGGGTTTGCACACCCTGTTCATAAGATCCATGAATACGGCAGGCGCGTTCGTTAACCCGAACGGCATGACAAGAAACTCGTAGTGACCGTAGCGAGTTCTGAATGCGGTCTTGGAGACGTCCTCATCCCGGACTCTCAGCAGATGATACCCTGACCGTAGGTATATCTTGGAGTAGTAACACGACCCTTGCAACTGGTCGAATAAGTCGTCTATGCGTGGAAGAGGATAGCGGTTCTTCACCGTCACCTTGTTGAGTTCACGGTAGTCGATGCACATTCTGAACGT
This sequence comes from Helianthus annuus, assembly GCF_002127325.2. Taxonomy (NCBI): domain Eukaryota; kingdom Viridiplantae; phylum Streptophyta; class Magnoliopsida; order Asterales; family Asteraceae; genus Helianthus; species Helianthus annuus. Next base: position 65,259,590 of record NC_035438.2, on the reverse strand, counting down.
ACCGTCTTTCTTTTTCACAAATAGTACTGGAGCTCCCTAAGGCGAAGAGCTTGGACGAATGAAGCCCTTTTCCAAGAGCTCTTGTAGCTGCTTTGACAATTCCTCCAATTCTGATGGAGCTAGACGATATGGTGCGCGAGCTATAGGTGCTGCTCCTGGAGCGAGCTCGATTTGAAATTCGACCTGACGGTGAGGCGGTAAGCCAGGTAAGTCTTCAGGAAACACCTGAGGGTAGTCGCGTACAACTGGAATATCTTCCAATTTCTTTTCCTTCACTGATGCATCCGAAACGAGTGCCAAGATTGCGGTGTGACCCTTCCGCAGACACTTCTGAGCCTTCAAGAAAGAGATGATGCCGACCACAGCACCACTCTTGTCACCCTGAACTTCGAGGGGTTCTTGACCAGAACGTGGAATACGAATGATCTTTTCACTGCATACGATCTCTGCCTGATGTTGGGATAACCAATCCATCCCGATAACGATATCAAAACTTCCCAAGACTATGGGAATAAGGTCGATGGAGAAAGTTTGACCGGCTAAGACAATACTACAACCCCTGACTATCTGCGTGGCTTCTAAACTCTTACCATTAGCTAGTTCTACGACGTGTTTGGTGCTTAGAGGTGTTGATGTACGTTTTAACAATTTACTGGCTTTCACAGAAATATAACTTGTATCCGCACCCGAATCAAATAAAATAGTAACATAAATATCGTCAAGGAGAAACTTACCCATAACCACATTGGGATCGTTCATTGCATCTCCTCGTCCTAACACGAAAGCTCGACCCCTTGCCTCGTTGCCATTGTTGTTGTTGTTTCCCCCGTTGTTGTCGTTCCCGTTGCCCTGGTTATTGTTGTTGCGATTCTGGTTCTGGTTCAGTTGAGGACAGTCGCGTTTGAAATGACCTTCGGCCCCACACTGGAAACATCCCCGGTTTCCATGCTGTGGCTGCTGCTGCTGTTGTGGGTTCTGTGGAGCTGCTTGTTGTGGTTGCTGGTTCTGATTTGCAGGCCGTGGACTCCTACAGTCTTTGGCCTCGTGACCCATCTTGAGACATCTTTGACAACGACCCTTGTTGCACTGATCATAGCGAACTAGGATTCTTTCTCGAGTCTAGACTATGATCACTAGGGCTCTCACGAAAACATTTTTACATTGCATACCACTTAAGTCCAGATCCAAAACGTTTTTACAAACAAATGTTGAGCACATTTTATTTATTATTTATAGGCTCAGTCTGGGAGGCTGAGGCTCGGTCTGGGAGGCCGAGGCTCGGTCTGGGAAACCGAGGTAGTTGTCTAGTGGGACTAGGAAGAGCAGTCTGGGAGGCTAGTGGGACTAGGAAGAGCAGTCTGGGAGGCTGGGAGGCTAGTGGGACTAGGAAGAGCAGTCTGGGAGGCTGGGAGGCTAGTGGGACTAGGAAGAGCAGTCTGGGAGGCTGGGAGGCTAGTGGGACTAGGAAGATCAGTCTGGGAGGCTGGGAGGCTAGCGGGACTAGGAGAACTGTTTGATTGCGTATTGGTGACTAATATTTTTATTTGACTATGTGATTGATTATTTGTGCATATGCGTTTTTGTATTACAGACGACCTGCCTTCATCCGGCCTTGGAGAGTCGGACACCACAGACCCCATGCCATAGTATCAGACGGCATAGTCTCATCAGAGCACGAGGTGTATACCTCAGATACTACCAGCACGGACAATGATGATTTCCAGCCATTTGCGCTGCCCAATGACGTGGCTGAGCCCGCTGATGGCCCTATCTCTAGGGAGTTGCCGCTCGCGGTGATCCCTGCCCCTGTACCCCTTGCCGCTTACCCTATTGTTGATATGCCCTTGACGTAATCGCTGATGACAACGTCGACTTGTTTGATGAGGACCCACTCGAGGATGACTTGGAGGGTGAGGCCCTTATTGCTGCTGGTGATCTCCTACTTCTCGCTGATGCTCCTGCGGAGGAGGCACCCATCCACTCACCGACCCCGACTCCTTTGAGTCCGTGACATCTGCACCTTCACATGCGCAGGGAGTGCAGCATCATTCGCACGACACGGACACTGATATGGCATCATCCGCTGCACCTGCCCCTGCCCCTAGCTTTGAGTATGGTCATGGCGTTGATGACGATTCGGATCCTGTTTTCCCACCGGGCTTTGATCCTGATCATGACATTGAGTTTATTCACTTAGATCAGCCCATGAGGGACCCTGTTGACCCCATGTTTGCTGATCCCGCAGATTTTTGAGATGAAGTTTGACGATCCGGTGCCTGTAGTGGCCCCGAGCCAGTAGTTTCTCCAGACCCCGTATTCGATCATGACCCTATTCATGCTGATGTACCCGCTGTTGATCCTTTGATTAATGATGTACCTATCGATGATCATCCTATTGTTGCTCCACTGTTGGAGGAGGAGCATGCTGTTGATGCTCATGTTGATGCCCCTCACATTGTTGATATTCTCGCTGAGCCTGTTGTTGTCGCCCCTCTTCTTGACCCTGTGCCCGTGCAGTTCGATCATGCACCTTTTTGGTCATCGACACGCGCACACCCGAAGTGAGTGGATAGACGATGCTAATGGTCACCCACCTTTCGAGTTTCCTGTGACGCCCCCTTGTGACTCCTGTTTCAGCCCCTGTTTTAGTTCCTATGGAAGCACCTTTGTTCCCACACTCACCACACCGTTACATGACCCGGAGCCTGCACTCGAGCCAGCTACTACACCATTTGGGTCAGCTTGATGTTGCGCCTGCTGAACCTACACCTTTACGTGATCACGGTCTTGTTTCTTTTTGGTCTGCCATACATTGCACCCCTTATATCTACCTGCATCGGCTAACCTCCTCATTTGTAAGATGTTCGTTTTTACACCCGCAACCGCTGACATTGCTCCTTTCCCCTGTGAAGACCAACGTCCATTGCGCCAAGATGCCTATAGCTTCCTTTCAGAATATAACCGCACCTCAGGGAGGTACTTCAGGTCAGAACCTGCATAACGATTCATCTGCTACAACGGCATATTCCCAACTGCACAGGTCGCACCATTTGCTACATTCACCTCTACAACGTCGGACGAGCCATCTCGATGATTCCTATTGTACACTGTGCTGAAGTTAGACCCTTACATTATAAAGGCCACACGCGAGATGAGTTGCTCCTGTAACATCAACTACAGTTAAGGATATGAGTCACAGAATGTTGAAGCTTGAGCTGACACCACAATTGGCAACTTCAATTGCGAAACATTACATAACCGAAAACATGACTTGAGTGTCTACATCACAAGACCGCATATTGTCTGAAAAGTTTATGCAAAATACCACGTTCTCCAGCCTGTCTATCACCAGCATGCTTTGATCCGCCGCATACATCAAGACTCCTTTGTGCTCTTGACCTTTGTTCTTTCACCATTCCCGGGATTCTGATGTTCATTTCTAAACTATCGAGCGGCAGAGCAACTAATTACTTCAACGTATATACAAGCTCGAGGAGGGACTCACGCACGTTAACAGTATACTTTTCTTTCCTCCTCCACCTCAGTCACCAGTATAGTTGATTTCTGGATTAAGCGGATTGCATTACGCTTGGGAAAAGACGCTAATGATAAGCGGGGATTGCGGAGACTTTTGAGGATCACTCCTGACCACGTAATTATGATGCACTGATATACTTGTTGGACAAGGGTAGGGTGACCCTGTGTCCCTTCTGATGTGATGCATTTTGGTAAGACACAGTGATTGTGGCCGGAGGATAATGAAAGCCCGATCATCTTTAAACACGCGACAATACTTATAACTAATGACTGATGAAAAATATCATCGCTATGCTCTCACTAAGCACGTTGATGATCTACATATTTGTGCTATAACTATAATACCACATGTTTACTTGCTACGTTCCTATTTGCAAGCTGTGCTATAACTGTGATGATATGTGATTAATTGTTAAACAACTGCGTATTTACGTAAACGTAATATACCTTTGAGGTCTTATTTGTTAAATAGGGACTTGTATGCTCGTGTCCTTACTAAGACCCGACCTAACCGACTCTCTTCTAGGAAGATATCGACTCGAGGGAACACCGATACCAACAACCCTCTGCCGACGACAGAGGCGGAATTTCAAGAACGCCTCTTACAGTTCATCGCACAGTACGAGGCCTTTCGCTCCGAGCGCAGCGGAGGTACCTCAGGAAATAAACCACCCAACGGCTGCACCTACAAGCAGTTCTTGGGCTGCCAGCCCCTACATTTCGACGGCACTGGGGGTGCCATAGCCTTCGTGCGCTGGGTTGAGAAGACGGATTCTGATTTGCGTGTAAGCAAATGCGCCCCAGAGGATCAGGTCACGTACATTTCCAGGCTGTTTCGAGATGGGGCTCTGTCATGGTGGAAACTCCAGGTTCAGACGATGGGCGAGGCTGCTGCGTATGCCTTATCATGGGACGAACTGAAAGAGCTAATGCATAAAAAGTACTGTTCGAGAACAGAAAGCCAGAAGGTGGAAACTGAGTTCTGGAACTTAAAGATGGAAGGTCAAAAAATAGCTGAGTACGTGGAGAAGTTCCAAGTTCTGTCGCGTATTGTTCCATACATGGTAGATCCAGAGTTTAAGAAGATTGAGCGTTTCATTTGGGGATTGGCAACTCAAATCATGAGCATGGTGACAACATCAAAGCCTGCAACGATCGCTGAGGCCATCAATCTAAGTGTGGCCTTGACTGAAGAGGCAATCAGGATGAACAAATTTTCAACCTCCGAGGAGAAGAAGGAGACTCATGTAGAGTCATCTGGGAACAACAAGAGAAAGTTAGCAAATTTCAAACAGGGTACCCAGACGAGTAGCGACGACAAGGCCAAAAAGAGAAAAGAGTACATGGGTAAACTACCTAAATGCGACAGGTGCCGACGCCATCATACCGGGCGATGTAAAAATGGGAAGTGTTACAACTGTGGCAAAGTGGGACACAACAGGGAAACGTGTTGGCGTGAGACGAAGCGTGGAAAGAAAGGAAAAGGAAAAGATAAGGGATGTTATAACTGCGGGGATATGAGGCACTATAGAAAGATTGCCCAAGGGAGATTAAACAGAATCATGGGAAAGGTGTCTAACACCAGAGCTAGGGAAGCACGCCAGGAATCCAAGCATGGATATCGGTACGTCCCATATTACTCAATGCTATGCATTTGCGCTACTTGATACTGCTGTAAATTTTAGCTTCGTATCTCTAGAGTAAGAGTATACTTGGTTTAGTAGCAAGTAAGATAAATAACCCGCACACGATAGTACTAGCTAACGGGAAGCTAGTGGAAGCCAACGAAGTAGGTGGAATTGGCAAGAGAGAACTTGGAGAGCGTAGGTTTACGCTAGATCTATTGCCAGTTGAGTTAGGAAGCTGCAACGTGGTAACTGGGATGGGTTAGTTGCCAAGCGATCGAACAAAGATTGATGTTTGCATCCAAATGATGAACGAAGAAACGATCGGGACTCACGAAGTAGGATACACCTCCACAGATCACGAATTGTTTGAAGGCACAAAAGATGTTGTAGGAAGGATGTGTTGTTCTCCGGCTCATGTCGGGGACAAGGGAGCCGAAGAACCAAATCTCAAAGATACCCCCGTGATCGGAGGATATCCTGAAGTCTTCCTCGAAGACTAGCCAGAATTATCTCCTCAACGACAAGTTGAATTTCGCATCGATTTAATTCCAGACGCAGCGTCTTCTGTTGATGCACTTTAGCGACATACACCTTCAGAGATGCAGGGATTACCAGTGTAACCTCAGTGGTTGCTAGAGAAGGAAGATAACAGACCAAGATTCCCTGTTGGGTAACCCCATTTCTGCTCGTCAAAAAGAAGGATGATGATTTTCAAGTAAACGTCAACTACCAGGAGCCGAACGAGCTAACCCACCAGAGTCAGTGACTCTTGCTAAGGATTAACGAACCTCTTACATAACTGACTATGAGGACCCAACTACTACTACACGACTGATCGACGATCGAACATCGTTAGCGGAGAAATTCAGGGAGTATACCAGGATGAAATTGTGGGACAATGACTGTGCTTAGACATAACCAAAATGGAGCTTCCTACACAATGTATAAACCAGATCCACAAGGGATGTAGAATCCGGAGAAACTAGAAGCCTTACCTCTAGGAACCATATCTGTCACCTCAATCAAACATCATTAACTTGACCAACTTGTCAGTGCAGTTAACAAAACCCAAGGTACTTAAATTTTCTTCCGTTGAAGTCTTCACTTTCACTTCTAACGAGTAGATATTTGCATTTCTACTCCCCCTCAAAGTAGTTGCATCACGTTGATTTCATTCGCTGAGGGCGAACACACGTTTGCTTCGTATACTTGGTCACTTCTCCCTCTTGGTGGAAACACAACGCTTCATCACTTGAAAACTTATACATAACCCATGCATCATTTGCTACGCATGTGGTTTTGTTTCAAACAAACACTTCATTGAAATTTAAAAATTACCTTGCTAAACCTAATTGCTGATTCGTGATTCGAACGACCTACATTATTGTTATTGTTGACTCCTTTGTTATCAAGTCAACACACTTTCATGAAACCACTTTCTTTCAAGTTACGTGTTTACTGTCATGCCAAGATTTCCTTGTTGATACGTACGTTTATTGTTGGGTTACGTTGAAACTAAGTTCAACTGCTTGAACTTATCCAGTTCACATGTTTGATTTGAGACGCCATATGATGTATTAAGAGCATCATATTCTAATACTTTGGCACAGATTCTTTTGTTTCGAGTCGTAGTAGACTTATTTGGTCTACGACTCCACTAAATCGTTGATAGATTTCGGCACCTTACAGTGATACTTTCTCAGAATTGAAGCTTACGCTTATCTGACTACTCACTTCGTACAAGGATTTAATTGATTATTTGACAACTTGCCCTAAATCCGTTTTCTTTATCACAATTAAATCACTCTCAACACACTTGCGTGCTGATTCAAAGGTACGTAAATTCATTTCGTATCATGGTGTATCTCCTAACGATTCTTTCCTTATCAATTAAACGCCTTGTAGTACTTAGTTTCATCTTCCGGCTCGTTTCGGTACACCATCATCTGGTCTCAAACTCGGTGAATTTGTTCAGTCACCGCTACTTTGGAATCATGTCGTTGTGATACCTTGTGGTGTCATTACAAACTTGTAGCTTGTGCTAATCATGGTCAACCGTTTCACGCAAAATACATAAACTTTTGTTGACTTGTCATTTAAACATTCCTGGTGCAACTACAAGGTAAGAATACACCAGATTCGTTCGTATTCATTCGGTGTATTCTCGCAATTCAAAATGTTCAACGCACTGAACCTTACCACTCGTCTACTTAGGAGTTGACAGATCAAATTGCCATTTCATTGGAGTTGTTGATTTTTTTTTGAATTTATATAGCGGGCGCTCTGTTTCGTGAAAACTCGCTTGGATATTGCGATCGATCGTTTGAGGATCTTATTAGTGGAAACTCCTCTCTTGTGGACCCCCCTGCTGGCTGGAATATATTAGGCTATACGTCAAGTACGTTTTGTACTTCTAACATCAACTGCTATGAGAACCCACCTTCTTAACCGTTGGGTACGGGTTGTTAAATATTATTGGACCTACCAAGTGTGAGTAAGGTTTGATTCAGGTTGATGATTATCTACCTCGATGTTATATATATATATATACACATGTGACGTGACCTTAAGGAGTTAAGGTAGTACAAATTTCGGGGACGAAATTTCTTTAACGGGGGGAGAATGTGACAACCCTCACCAAACCAGGATACTGATACATGTACATACTTGCATCATACGTTAATTGCTGTCACTCCATTATTTACATACAGAACTTTAGTGACAAACTTGATGCACAAAAGCACAGTAGCACAATGAACGGATAACCCATTTAACATGCTCATATAGCCAGCACCAGGCAGGCACTGCCTCTAAGGCCTGTATGAGCCAGAGATAGTTACTACACTAGTAGAGAGTGTAGGGAAATGAGGGTTGTAGAACTGCGTCACTAGGTGATAGATATAGTGACCGGATGTGCCTAAAACGTACTCTAAGTACAAAATTCAGCACTTTAAATATAAATTCAGCATTTAGCTAACTAATAAAGTGCCAAAACATGAGAAAAACATTACTAGACACTTTCCAAAGTGTCGGGAATAAGTTGTGTCACAAAAAAATAATAATAACGACACTTTAAAGCTTTGTTAAGCACTTTAACGGATCCCTATCCAACCAAACAACCGGACTATACCCGGAACATAAAAATATTGCCATCAACACTGTTTTCTTTTTCTGAGCCAGTTAGGGTCCCCGAATACCCTAACACTCGTTATGATTTACAACACACTAGAATTGGTTAACCACCTAACTAAGTAACCTAGATCCTAACTATTTAGTTGCAAATGAACCATAAGACCCCCCCCCCCCAACGAAATCGTCCCCTAGGGGACACCTCCTTGTCCTTACAAGATTATTTTATTCATTCATGTCTTATATCTAGAAGACATCTTAACCAAAGGTTAATGAGGATGCATGGATTATAAGTATGTCTAGGGAGTAACCATTTCATTCACTTCACCACTTAACAAAATTCACAACTTTCCTCCCTTCTCTCTTCCATTCGGCCGAGATCCAAGCCCCACCATCCATCATTTTTCGATCTTGATCAATCCATTCCAAGCATCTACAAGGGTTAAGGATCGCGTATAAGGAACCTCGGTGCACTCGGATTGCGAAGGACCTTGCTACATTGCTTTTATCCACTCGTTTTTCGACTAGTTTCTTCCCTAGCCTTGTGCTAGTTGTAAGTGCTTCTAAACACTCTCTTGTTCTAATTTAAAGTGGTTAATAAGAGGTTTAACGGATAAAAATCGAGAACACTAAAGATCAAAACTAAAAGACTTGAAAGTATGATGAACTAGTTGGTTAAAAAGAAACCAGTGGTATAAATCATGATAAATCTGAAATAAACAAACCATAATCTGCTGTAACAGACTCATGATCTGATTTTAATCATATTAGAAAGGTTGGCGAACGTATGGGTGCGTTTTAGTAACATTTAACCTTCAATCAGCAAGCTGATCTGCACTTTCAGCCGACTGTGACTGGCTGTAACAGGTCCTTAACTAAACGAAAAATGTATTTTCTGAAGTCTAGATATATGTACTATGAAATACGATTCGAATGGCACCGGAATCATAATTTTTGGACTTCGTTCACTATTTTTAAAGTGTCGTTTTCTAACAGCAACTAAAGCTGAATTATTACAGCAGAAAATGGGTGTTATATTTTTAGTCATAACATGATTTTTGTGTAGAGTCAGATCATAAAAGTTTTACTGTAGATGAACACCGATGTAGTCATAACTCTCCCACTGGAATTTCGTAAATCGGACTCTGGATGAATTTTAAATAAATTATTCCGCGGACTGTGGTTAGAAAACGATAAATCTGGTTTCAGCCTGGAAAATGATTTTCTACAAAATATTGGTAATGATTTGGACCCCGATAGTTTTACATAATAATTTTTGGTTCGTATAAGACATTCTATAAAAAATTGGAAATTTTTGGAATAAGATAACTATTTTATTAAAATACTCGAAAACGGCCCAGTTTTGTATATTAAAACTGAAACGATATAATTAGTGTTTTGCATGTCTAAATGTTGGGTTGGTTAATTGAGAACTGATTGAATGATTTTACTAAAGAAAATGATACGCTTGAAAGCGTGGCCACCTCTAGTTACAGGAGAAACTCTGGCGAAATTTTTCCAAAAAAATCTAACACTTGTAAATATTTTTATCACAAGTGTTATGACTATATTTTTAACTTGTTTTCCCGAATAACTTTCGCCACGATTTTTATTACAAAACTTTTTAAGTGTCGGAGGTGGGATTTTCACAAAATAAACTTGCTAAAATATATATTTAGAATATATATTTTCATAACAACACTTGCGTAAATTTTTGTGATTATTTTGCAAATTATCTAAATATTATTTTTAGAGTAAAAATAATATTACCGAATGTTAACAACTCCAAAACAATACGAACGCCTTCACAATAAATATTAAGTTACAACGCTATTATTAATACCACCCGATCTTTAAACATAACTCACGCATTTTTAGAAAATACTCATAAGTGTGTATTTTGACGAGTGTTATTTTGGGGAAAAATTATATGGAATAAATATAATATTTTTGGGAAAAATATTTATATTTTGGAAGTAGAGTATTTTAGACAAATGAAATAAAATATGATATTTTTGGGAAAGATATTAATATTTTGGAGATAGAATATTTTGGACAAAAGAATTAGAGTATATTTGTTAAGTGGGACTTAATAATAAAGTCTTGGAATTGTATAAACGCACATGTATTAAAACCCCCATCCTTGGGAAGAAATATATTTACCAAATAATTCCGAAGTGTAATTACGAAATAGTTTCCTAACTATTTCCCAAAGACATTAACCCTTAAGCTAAGGCACGGCCGTCCGTCTAATAAAAGTTAGTACGTGTAGGTCGTCGCACAGCAGGTTGACTGGGAGATACTTTTTAGAGACGCACTTCAGTGAGTTCATGTCCCCCTTTTCTCTTTACTGTTTTCAGTTTTCTAAACTGCGGGGGTGAAATACATGTTACTATGATTACAAGTACTTTTTACATGGTATGGATAGCGTAAAGAGGGTTATTACCTAGATCATGTGAATGGGTAGGCTATTTTCGTAAGACCATTAATCCTTGTATAAGGACCGACAGGCATGAGTGATAGATCTATCGGGTGTTGCGAGCCCCACACATGGGCCAGCGTGTGGCTGCATGTGGTGACTATGTCGTTCCGCCAGAAGGACCGGTATGAAATACGCGTTACAGGTTTAAGTGCTTCCTAGGCCATTTCACTTATTAATGTATTAGCTACACATTAATTAATCTCTTTTTCCTTATTGCTATATACCAGGAATTTTCATACATACAGACATTTTACAAAGGTTTTACTTACTCATTTACACATTTTCATACAACAATTTTTGTTGATTTTTCCAACTTACATGTATTTCAGGGAACTGAGGATTCTGGCACGGTATGCTATGTTTTCCCGTTGCATAAGAGTTTCGAGGTCATCCAAGTTTAGGGGATGTGACCTTTACCTGGACGAGTCACGGTCCTTAAACTGCGTTTATTTCATGTTGGTGTTGTGTCTTTCAAACAATGTTTTTATGTTATCAGGTTGTAGTGTCCGTTGCATGAGTCAACGCCTTAAGACAATGTTGTCTTACTTATGTTTTAAAACTTATTTCAATGGATGATCTTGCATGGTTTTATTTTCATATAGCTTTGTTTTGATTAAGCTATGGTATTAAGAAGTCACACCAAATTAACCACGCTTCCGCAAAGCCAGGGTGTGACAAAGTTGATAAACTTTAAAATCTTTCCATGATGCGAAGGCTAGAAAAATCCAAATTGCCTCAAGTCTGGAAACCGGCGCGTAGACTTCATCATAATCTATTCCTTTCTGTTGACTGAAGCCTTGAACCACAAGTCGCGCTTTGTTTCTCACCACGACACCTCTGTCATCACGTTTGCACTTAAAAACCCATTTCGTCTTGATTAGCTTCTGATTCTTAGGTAGATCGACAAGTCTCCAGACGCCCAGCTTTTCGAACTGTTGCAGCTCCTCCTGCATTGCATTCACCCAGCTATCCTCGGTCAATGCCTGTTTGTAGGTTCTGGGCTCTATCTGCGAAATAAAACATTTTAATGAGACTTCTTTTTGTATATCAGCAATAGATGAATAGAAACATGTAAGAGCCCGATCTATTTGATGTCGGGTTTTGACACCACTTTGTAGGTCGCCAATAATTTGTTCTGAAGGATGGTAAGACAACGTCCGTGGCATAACATTGTTAGGCACATTCACTTCCGATTCCAAGCTCGATATATCAAGATCAACAGTTTGATCCTCAGCTTCCGTTGGATCCTCGTCAAAAGTCGGAGCGGGTTCCGCTTCTGAGTCGTCAGATTCATCAAAAGACGAAGCTGGTTCCTCTGGTGGTTCGTGAGCTGTTCCACTCGGTCCTGCTTCATTATCGTGAGTACCCACGGAGGGTTGAGGAACTACTGGCGGTCTAGGCACTTGTTCCTGTGGCATATTTTGCTGATACTGGTACAAAAGTGCTAGTTCCACATCACACGGCTCGACCGGCAGATGAAACGACTCCCAGAGCTTGTCATAGTCGAACAGGAATATTTGTCCGGGAAGTTGTGGTGACGGAGTATGCTTCTGACAATCCACATGTTGGACTTGAATCACCTTCCCCAGGCATGGTACGAACACCCTCTTCAGCGGGCTTGCGTAACCTACAAAGAAACCCTCATTAGATTTAGCGCCAAATTTACCGTTTTCATCAATAAAAGTGCAAGGAGACCCAAATGGCTCCAAAAACTCAAGATTCGGCTTATAACGGTGCAGCAGCTCAATGCAAGTCTTTTTATACTTCTTGACAGTAAGAACTCTATTCAGTGTGTAACAGGCTGCTGATACTGCTTCACTCCAGAAAAAGATTGGCAGCTTGGAATCTGCTAACATTGTATGGGCTGTTTTAATCAGGGTCCGATTCTTTTGTTCAGCTACGCCGTTTTGCTGTGGAGTGTACGGTGCACTGAATTCATGAAGAATTCCCTTCTCGTTCCAGAACTCGTACATCTTGTTATTCTTGAATTCCGTTCCATTGTCGCTCCGAATCCTCCGGATTGGCAGTTTATACATCGTTTCCATTTTCTTGAAAAGCACCATCAATGACTCAAAAGTTTGATCTTTTCATTCCAAGCATACTACCCAAGAAAATCTCGTAAAGTCATCAGTCACCACCAGGCAATACAAATCTCCGCTGATGCTCTTTACATTGACAGGCCCGAAGAGATCCATGTGCAATCTCTCAAGAGGTAACCTGATTGTGTTCATGATCTTCAATGGGTGTGACTTCCGAGTCTGCTTTCCTTTCTTACACGCTACACAATCATCATTTAAGTGAAAATTCTTCAGATTAACACCATCAACTAAATCATTGTGTACCAAAAAGTTCATTTTGTGAACATGAATGTGGCCCATCTTTCGATGCCATATTATCGAATCTTTTTCTGTCGCTTTAGTTTTTGACACAAAACACTGTTTCTGATGAGATGTTGGTGTTGCGACGCTCATATCAAGTATATAAAGATCATTCTCCCGCGGAGCTCGCAACAGCACCATCTCATCAGGGATTTTAAACCCTGGTTTCAACACAACACATTCAGTTTTAGTAAAGTGTACACTAAACGCTTTATCACAGATTTGTGAGATGCTGAGTAAATTGTTTGTTAACTCTACTATGTAGTTCACTTTGTCGAACGAAATCACTCCATTTGACAGCGTCCCTTGACCAACGATCCTTCCACCTTGATTCCCAGCAAATCCAACATAGCTTCCGTTTATGGATTTGACATCATAGAGCAGAGCAAGCGTCCCAGTCATATGCCTTGAAGCGCCACTATCCATAATCCACTTCGATAGTATTGACTTGGGCAGCCCCTGCAACCATCAAATCAAATTTATTCAAACAATGAAGCCCATGATTTCTTAACTTCCGACACACTTCCGAACACAACGTCACACTTCTCATTTGTTTTCGGAAAATCAAATGTGACATTTGGAACCTCTTTTTTCACAATTGTTTTAACTTTGTCAGTTATCTGTGGAAATTCAGCAAGAAACTTATCAACTTCATTTTCAAACTCAACCACATCATCTTTAAAAAGATTTGAATCAATTTTCAAAGCATTCTCCATCTTCTTGACCTCAACAGACAGTTTCGATTTTGCGACCCAAAATTGGTTTTCGAAAATTTTTGTTTTAGGGTAAACTTTTGAAGTCTTTCGAGTCTTAGAGGATTCGCCAATCTCGAAAGTCGATTTCGGCTTGTCCTCCGATTTCAAAGATTCCCCTCTTTTCAAAATACGGATCGGAGAAACCATCGGCTTTTTGCCCTTTGTGTCAGTCGGAGATTTAGGTCGAGGTTTTTAAATGTTTGACTTTTGAACCGTTGATTTAGAAACAGCTTGTTTTTGAACACTTGGTTTTGAAACAATTTGTTTTTCAACCGGTTTTACAACAGGTTTCTCGATCACTTTCTGACACTGTTTCGCCATGTGTTCGATTTCACTGCAGCGGTAACACACCCTTTTGTCATATTCGACAAAAGTAGATTTGACTGACTCTTCTTTCAACTTCTTTGCTGCATTGAAATCGTCCACAGCTTTTTGACTAAAATATAATCTTTCTCATCGTCAACACTTGGACCAGCGACAAAAATTTCATTCATCTTTTCTTTCGGCTTAAAAACCTGCTTAGCCGTTTTCTTTTCAAACCCGATTCCTTTGTTTTTAAAGTTGTTTTTCTTGTTATGACCATTACCATCCCCATTTTTCTTTTCCAAACTTGTGGGTCGTGAAGTAACAAACGACTTTTTGGGTTTCGAAAAGAATTCATTGTTATTAACTTCGTTAATGTTCAATTTAACCAGTTTAAACACTTTTTCAACATTTTCGATCTTGACATTCTGAATTGGGTACTCGGAATCGGAATAAAGTTTGTCTGTTCCAATCATGGTGTATACCACCATAATCGGTTCGTCATTCGCACTCTTTTCCGATTTCGGTATGTATTGATCTAAGAAATTGCCTTCATCTTCAGAATCACTGACAACTTTCTCAGATTGAGCCATTTCAGATTTCTCACTTTCCTCATCCAACACCTGATCGACAACATTTTTGATAACCTGAGATTCGTTGTCGGTATTGGAATCTGGAAAATGTGACATCTATGGTCTCAGGGAAATCATCTTCTATCGATCTCAATTTGAGATTCAAAGTTGCTTCCACCCCATCTGGATATTTTTGTGTGTAATGATTCCACATTGGGGGTGGAATGCTCTTAAAGACAGGTGCCATATGTGGCTGTTGGGGGATAATCTGATCAAGAACGTACGATGAAGCCACATAACTCATTAACTTTTTATCAATCCGATCGTTTTCAATTTTAACCAATTCGAGTTCTTTCTTAAGCGATGCGATTGTGTCTAAATGAAAATTGACTTCATTTTGTTTATCTAAAAGTGTTGCTTTAGCCAATTTTGTAGCTTTATCGTTCTCAACACTGTCCTTTTGAATCATCTTGATTGACCTGGCAAGAGTATCATACGCCTCTTTAACTTGGCCAAGGTCAAACTTAATCATATCAGCATGGTGTTTCAATTCCTGATACTTAGTGTCTCTTTCAAGACACTCCGTGCATGGTTCTAAACATTGTTTGCACGGTGTTTCAGGGATTGAAACAACATTGTCAACAACCTGCTCTACACACACAGTTTTACCGACATTGTTTGACTCAGACTCAGATAGTTTGACTGATTTGATCTCCTGAACTCCAGATTCCTCTCGTTTGACAGACACACTACTGACAGACTTTGACTCCTCGGATTCTGAGTCTACCTCTTTGAGTTTTCCCATTAGAGCTTTGTCAGCTATGTCTTTCAAAGCTTCTCCAGTCATTTCTTTCGACACATCTATCAACTCTTCAACGACTTCTTTCTTCTCTTCAAACCTTGGACATGATCCGGTCCTTGGTTCTTCAAAGTAACCTGCAAAAGATTCAGAAATGTTAGGAGGCAACACAGATTTCATTAAACTTCCTAAAACCTCCTGCTCAGACTGGTAGTAATACACTCCAGCAGCTATTTCTTCCATATCGACCGCATTATCAGCAGAAACCACTTCAACAACTACAGAAACATCTTCATTAACGGTTTCCGGTTCAGACACCATCTCAGAAATTTCAACAACTTCAGCCATCATGGCTTGTCCATCGCTACCAGGGATATACTTATCCCAGCTGAAACCTGCAGCAACCTTTTCATCGTCTTGATTCACGATCAGCGCTTTTTCTGGTTTATTCTCAATCTGTGGCCTCTGAATAGTTGGCTGTTGATTCGGTCGGTGATAGATCGCTTGCCTGTAGTAGTCGTTGGTGAACGGGTTTTGATGATTGTTTACTTCACGATTGGGACATTCATGTTTGAAGTGACCTCGTTCTTTACATTTAAAGCATGTAACTTTCGACTTATCAAACCCTAACTTTTGATCGGGGCCTGATAGACTGTTCTGACCTGGCATGAAACGTTGAGCCCTGCGAACCAAACTCGCCATACACCGCTTGATGTCAATTAATTCAAGCTCTTCGGGATCGATTTGGTCGTAATCCTCCTTCGTCGTGTCAGGATTACCGATCCTCCCTGCGACCAAGCCCTCATAAGCCTCAAGAACGGAAGCAAGCATTGCTATGTGCTGTTTTGCGGCTGTTTCAGTTATCTCGTTTCTATTCTTTATGTTTACCGCAATGTTGCATTGAACCCCAGAAACATATGCCTGATGATTTGATCCTGTTAAGCTTTGAGATGAAGACTGTTCCTGAGCTTTGACATTTGGTTCAAAGTTCGCGAATGGTGAAGAATTGCCGGATTGAGGAGTGTTTGAAGAAACTCTAGAGGTGTTATCAGCAATGAACCCTGTCTGTATTTTTGGACTTTGATTGGTTGAAACTGTAGGGTTGCCTTTGTAATACAACGATACATCCTGCTGCACACTCGCTGAGTTAATTTTCCTGATTTTTAGCAATTCCAACTCGTGAGCTTCGATCTTCTCGATGAATGAGCTGAGGTTGAGATTCACAAAATCAGAATTATTCTTCAACATCATTAGATAAGTGCCCCACTCATCATACGGAAGAGCATCACACAGCTTATCAATCCATCCTTCATTCGTCTTTGTAATTTCCAAACCCTTCATTTCAACCACAAGATGACAGTATCGTTCGATTAACTGCTTTGTTGTCTCGCCTTTAATCCCAGTAAAAATATCGAATTCCTTCTTGATTAAAGCCTTCTTGCTTTTAATCATCGAAACACTGCCTTGGAATTTCAGCTTCAACGCTTGCCACATTGACTGAGAATTATCTTCATGTTGTAGTAAAACGAGAATATCTTCCTTGATGGCCTGTTGCAAAATGCTCACCATCTTCTTTTCAGCCTTGAAGTCAATTTGTTCAGATTCTGTCAAACCCCGATGCCCTTTTCCAATCCCATACCATTAACTGGTGGTACATACTTCGCCTCTATTTTCATCCAACATTCGAAGTGATTGGCTTGCACCCAGTTTTTGAAACGTCCTGACCAACCCGCGTATTCATCCAAACTCATAAGCTTCGGTGGCTTTTGCATCGTCCCTAATTCATTTTCCATGTTAACGTTCTGAACTATACTCGCCGGACTTTGCGTAGCCGTCAAACCACTTCCCGCAAACAAGTTATAAAAATCTTCATGTTCCATTTTTAGTGATAAATTTCCAAAAATGTCTAACTTTTTTATTAACAGGTTGTTTTTATCGAAAAACTTTTAACACAAACTGAATTTCCAACACTTGATCACATGCGAAATGGACTAAACGCTCAAAACATGATTTTTACACTAAAACAGGTCGTATAAGCGAAATCAGACTACAAGTGTAACAATGAGCGAAACCCTCTAATGCTCATAAAAGCGAAACCTGGTAATGTCTATATGAGCGAAACCCTATGAGCGAAACCCCAAATATGACACTATGAGCGAAACCCTACGAGCGAAACCCAAAAGCGAAACCTCAAAAATGACTCTATGAGCGAAACCTCAGGAGCGAAACCCCAAAAAATGACACTATGAGCGAAACCTCTCGAGCAAAACCCCTGATGTTGCTAATGCCGTATAAGCGAAACCACTCAAGTACCGTATGAGCGAAACCTATTCACGAGCCATTTTAGGTCACTTTTAAGCTGATTTTAGATCTGAATTTCTCAAGGGTTTGTTATTAACCAGTTTTACACTATGTAAGTCCCGAAAATACGGATCAAACAACGATATCAAACGATCACCAAGGATGGGCGGAATCCAAACTTGATGATGATCAAGAAATCAAGAACACAAAGATGAAGATTTGAATATACTCAAAGGCTTGAAGTTGCATACAATATTAATTGTCTAATACAACTTTCTAAAACCAAACAACCAACCATAAACCCCTAATTTCCATTAACTATTTATAGGGAGGGTTTCCCCCTAAACCCTAGGCCCATAATTACCCCAAAGCCCACTCTAATACCCCCACTTCTAGAACTTGATCCATTAAGCAATTAACCTACTAATCCATAAACCTATAGGGCCTAACACACTTCTAGAACTTCATCCACGAACCGTCTGGTACGATCTTCGAGAACCTTGCACACAATCCCTAGGATTGTTTGGTACAAGGCTCTCTATTTGGGGCTACATGATTACAAATGTGGGAGAGCTCTACTACAATAACCTAATCAAGACTATTTATAGGAGCTTCTACCCTATTGGCCCACATGGCCTTGCCCAAGCCCAAAACCTAATCTAAACCCAATTAATACATAAATTAATACAATAAAGATAAGCGTAAAACTTCTGGACCTAACAATCTCCCCCTAGTTTTATGCTATCTTTATTGCGGTTTAGATGTTCTCCAATCTTGGGTCTTCTCCTTTAGTGGCCTAGCAGTGAACAAGCCACTCAACGTATTTCGGATGCTGTCGGATAAGCTATGATAATAATGAATGGTGTCGGATGAAATTCAGAACAGAAAATGAAATGGTGATGACGTCTTCGATGATGAAATGATGATATCGGACAATGTTGCTTATTAATCTCGGATGAAAGATTATGATCACGAATGATATTCTAGTTGCACATACCTGGGCTCAATCTGGAAATAGGCCCAATGAATATCCATTATACCTTAGCCAAGACGAAAATTGTTTCCAGCCGCTGTTAATTTTATGAGTGGCCCATGATTTCTACAGCCAATTAAATATCCAATAACTAAAATCCAGACTCAAAATACTTTAGTAGAAAATTAGCTCCAAAGAAATTATCTCAGGTGGGCCCTCAGAATAATAGAAATAGTTGTATCTCAAATTAAGAATGCCAACATTATTACTGCATCATCAATGGTCCCCACAATGTTTACGCTGAATTCAAGACATTCTTTTTCATCATCTGACCATTGATCATTCAATCATCCAATGGCTCACATTTACTAGGGTTTTTAAATTCCTTGACGAGACATCATGTGCAGCCGCCATATTCCTTCATTCTTTGCTGATGATACAGTGACATCATCATCACGAATCAATGGACAACAACCGACACATCCTCTAATCAATCCGAGATCATCCGCAACGTATCTCCGATTAACAACCATCATCCTCATTCTTCATCAGTCATCATCATCATCATCGTTTAATTCTTGATACAAGTTCCGATTCGAGATGCATAAAACATCCACAATCTCCGACGTGAACTCCGATCTTTGGACAACCATCGCCGCACATCACCAACCTGCACATCATCATCTTTATCATCACCACTGTCGCCTTTAGTCACCATCTTCGTTCAACTCCGACACCGAACACCATCGTCATTGTCGCTCCTTTCATCACCGAACCTTCATCTCAGGTCATCTTCTTCGTTCTTCGTTCATCGTTCAACGTCTCCGATCACCTCAAACTTTCCTCGTTCCGTTCCGTACCGACACCATCATCTCCATATCCGTACATCGTTCATCTTCCACTGCTCACTGTCTCCGACACCTACCTTCATCGAACACCGTCTCTTCTAAACCTGCAACTGCCGTCACAAGATACAACCACCACCTCCGATCCGGCCACCTTCAACCTAACTTTTCGTCATCGCCGTCATCCATTTTCAGAACCTAAAAACAACTGCAAACTAACAAAACACACCATTTGGAATAGAGAATCAATCCAAAATAGTGGGTGTCATGGCAGAAATCGAAGCACGAGGATGTAATGCGATTGACTGTGATGAACCCTAGCCGTACTACCTTCTAAACCTTCTCATACCAGTCAATATTTGCCAAAACACGAACCAACACCGTAACACACCATGGACCATACCATCTTCTCTCTCTTCTACCTCTTTTCTTTCTCTCTTCTACAGATTTGAAAAGATGCCAGATCTAGCCTAAGGTTGCCTGATCTAGAACAACATAAAAAAAAACAAATAGAGAAATCTTCAAATCTGTGGATGAAAAACAGATTTCATGAACCGAGATTTCTCCATTTACGAACACACATCCCCGACACTGTGCAACGCGTCTTCTTGTTCTTCGAGCGATATCAAAACCGAGCCTTTGAAAGACTTCAATGGCTCTGATACCACTTGTAAGTCCCGAAAATACGGATCAAACAACGATATCAAACGATCACCAAGGATGGGCGGAATCCAAACATGATGATGATCAAGAAATCAAGAACACAAAGATGAAGATTTGAATATACTCAAAGGCTTGAAGTTGCATACAATATTAGTTGTCTAATACAACTTTCTAAAACCAAACAACCAACCATAAACCCCTAATTTCCATTAACTATTTATAGGGAGGGTTTCCCCCTAAACCCTAGGCCCATAATTACCCCAAAGCCCACTCTAATACCCCCACTTCTAGAACTTGATCCATTAAGCAATTAACCTACTAATCCATAAACCTATAGGGCCTAACACACTATATGTCCAAATCTCAGTCCATTTTGTCCGTCGGAAAGGTCTGAAACTCAAAAAGTGCTAGAAAAAGGCTTTGATTCGGGTCAACTAGCTCACAACTGGCTCTGATACCAATTGTAGGACCGTATTTGACAGTCGTGTGAGTCAATCAGAGCTAGCAACTACCGAAAATGCAGCGGAAATACAAAATCAGCATGAATCAAAGCAGAAACGGAGTAGAAACAGAAGTAATTCACTTTAAAATAGTTTTCTCATTCAATCTTCACAAAATACACGGGTAGCAGTTCGGCTACACGGGAGACATGAACGTACAAAATGAGAAAACAACTTGGGTATTTATAGGGGACAGGGTTTCGCTTATATGACATGTCCATATGAGCGAAACCTGCCAGTTGGGATTTCGCTCATATGGCACAATGTCCATAAAAGCGAAACCTTGACATTAAAACCAAACTTTTACATATTCAACCCCTATATAATATATAATTAACACATCTAGACCCTATACATTGATCAACTAAGACTAAGATGCAGGCTTTAGACATTCGTGCACCAACAACTTTTGCAGTTTGACGCAAATAGTCCCTCTAATGCGCAAACTTGCGCATATCATCGTTTAATAGCATCAAAGCCTTATCTAATCCATATTAGGCATTCTTGGGAGTATTATTAAACATCACGATGCTTCGGGTTTGCTAAAAGGTCATTCAGAGGTATAATTAAACATATTGACACTTTTAACCCCTTAAACTTGCAAAGTTGCGCGTAACGTCACTTAAAGGCATAAAAACCTTAGACAACCATTAATTGGCATTCCCAAGAGTATAATCAAATATCATGAAGCTCTCGGTTTGTTAAAAGGTCACTAAGAGCTAAGAATTAACATGTTGACGCTTTTAACCCTTTATTGCGCAAACTTTCAATTAATTACGCAAACGGCTACACTCGATCAACAAGTGGCTCATTTGTGAATATATATGCCGTGCGAGGTTAATCAGAAACTTATTTTAGGTATGTTAATACTTCTAGTCCCTTCATAATCAAAGTTTTCGATTTTTCGAAAAATTAGTCCCTTAAATTCAATGTTTGACTTCATTAGGGTTTATTACACGTGTCAATACATCATTGGACACGATTTTACGAGGTGTTACAGATAAGTAGAAACCACTTATTTTTGAAGAATCCTTGTGGTTTTTATTTATGTCTGTTAACTGTTGTTTTAACAAACTGTGGTTAAAAGTTTGGTTTGTAAGGGCTACAATGATGAATATGTTATGTAATGTCTATGGGTTGAATATCAAGTAAGGTTAACCTTTATTATACATTTTTGGTGATATTGATGGACTGGATAAGTAGTAGGGTTGTATATTATTGTTAGATTGATGAATGAAAATTTAATCAATTGGTTAGTTGGAAAACTGTTGGGGTCTGAGGTACATTAACATCTGTTAGAGGCTAAGCATTGTTATAGTGTGCTAACATCTGTTAACCCCTAAGCAGTGTTAAAGATCTGTTAAAGGCTAAGCACTGTTATAACGTGCTTCAACAGACCATATGAGTTGTTGATCATCATCTGTTAAACATCTTATATTATAGATCTTTTGTTCAATTGTGTAATATCTGTTGGTGCATAGCAAAAATTAGGTTCATCATACATTTTGCTTCATCAGCAGAGGTTATAGCGTGCTATAACGTGCTAACATCTGTTAACCCCTAAGCACTGTTAATAATCTGTTAAAGGCTAAGCACTGTTATAGCGTGCTTCAACAGACCTTATGAGCTGTTGATCATCATCTGTTAAAGATCTTATATTATAGATCTTTTTTTGAATTGTGTAATATCTATTGGTGCACAACAGAACTTAGGTTTATCATACATTTTGCTTCATCAGCAGAGGTTCTCTGTAGCAGACCTTTGCTTCAGCAGTCTTTGTGTTAACAGACCTTTCGGTTCATCAGCAGAGTTTGTTTGGCTCATGTGCTAAGGTTGTTTGGTTTACGTAACAGACTTTTCTTTTAATAGTGATTGTCTTCAACAGATGTTTTGGTTTGCAAAGTTTAGCGAAACAGATGTTGAGTTTGTCCCTTTGGTATGAGCAGTTTTTAAAACACTGTTATTTGTAATTACAAGTTGTATACTATTTTATTAATTTTGAGTGTTATATTTCTTTTTGTTGAGTGACCGGGAAATGTAATGGAAAATAGTAATGTTTAGATGCAAAATATAGTAATGTTTACTTGAAAAATATAAAAAGGTAAAACCACAGTTTTGAAACTATATACTAAGACTACATAACTTCATTCTTAAGTTAGTTTACAAACAAGAAATTTGTCCATCAAACATGTCAACTAAGACATAAATTATACAAGGATGAAAAGGTGTTCAAAGATCATGTCAACAAACTTCAAAGTGTATTTTATCTCCTCTTACACTTTTTTCTTCGACTATCTCAAACCTCAGCTTTTTCCCCACAGATATTCCCGTTTCATCCATGATACGCTGCCAGTCTGTATGCATCACTAGATGATTGTTGTCGTCAGGTGTTCCAGGATCTCTCCTAAAAACCAGCTGTACCAAAAACTTCACATGACCGAATGACAACACAGCTCTACGGTAATCATTTAGCTGGTGTTCTCAAACAAAGTTCCTCGGTATTGCCTGTAAAGGAAAAATTTTTCTTTAGTTATTCATTCAAAACAGCATATACTTTAAGTAATAACAGATAGATCCAAGATTATAAGTAAAATCAACTATATTAAAAGTGGATATGTAAATACCAAGTTGTGTGTCTGTAAAACATGGTATTCAAACTGTTTTTTATAATGTGGACGCCTTTTGCGGTGTTGGTGATTGGTACGGCTGCAGTGATGTTTTGTCTCCCCGTGAAGTGCAATCCCGTCTTTGTTAAAAACCTTCATAGTAAAGTTAAAGTCGTCTTCAGGAGTACCTCCCATCCATTGAAGTAGCAGTTGGCAGCTTTCCTTAATATCATTTTCGAAGCAAAAAGTTATCCATCCTGGTCCCATAAAACAAGCAGCTAATCCCGTTTTGTTTTCAAGAGAGAAAACATAATGGACATCAACTTTACTACTCTGCTTTGGTCCATGTACTTTGGCAACCAAGTTATCAATTTTTAATCTCCTTTGCGACAACAGCTTCAGTAAATCGTGTGGTAAATGCTATAATTTTCATAAATTTTAGAAATGTCATATTAGATTTTATATAAGATACAAAATATAAATTAGAAGTTTTGCTAACAGTCCAAAAGATACACTGGCAATATATAAAAATAAGTAGTAATTTTTAATTTGCTTGCAGTATGTTTCTTCTTCAGCCTGTATCAAGCATCCATGAACATAATCTCTGTTCGATCCATCTTTTCTAATCTCCAATCCCTCATTGTCCAAAACATTTATCTCAAATTTTGCTTCCTTCAATTTTTTTTAAACACAGCTTGTCTATGTTGTTATTTCAATAAGTTTCAACAAACCGGGTCCATTCTGGCCCGTTTATCCTCTTACTTTTATGACCGATGCTCTGTACTGCAATCTTATACTTAAAACCCGTATAATCAACCAACTTTATCACTTCACACTTTCTTGGTAATTGGTTAGCCATTATCTTTGGAAGTATCTATGTATATAAAATACACAACATTTAATATATCTTTAATTTTATAAATACAGTTTTTAGCATACAATTGTGATTTGAGCTAATTTGTTCTAAGAATATAGCTTACCAATCCCTCATTTAGGTCTGCCAATTGAGAGACGTTGATAATTATCATAAACTCCATCTGAAAGTAAAAATATACAATAACAGTTAAATACTAAAAAATCAATTGTATCTGAAAAGCATTCTATTTAAGGTATAAAAAATATCCAACACTCTATAGGACCAAACTTATATGCTGTGTACTTTAATATGGTCCGTACAACCAACAATATGAATCTAATACTGTGTAAGATAAAAAATTTTATTCTTATATAATAAAAAGTATTATATGGCAATAAATTTTTCAAATATCCATGTTTGTGTCAACTTCAAACTTCAGTTTTTTTTAGCAAACAAGGCTATATTCACTTACAAATCAGACATATGAGTACATAAACTGATTCCAGAATATTTTATCAAAATTAATATTGATAGAACAAATGTATCAAGACTACACGGCAGTTTATACAATAATTCTATAGGATCGAAATCTGACCCGCACGAGTCTATCAGATGAGTTTTGATCAGATACAGGTGCGGAAAACAAGTACCTGACGTAGAAATAGCTAGATCTTCACTTAAATCACACTTTTGATTGATATAACATCGTTTACAATCAAATCTCACACCGGCAGCACCTCGGTATAGAGTCCAAGAATATTACAAATGAGTTCGCTCATGTGGTATTTATAGTGTTGTCCATACAAGTGGAACTATTAGTTTCCTATATACGGACATGTACGAATAAGCGGAACTATTAGTTTCCCATATACGGACATGTACGAATAAGCGGAACCATTAGTTTCCCATATACGGACATGTACGAATAAGCGGAACTATTAGTTTCCCATATACGGACATGTACGAATAAGCGGAACTAGTAGTTTCCCATATATGGACATGTACGAATAAGCGGAACTATTAGTTTCCCACATACGGACATGTACGAATAAGCGGAACTAATAGTTTCCCACATATGGACATGTCGGGAAATCTCGTACAATGAGCCCTAATCTAACATTCTAAGACTAAGACTCGATACAAGACGAAGTCGACAGATGTATGCACTAACAGACTCCCCCTCAGATGTTGACGAGTCTTAAGTGTCGAGTCTTCGCATCTTCAGTCTTGACCTGTCTCTGGGCTTCTCTCTCTTCAATCTTTTCACGCAAGTCTTCAGACTCCCCCTTGCGATATGCTGGCATTTCTTCAGTTCATCAGCATCATCAGCTTTAGGATCGTTGTCTGGCTTTCCGTTTAACAGCTTCTCATCTTATCCTGCAAAAGCTCTACCTCAAAGTAAATTTCTCTCACATACATATTTCAAACATAAACTTGCACTAACTCAGACTCTTCTTCAAAACAAACACAGATTTTGATGAACCACTTGAAAGGTTAGATTATGAAAACATTTAATTTCAAACATACACTCCCCCTCAAATATTGCTCATCATGTTTAGCACTCAAAATTTTGAAAATCTGCTTTTCAATACCAGTTGTCAAAAATCTTTTTGAATTTTCTGAAACTTTATGCTAAAACACACTGAAAATCTTTTTGGATTTTGGAATAAAGAAACATGTAATGCAGTAAAGAAATATTTACAGGCAATATTTTTGTGAGTTCGTGTAAGAGGATCATATCAGTTTTTGAGACAAATCACCAACACCGTTAAGCTTCATTTCATTTTCATTTTTAAACAATTCACCTAGATTGTCAGTATATTTGTCCACTTAAATTTTCACACAAAGTTCAATTGATCCGAGATACGATGTTAATGTTTTAAGAACTTAAACTTATCTGTGTGTCCCACTACTTGAATATACTCCTGTATCCAGATCCCAATATTCAGTCTTACAGGTGAGTATACCACAGATGATATCTGTTTAGGGGTTAAATGCGAGGGCCGTGAGAGCTCAGGTCGATACTTCCGTATACGCAGAGAGATGACGGCTTCGACTTTTCGGTGTGTCCCCTTTAGAGGATCTTTTGAATTACAACAACAGTGACTATCAATTTTATTGTTTCATCAACTTGCTGAGGGCGATGCTATGTTTCAAGCATTTGCGAAAAGCATTATCCGGGGACTAGGTCAGTACTTCCATACAGCAGAAGTCTCGGGATAATACCCCAGATATCACTGAGCATAAAGACCTAGTATCTCAGAATAAGGGACCTTTCAAACAAGATTTCAGGGGTTACCTATATATCCAAGATGTTGTTACCCACAGAATAAGCAAGTTTGAGTTTTTTAGATTTATATCTCGTCACAATCTACTAAATGTGCAAAAACCTACTGGCATATCCGCAGTGAGATTGTTTATCACATTTTAACTTTCCAATTCTTTAGCATGTTGTGACAGTCCACTGATGTACTATCATTTCCTCTTTTTACAACGAAACTCATTTTTGAATTTTATCATGTTTTTGGCTTTTTCAAATTTTCTAATGTTTTTGGATTTTCTGAAAATTTCTACTCCCCCTAAAATGCAAACACATTAACGAAAATTGAAAACAAAACTGTACAGAAACATGACAACCGATATCAAATCGCCTCAATTCGCCATTCACTTGGCATAAACAATCAGAACTCCCCCTATCAACAAACTATTTTCTCATTTAGATTTCAAAACACTTAAGTTTGTTTTAATCAAAATGATTTTGCCGGAAAATAATTTTGATTGATTTTATCACTTGTAGGAATATCAATGCTAAGTTTGGGGATGTGGTTCATCATCTTGTCTCTCAATCACTTGTAGGAAAATGCAAGTACAAATTAATGTCCTTGATTTACCATATGCACAAGTTATGCACAATCAAATTTTCTAACCACTTGTAAACAAACACAAACAAACCTTTTTTATCGTTTGCATGATTGACATTACCGTAGTAAATTCCTCAAGAAAGATGTCGATACCTGCTCCTCGCTTACCAACCTGTAAGCTCCGGCATAGTCCTTCAACCTGTAAAATTTTAACAATTTCAAACACTTCCAAATCATTCTAATTAAACATGAAAGATGCCGATTCCTGATCCACGATTACCAACTTGGGATCTCCTGCATAGTCCGGTGTTTTACTCAAACATAATGTCCACCCAAGCCTCACCAGCCTTGGGTGACTTTGAAACACATCTGTCCCACCAACATTTTGATTTATAAAATTCTTTAGCACCTTTTACCTTCTTATCAACCATCTTCCCAAAAATATGTTTGACTTTCCCGTTGAAAGCCTTCTCAACATCAAATTCTCCTTTATCAGCGAAGAATTGATTTGAGATCTCAACCTTTCCAACTTTCTTCATCAAATTTTCCTTTGACAATGACGGAAAATTCTCATCGTTCACCACTGGAACGGAATTCACAATCTTTTTATCAACCAATGACTCCTCTGATTTTATGGAATCAGATTCATTGTCAGAATTACCCTCAGATTTAACAACCCATTTTTGTTTACTTAAATCACCTCTTCTTTTGTAAAACCTTTTTGAACTTTCTCCTACCTCAGAAGTGGAATTTTCAAACTTTTTAACAATTTTTACGGATTGTTCTTTCTTATCAACACAAGTTTTTGTCAAAACAGAGTTAGAAGAAACTCCCTGTTTTTGGTAGTTGGTCTTGGGGCAATTCCACGCTATGTGTCCAACTTCCTCGCATTTGAAACAGGTTCTTCTGTCAACTCTTTGAGCAGATTTTCTCACATTCTTCTTCACTTCAGCAAGAAACTCTTGATTCGACTGTTTCCAGAAAGGTTTTTTCTACTCATCTTCAGAACTCCCACCTGAAACAAATTTTGTTTTTGGTTTATAAGTTTTCTGATGTTTATAATTTTCTTGTGAAATAAAGCCAAGACCTTTCTTTTTGAGGTCACCATTATGATTTGGTTTCTTTTGAAAACTATAACCACAACCATAACCCATTTTCTTATTTACTCTTTGTTGAATCCTTGAAGTGTAAGGTTTAGGTTTTGCAGAAAGATTTAAATCTTTTATTTCAGAAATATTAATTTCTGTTAATTTGAAAACCTTTTTGATCATTTCAGTTTTAACACTTCTTATTGGGAATTCCTCATCAGAATATAATTTGTCTGAATCATTCAACGTATATGCTACTTTGACTGATCCGTCATTCAAATTAGATTTTGATAACATAAATTCTTTATTGTAAACCCTCTTAACCGGCGAACTCGGACTTTTCTCAGACTAACTCGAACTATCTGACTTAGACTCCGACTTTGACTCTTCATCCATATCCAACACCTGATTGACAACTTTCTTAACTAACTCGGACTCATGATCAGTGTCAGACGCTGTGAATGTAACATCAATATTGTCTGGTAATTCATCAGTGATTTCAGACTTTAATTTGATATTTAGAGCCTTGTCTACTTGTACCTCATTTGGTTTCCTAGGGGAATAACTCTCAAAGATAGGAGGCGGGCATCTGTTATACTTGACACTTGGTTTCTTACCAGTATCCTCTTCTTTTTCTTTCTTCTTGAAAGCTTCAAGACCTGCAACAGTAGGATAAACACGATCAATCAAATAATCGCAAGTAGAATAACTCAAAAGTAATCGGTTAATCCTTTCACTCTCAATTCTCTCAAGTTCCAACTCCCTCTTCAAGTTAGCACAGTCTTCAATATAGTCATTGATGACACTTTGCTTTATCATTAAAGTTGCACTCATCTTGTCATTTGCTTTTTCGATTTCTGCATTCGTTCTCTTCAAACTGTCAACTGTCCTGTTCAATACGTCGTATGACTCTTTCACATACTTCACATCAGACAGTAGATTTTCTTTCATTTTCTCTAGCTCAGCAATCTTTTTGTCTTCCTCATCACAATCTTTGCAAGATTCTGAACATTTCTCACAAGGCTTAGTAACTTCAACCACCTTTTCAACTATCTTTTCGACTTCGACAGTCTTTTCAACTTCTACAAGTTTCTCAACCTCAACAATTTTTTCGACAATCTTTTCAACTTCAACTATTTTCTCAACTTCCACGAGTTTCTCGATTTCGAAAATTTTCTCCACTACTTTCTCTACTTCAACAATCTTCTCTATTGCAATTTCAGCAGTTGCTTCATCTTTTGTTTCTACAGCTTCAGTCTTCGCCTTTTCATCAGCAAGTAACTTTGCTGCTTCTAGCTCTCTTTGCAATCGAGCAATCTTCTTCTGATTCAGCATCTCAACTTTATCTGCATAGAAAAAATTAAAGCTATCAGGATCAATGCTTTTTCTACATTTGTTAAGATACTCTTCCTCATCATCTGTATCAACATCACTTCCAAGATCTAGAAATATCAGAATCCTTTTCTGACAATCCTCATTTTGGTCCAAAATTCTGGTAACAAGTGCCACATCAGGACTAGTTCCACTAGGTATATACTTGTCCCAGCTAAACCCCTGTGCAACAACCTCATCACTTTGATCTATTATCCCAAAATAAGCTTTCCTATTGGCTTCTTCAATCAATTTTCCATGAGCAGTTTGCGGTTCCTTTTGTTTAGGTTGTTGATCGATTTGATGAAAGATTGATTTCTGATAATAATTGTTTTTTTCTTGATTTCCAGTTGATTCTTGATTTTTACATTCCCGTTTAAAGTGACCCTTTCCTTTACATCGGAAACAAGTAATCTTTGACTTGTCAAAACCAAGTGGAGAGGTAGCCATTCCTCGAAACTCATTTATGCCAGTAATCTGTTGAAACTTTTCAGCTCTCCTACATGCACTAGCTAAGCACCACTTCACATCCATCAGCTCAAGCTCTTCTGCATCGATTTGGTCGTAATCTTCCTTTGTGAGCATCGGATTACCAATTCTTCCAGCAATCAAACTTTCATACGACTCTAACATGGCAACAAGAGATGCCATGTGTTGTTTTGCCACCTCAAGAGAAAGATGTTGACCATTCTGAATGTTCAAGGTCACATTACACTGCAGATTTGTAGAATTTTGCTTCTAAGGGCTAGGCGTGTTGCTGTTTGGATCAAAGGTTGAGAATGATGAAGTAGATCCACCACTTTGAGTTGTAGTACTTGCATTTGGACTTGCAGAACCATCAGCACTGAATGCAGTACTAATCTTTGGACTTTGACTGGGAGTGACCTCAAACTTGTTCCCTCGATAGTACAGACTGACATCTTGCTTTGCATTTGGATTTGTCATGATAGCTGTCTTTTGAATATCCAGCTCCTGCTCTTCGATTTTCTGAATAAACTGAGCCAAATTCATGCTCTCGGACTTTCTCATAAGTTTCACAACCATCAAATATGTTCCCCACTTATGCTGTGGTAACGCCTCAGCTAGTTTGTTGACCCACTCATCGTCCTCTTTCTTGATGTCCAACCTACCCATTTCCAATACCAGATGACAATACCTATCAATTGTCTATTTTGTAGTTTCATGGTCGAAAGCTGTAAACATATCGAATGATTTCTTCAATAACGCCTTTTTGTTTTTGATCATATCAGCACTCCCTCTGAATTTCTGAATCAACGCTTCCCAAATTGATCTAGCTGTACCATTATGTTGAAGCAAGACAAAAATGTCTTCTTTAACTTCTTGCTGAAGAATGCTGATCATCATTTTCTCACTTGTGTATTTCAACTTGTTAGCTTCTGTAAAATCATTAAAACCCTTCTCTAATCCACGTTCATTCTTTGGTTTCTCATAATCTTTTAGCAATGAACACCATGCATCGAATCTGTAAGCTTGAACCCAGTTCTCGAATCGGTTTTTCCAACCCTGAAAATCTTCAATGTACATGAGTTTCGGTGGTTTTTGATGAGTTCCCGTCTCATTCTCATTATACAACGCTTCAGCAGCGGTTACAGGGGCAACGGGTGTCGCGAACGCATTGTAGAACTCTTCAGCCATGTTTCAATAATCAGATGATACTTCAGGAAATACCTGACGTACACAAATAAAACACAATCAGTCTAAAGATTTATCAATTAATAGTAACGAACTGGTACTCGAACTGATGAATATTCTGTGCGGACTGAAGTTTGACAAACTGTGCGGACTGCTAAAACTCGGATCAAATACGAATGACTTGACCCTTTTTCGTGTAAACTGACGGACTTTCAAATGACCTGATGAATTCTTCAAACGAACTGGACAAAATTCAAACGATCTGGAATTCGTACGATCAGGAGATGATTTTAACCACTCCAAGTGAAATGATGACTTTTTCAAGCAAACTGAATGAATGAACTAGATCAACTGGGCCACAAAATATGAGCTTCCAATGGGCCGCAAACAATGAAGTTCACTTGGGCTGGGCTTAGAAAAATTTGGGCCGTGCACTTTAGTATGTCCGATAACAATAACAACTGATTGGATTGTGAATATGAATCACATGGGCCGGATTAAATCTGTCCAACAACTCTGATGAATAACCATTTTGACCAAATCAAAGTAAACCAATGACTTCTTCCAACTTTGAACACATACAATCCGATAACTGTTCGACTTCACATGCGCACATTAATGACTCGACAAATTTTGATCACATGCCATCTTGATATTAAAAAAACTGACATCCTTTAATACACCGCACAAAGTAATTTGACACCAAATGTAGTGCTGACACATATGATAGAAATCAATTTCTGATTGAACCGTTTTAAAAAAAAAAATTCATGTGATGTCACTTTGATTTTAATATCTTGATTGTATCGAGATTAAACACACTAGCTGACAATTTCCTTATTATCAATCAAATTAATTTGACCTTACTTATAATGACAATCACATGGGCCGCCCTTTAAGTCTGAATCATATTGTGATTGGGCCGCTTCTTATACTGACTTATTTTTTAACAAATGCACATGGACCGATACTCTATAGTAGGCTGCCAATATAACACTAATGAAACCCTATTGTTTTGACAATATATGGCCGACAACTCTGATGAAATACAAAATCTATTGGGCCGCCCAATTATCTAATCTTGTAAAATATGCATACTTTTGGTTTTTCAAGTAATACTCTGATTGGGCCGCTAACAACAACAATTTGAATTGTGAAAGAAACTGATTGGACCTTTTAAACCTACTAGACCCACATTGACTTAATTTGACTAATCAATTGAAGTGGTCGACACATTTGTATCCTTCACATGCAAATCAGTATAATCAAACACTCATTGGACCGTTAATAGAAGATGTGACCTTATAAGCGAAACTATGTGAATTGAAGGTCCTATGAGCGAAACTATGTGAAATGAAGGTCCTATAAGCGAAAGGAGTCACTTGGGATGTCCAGATAAGCGAAACTTCTTGTCAAATGAGCGAAACTTTGATGTACTTCAAGCGAAACCTCTCAATAAGTGACACAAAAGCGGAACTGTTAAGCAATTTGGAGCGAAACCTTATGTGTAATGTGTCAGAAAAGCAAAACTAATGGTTCAAATAAGCGAAACTATCAAATGTCCAAAAAAGCGGAACCTAATCGGAGGTCCATTTGATCCATTTTTAGTGTGAATTTTAAGCTCAAACTTTCAGGGATTTGACTATGATCAACAACACACAATCTGTGAAATTTTGAGCGGATTCCGACCGTAAAATCTCGTTCTGATGAAGAAAGAAGGTGTAGAAGTAAGAATTTATGATGAAATCCAGCAAATCTCTGTAGAACTCCTCCTCCTGAAGCTCTGATACCACTTGTAGGATCGAAATCTGACCCGCACGAGTCTATCAGAGGAGTTTTGATCAGATACCGGTGCGGAAAACAAGTACCTGACGTAGAAATAGCTAGATCTTCACTTAAATCACATTTTTGATTGATATAACATCGTTTACAATCAAATCTCACACCGGCAGCACCTCGGTATAGAGTCCAAGAATATTACAAATGAGTTCGCTCATGTGGTATTTATAGTGTTGTCCATATAAGTGGAACTATTAGTTTCCCATATACGGACATGTACGAATAAGCGGAACTATTAGTTTCCCATATACGGACATGTACGAATAAGCGAAACTATTAGTTTCCCATATACGGACATGTACGAATAAGCGGAACTATTAGTTTCCCATATACGGACATGTACGAATAAGCGGAACTATTAGTTTCCCACATACGGACATGTACGAATAAGCGGAACTAATAGTTTCCCACATATGGACATGTCGGGAAATCTCGTACAATGAGCCCTAATCTAACATTCTAAGACTAAGACTCGATACAAGACGAAGTCGACAGATGTATGCACTAACAAATTCTAAAACCATTCATAAAATTTACAACCAAATATTTATTAAACAATAATATTTCAGATTGTTATTTAGATGGAATGAATCAAAATGTAACTAAATAGGTTGATAAGTTTTATTATAAAATAAAGAAAAGAAGTTCACACAAGTTTATCTATTTTAACATCAGTAGATTATGATTTTGATGTTTATATAATTTGAAATGAGGAAACTGAAAGGAACATGTCAAAGCATACATGTAAAATTCACAAGAGAAAAAAAAATACCTGATCTAAAACTTTAAACTTCTGATCGTCGAGTCTGAGGAAGAAAAAACTGTAGAGTTTTTTCGCCGGAGAAGAAGAGGTGAGATTATATTGGGATTGTTGAAAATAAGATATTTATCTATTAACTTGTAATTGTTTATTTATTTAACTTATAATAATCTTTAATATCGGGATTTAAAAAATATTTTTAATTATATAAATATAAATATATTAAATTAATAGATAAGTTTTTCGTATTTAACATTTTAAATTTATAGTCAAACAGTGTTTATAGCTGTGCAAAAATTGTGTTGTTTTAATGTAAAAGGAGGTAAAATATAAATTTTGCAAAACTTAAGTTCAACCAACCAGTGTAAATGTAACATCTATATTAACTCCATTTAATATACTTTTCATCTCCATTATTGAATATAAGCTCCAGAAAACATATTCGGAAGTTTTCTCAAATAACTTTCTTATCAAAATCGGCAAGGTTCTGTTGCATAATATAGATTACACGCTATAAAATCAAGTATTGTTTCTTTGAATTTACTGTTTGTATTATGTATGTTAGATTAATCATTATTTGATGTTATGGGTATGTGTTTGTCACTGACGGCGTTTCATATTTTCTCTTGAAGCAAATAATAGTTGTTGTAATCCGGTGTATTTTTATTGATTAAGTACTGCATTAACTTAAATGAAGTTACTGATAGCATTCTCTGTCATAATTTGTGCATGCATCTTCGTGATGTTGTCTTCTACATTACGATTGATAAATCAACCATATAATTTTTGTTTGACGCTCATTTGCTTAATTGTTGTGAGAGATGATGATTTTCGTTTTGTGCTTTGTTTTTATAATACTTTAAGTGTGTGATTATACAAATAGTCCGATTAATATTTGGTACTTTTGTTTTATAAGTGCTGATTTATTTTAAGGGATGTTAGTGATGTCAATTTTATAATGTTGTTTGTCTATGACTTTTGTTGGATGCTGTTCATTTTTATAACTTGTAAGTTTAAATTGTTTATTGCAGATATGAATCTATCCAATCAAAAACCATCCTTTTTACAATTCCTTAATGAAGATGATTTTACATTTTTGGTATGTTTTTTTTAACTTTCCTTCTACTATTAGGATTCTACGTTAATTTTTGATGTAAGATATTTGTTAACTACTATTGCAGAATATACCACTTGATTTTCAGACTCTGTTGTGGGGCAAGGAGGTCCCGTATGGGCGAATTGTAGAGTTACTTGATGGTGACAAATCATGGTTAGTACGAGTAAGGAAGATAGATGATCATTGTATATTTACGGATGGATGGACAAAGTTTGTTAGAGATTGTTGTTTGAAAACGAAAGATGCTATATTGGTGAAAGCTATTGGACGTTTGTCATTCGTTGTCTCATGTTTTAAAGAAAAAGTCTACGAGAACTCTTACATTTCAGCAAATATTAGCCCTGAAGTTGGCATTACTGTAAGTAACGATATATTATTTTGTTACTTACTCTAAATATTTTATGCTAGCTCAACAGCTTGCTAACATCTGTTTGCCCTTTTAACGTCTGTTTCCTTATAATCTTAACTTCTGTTGACTAAGTCTTTTAACCTCGGTTGACTAACATCTGATATTTAAGATCTGTCCACGTTGTAACCTCTGCTGGACATAATGGATGACAGTTGTTAGGAAACCTCTGTTGGATAGCAACAGAGGTATGTAATAGTTGATAGCCAAACAGTGGTTAGGTTATGTGTAAATACTGTAACTACCTGACTAACCCTGTTGAGTAATTCCCATTTTAACTTTTGTTTATTAATCTGTTGTAACTTCTGTTGCTCATTAGTTCATATCAAATTTGTAAGTCTGCGCTAAATATTCCTTTGCTTCTTCTATAGCTAATTGCTGACAAATTTTGGAAACAATTCTATGGTAAAAATTACGAGTATGGGATGGCAACTATCTATGTTGGTGAAAGGTTTTGGAATGTGATGATGAAAGGATGGACTGATGGATGCGGATTTACTGATGGATGGTCAAAGTTGATTGAAGAAGTTCCCATACCAGTTGAATCTTGGATGGTTTTCACCATGATTGCATCTAAAACGTTTAAGCTTTCCGTTTTCCATTCTGAGACTGGAACTGAGGTTTCCTTCAAGAAAGCTGATGTAGTTGTTTTGGATGACTCAGTTTATGGTGATGATGGGTTTGATTTATTGGCTGCGGTATAAATTTTTGATGATAAAATACATTATTTGATAACATGACGGTGATAAGTAACTTTTATTATATTATGCTAATATCTTTTGAAATCTCATTTTGTAGGCTAAACACAAACAACTTCTGGATTCCGGGGAAGTTGCTTTAGATGATGAGGATATTGGAGCTTCGGTTGGTAATTCTAAGCAGTTTACGAGTTTTGAGGATATTTTTAATGTATATATACACATGTAACATTTATATATTATTATGATTTAAAGTATGGTTTCTTATATATGATCCTTCTTATAAATATAGTTTGCTGATGATGGGCTATTTGATTCAAAGATTGCGCGTCTGGTTGACGAGTCAGATGTTAAAAATGCTGTAAATTTATAATTTTCTACGCATATATTTTATTGTATAATAAATATTAGAAGGTTTTTTTAAATTTTGTTGTAGCCTGAAGATCATTCTGTAAAAATAGCGGACGATGTTAATGATCCTCAACTACAGTCTAAAGATTTTCCTGTTTGTGACATTTCTGCCTCTTCGAGTGTTGTATCTAATGTAAGCGTTTATTAGTTTTATATTGTCTATTTTATTATTGTCTCAATATATTGATATTCTTCTGTATGATTGAGTCTTAAACTTCAAAGCTGAGTTGAGAAGATAGTTTGTGTTGATAAAGAAAGTTATAAAATTTCAAGAATTTAGAGTTGTTATATTCTAAATTAGTTTACTTAGGTTGATAAGATGCACAAACTTCGTGGCAAGACAACTGTAGAGGATAACCAAGTTGTTGAAAGACCGTGTAAAGTTCGAAAGGTTTGTTTAGTATCATCCACTTCAGAATCAGTGTTACACTTCACCATACATGCTAAAGATAGACTTGTAAGCTTTTACAGTCGTTTCTTTGTTTCGTTATTTCAACAATTTCAGTTTGTTGGGATTGAACCCTACCAGAGGAACAGATAATAAAAGCCAAAACTGGATCAGAGCAGTGGATCCAGAATAAGCAGATGTTTGGTTACAAGTCTCTCCCCTTGAAAGTGGTTTCAACATCTGTTGACCTCCTATCTGCTGATTATGCAAACTGCTGACCTACAACTACTGCTCAAGACAAAATCTGATTGAAGAACTAAAAGCTTTGCTGCTCAATCTACTGCTTTGGTTCAAGCACTGCTGATCATAACACGTACTGCTGGGTTCACAGCAGTGGAAGGATGCAGCAGCAGTTTAAGTTTGTTTTATGTATTGAAATGTAATATCAGTAGTTAGCATAGCAGTGTTCGTATGGATCAGAGGTTAGAGTTTGTTAGGAGGTTAGATGTCACTTTCATGGTGACGTCATCTTAGACGCTCAGTGGTTTGCAAGTGCCTATAAATAGAACAGTACTCTGTACTGTTCTGTTCAGCTCTTTCACCATCTTCTTTCTGCACGAACAAACACTGAGCTCTAGCTGAGGGGGAGTTTGCATATCATACATACATTGTAATCGAAGTTGAAAATTAAATTTAATCATTTGATTCAGTGGTGAAAATGTATGATTGAAAGCATTTCTTCTGTTTGATTGTGAAAAGTTTGCTTCCATTTAAATTCCGCTGCACTACTCTTTCATTTGTTCATCTAAATTCAAACACAAATCACAATCAATCCAAACTCAGATCCTAACAATTGGTATTAGAGCTAGGACAGGCAAATTTGATTTAACAATCATTTTGACGTAAATAGTTCAGCTCGAAATTGTTGATACTGATAGTTTGTTTGTTGTGTTGAAAAACAGAGTAAGGTTTAATCACCGATAAAGTTGATTAATCAGTGCCTGTAAAACAATCGGAAAGATGTCGCAATCACAAGATGATAAAAATAATATTGGCTCTTTGTTTAAACCACCTATGCTTAAAAGAAATGAGTACAACATCTGGTAGCGAAGGATGTGTCACATCCTCGCTCAACAAAACACTGGATGTTGGAGGTCTGTCGTTTTCGGTCCTCATGTTCCTATGGTGCCAAGCGCAGAGGACACTAAAAAGTTCGTTCCTAAACCAACTGAAAATTACACTGAATCGGATTTTCAGAAGTTCGAACTTGATGCCAAAGCGTTTAGCATCATAGCCTCTGCACTACCTAACGAAATCTATGCTGGGCTGTTACATTGTAACAGTGCCAAAGAATTGTGAGATGCATTGAAGGAACAATTCGGAGGAACGGAAGAGTTATTGAAAACAACAGGGAAATTCTGAATCAGCAGTATGAAACATTTTGTCATATCAAAGGGGAGTCACTACCTCAACAATTTGAACGTTTCAGTTGTCTCATCAGTGAACTAAGACTTGTTAAGGTTACATTTCCAAATGCAACCCAAAATAGCAGGTTCCTTAGATCACTGCCAGAAAAATGGGACACGATTGCTTTTGTCACCAGAAATTCAGCTGAGTTCAAAGATCTGACCCTGACCCAACTCCATGGTAGACTCCTGACCTATGAAAGGGAGTTAAACCAGAAAAGGAAGTTGCAAGAGTCTGGGAAAGTTGCTGATGACTATTCATTTAGCAGCACAGCTCTGTTTGGTCAGGAAGAATCTGGTAGCAGTAGTAAGGATCAGAGTTATGATCACTTTATTGACATAACTGCTGGGGGTAACTTTGTCAACTCTGATTCTCACTCTGCACATTATGCTTTCACTGCAAATACTAAAAATCAGATGTTAGATAATTTGTGCTTTGAGCTGAATGATTTGCAACATTTTGATCCCACTGACTTAGAAGAGATGGACATCTTGCATCAATTGGCTTTGCTTAGTGTTAGAACAAGCAAATTCTACAAAAGAACAGGGAGAAAATTCCCAGGGCTTCATGGGAATTTAAGGGTGGGGTTGGATAAGTCGAAAATCAAGTGTTACAAGTGTAATAGGCTAGGTCACTTTGCTAGGGAATGTAGGAGTCAAACCACTGGTCCCATAATTACTCACCCTGGCTCAAACCCTAGACCACAACAACAAAACACTGTGCACTATACCCAATATGCCCCTGCAGCACATGTTAACACTGCTCATTATGCTGCAACCCCTGTGCCTGTGCATTATGTTCAAACCACTGTTCCACAAATTCAGTATGTTCAAACCCCTGTTCCTCAGGCACAAGTGCAACCTGTTGCACCTCAACCAGCTGCTCCAACAGTGACATAACCAGATCAGCAAAGCTTTTTCACACAAGGCTTTGTTGATTGGAGCAGCATGCCTGATGAACTTGGAGATGAAAATTTTGCTCTCTATGCTTCTAATGATGCTTTTGATGATGAATTTTGTTTGATGGCATTAGAGTCAATACCAGAAGGGGTTGAAACTGAACGTGAACAGCTAAGTGCTGAAACAGTGGATGAAGTTGCTGAAGCAGTGGTTACTGCAGTTGTTGGTGAACTACTGCTGGAAGAAAATTCAGAAATCCTGGTTGAACCACTGACCGACCCTTGGTCCAAAGATGACAAAGAGAAAGAAAATCTGAAGAAAGCTGGTGAGAAAGAAGAGAGAGCTGATGAAGAAGATGATCATCAATGTGATTGTGCCATGATGGCTGCTGCTAAGGTATCACATCAAGTTCTTGAAAAACTGTGTTCAGACAATTGTATTATTGCATTTGCTAACATTAAAGAGGTGAATGAAAATCTTAGGGATAACGTCTTGTCTGATGAAGTCAAATTTGAAAAGTCATTAAAAGAACTTAGAAACAAATTGGCTGAAAAGGATAAAGAAATCAGCAGTTTAAAAGAAGAGCAGAGCATAACCAAAACTCAACTTCAAACTATGGTAGAAAAATACCAAGTTTGCAAAAAGGAGTTGGAGTCTACCCAGATCACCTGTGAAAGATGGGTGGAGTCTTGTAAAGGGTATGAGGTTATGCTTGCAAAACAGCTTGAAAGCAATGTTAAATTTGGTATTGGACATAGAAAATATGATGATCTTGAAAACACTGCTGTAAAACAAGCTGGTTCAACTGAGATAATTCCAACCAACAAAAATGGCCAAGAGGTTAAAATAACCGACAAACCTGGTAACAAAATTACTCTGGAAAGATCTGTGGGATCCTCAACTTTTGAGGAAATTGAGAAATACCAATTTAAACCCACATGGTCTGATGAGTGTGATATCCTGGAAAATTTCAAACCAATGGATTTCACAATCACTGATGGTGTAAAAGCTCCAAAAGCAAGAATCATTCCTATCAAAGATATCCCAACAGAGGTTCAAAACTCTATTGCAAAGGAATTTGAGAAAAGGAAGAAAAGAGAAAAGATCAAAAACTTGTTTTGTGAATTCTGTGAAAAGAAGAATCATCTAACAAAAGATTGTTTTCATCTAAAAGCATATGATATAAACAAAACAAGCATCATTTTACCTGCTGAAAGCTGCACCATCTGTGGTAAAGATAATCACAAAACTCAAGAATGTGTGTATCTCAAAAACTTTGACATAAAAAAGAATGAGTACACTGCAAAAACATCCTTGAGTCCATCAACATCATATTTCATGTTCACCAAGAAACAACCACTGTTTGTCCCTGTCCAAACTGCTGTTACAAAACAGTTGAACCAAACATCTGTTCAAAGGGATGTACAAGTGATCGATGCACCTCCAGCCAATCATTTCAGAAAAGGCAAGGACAAAGCATCATACCAAAGGATTCCACACGGTTATGAGGCTTACAAAAAGCCCTCTAAACCAAGAGTGAACAGGCATCCTTTTGGTTATCAACAGATGATGGGTCAAGACCCCCAACAGTGGTTAGAGAAAAACATTATCAAAAATGTTCAAACCACTGACCTAACCACTGTCCATATATCTGCCTCCATCCTAGACACTGTTCAGACCCCATCCAAAGCCTTAGTGGCTTTGGAGACCTTAATGAACTAATCCTTTTACTTCATGTGCAGGGAGCTTCTGCATGCTTAGATAGTCTTTGGTATGTAGATAGTGGAGGCTCCAGGCACAT
The DNA here is from genome assembly GCF_002127325.2 of Helianthus annuus. NCBI lineage: Eukaryota > Viridiplantae > Streptophyta > Magnoliopsida > Asterales > Asteraceae > Helianthus > Helianthus annuus. Next base: position 65,218,504 of record NC_035438.2, on the reverse strand, counting down.
GACAAGATGTAAAGCCCTACTCAAAGATTTCAAAATCCATGGAGGGGGTGATATATCCTTTGGGAATAATAGTAAAGGGAAAGTTCTGGGGTCTGGTACAGTTCAGACTGGAAATGTAAAATTGAAAATATCAATCTTATTGACAATCTGAAATTCAACCTCCTGAGTGTATCTCAAATGAGTGATAAAGGGTTTGGCTCATTCTTCACAAAGGATTGTTGTAGGATTGTTGGACCAGAAATGGTTGGTAAGATTGAAGCAATAATCAAGAAAGGCTCAACAAAACTTGTTGCTCAAAGAAGTGGCAATGTTTATGTTGTTGACATGTCAAGAGAGTGTCCCAGAGCTGATGCCTGTCTGTTCTCAGCTTCCTCTAACAAAAAGACAGAGCTATGGCACAAAAGACTGGGACACACAAATCTCAAAACAATCAATGAAATTTCAAAAATGGCTTAGTAAGAGGCTTACCACAAAAAATGTTTTCATGTCCTGAACACTGTGTTTCCTGTTTAAAAGGAAAACAACATAAAAGCTCTTTTAAGTCCATTGAAGAGTCCAAAACAACCCAGTGTTTGCAAATGCTGCACATGGATTAGTTTGGCCTAGTGCAAGTCATGAGTCTAAAAAAAAGAGATATTGCTTGGTTATTGTTGATGACTTCTCTAGGTTTACATGGACCTTCTTTTTACACTCAAAAGATGAAACTGCAGGCATTTTGCAAGACTTTGTGACACAGGTTGAAAAGAAATTTGACCTTCCAGTAAAAGTCTTCAGGAGTGACAATGCCACAGAATTCAAAAATAAGGAGTTGGATGCCTTCTGTGTGAAGAAAGGGATTGTAAGGCAGTACAGCATCCCTAGAACACCAGAGCAAAATGGGGTTGTTGAAAGAAAGAACAGAACATTGATTGAGGCTGCCAGAACCATGCTTGCAGATTCAGGTTTGCCATTAACTTTTTGGGCAGAGGCAGTAAACACTGCTTGCTATGTCCAAAACAGAGTTTTGATCAACCCCTGGCACAAAAAGACTGCTTATGACATTCTATATAAAATAAAGCCATTAATCTCATATTTCAAAGTTTTTGGTTGCCCATGCTTCATTCTAAACTTAAATGATTCTATCTCAAAGTTTGCAGCCAAAATTGATATGGGATACCACCTGGGATACTCAACCACTGCTAAGGCCTACAAAGTGTTTAATACACGGACCAAAGCAGTGGAAGAGACTTTGAATGTAAAGTTCAATGAACTTTCTTCAATGAAAATCCCTGCAAATCCTGCAGAATTGTTTGATCTTGTAAAATTCACTTTTGAAAATACTGTTGTCAAGACTAACAGTGCAGGTCCATCAGAAGATTCATCACCAGACTATGGATATGAGATCATCATTCCTCAAAAGTCTGCCTCAATAGGAAGAGCATCAGTTGTTCAAAACAGTTGTCAAAGCTCAACCACTGCTACCTCAACAGTTGTTGACCAAAGTAGCCCTTTAACCACTGCTTCCACCTCATCAAACACTGCTGACAAAAGTCCTCAAACAGTGGATCAAAGTCAGCAGGTGTCCACACCTTTACCTCCTATGCCACCACCTTTTGAAGCCACTGCTGGGTTATCAAAGTCACCAGCAGTGGTTAGCTCAGATAATACACATCTGCAGCCCTCACCACTCAATGCCATTATTCCATACCAAGGAGAGCTCATCTTCTTGAAATCTCATCCACCAGATCAAATCATTGGCAACATCAATGAAGGGGTGTTCACAAGAAAGCAGTCCCAAAACATTTGTCTTTTTGCTGGTTTTCTATCACTCCCCATCAGCCAGTCAAGTACCAAGAGGCACTGAAAGACAACAGCTGGGTAGAAGCCATGCAAGAGGAGCTCCAACAGTTCAGAAGACAACAAGTATGGAAGCTTGTACCACTGCCAGAGAATGTAAGTCCTATTGGCACAAAGTGGGTCTTCAAAAACAAAACTGATGAAAGGGGTATTGTTGTCAAGAATAAAGCCAGGCTTGTGGTTCAAGGTTACAGACAAGAAGAGGGTATTGACTATGATGAAACATTTGCCCCTGTAGCACGACTTGAAGCTATCAGACTCTTTCTGGCCTTTGCTGTCAACCACAACATCAAGGTGTATCAAATGGATATCAAATGTGCATTCCTCTATGGTAAGATTCAAGAGGAGGTTTATATTTGTCAACCTCCAGGTTTTGAGGATCCATTTAATCCAGATCATGTCTACAAGCTAAATTAAGCTTTGTATGGCTTGAAACAAGCACCAAGGGCCTTATGAAACTCTGTCCACCTTTTTACTTTCCATTGGTTTCACCAGAGGCAGGATTGATAAAACAGTGTTTTTAAAATGGAGAGGGAAGGATTTGATGATTGTCCAGATTTATGTGGATGACATCATTTTTGGAAGCACATGTAATAAAATGTGTGAAGAGTTCAGGCAACTCATGACAGCTGAGTTTGAAATGAGTGCAATGGGTGAACTCCAGTGCTTTCTTGGTCTCCAAGTAAGGCAGCTGCAAAATGGTACTTTCATCCATCAAGGCAAATATGCCAAAGAACTTTTAAAGAAATTTGATATGGATGATTGTAAGCCATGTAGTACAGCCATTGCAACCAATAAATTGGTCATGTCTGAAGAAAAGGATGATTTGGTTGATCAGACCTTATATAGAAGCATGATTGGGTCTTTATTTTACCTAACTGCATCTAGACCAGATATCATGTTTGCAACATGTGTCTGTGCAAGATCCCAATCAGCCCCTAGAAAGTCAAACCTTATTGCTGTAAAAAGGATATTCAGATACCTCAAAGGTGCTCCCATACTTGGTATCTGGTATCCAGCTGATGGTAAAATTGAGCTTTCAGGTTTTTCAGATAGTGACTTTGCTGGATGTGATAAAACAAGAAAGTCCACTTCAGGAGGGTGCCAATTCCTAGGCAACTGCTTAGTGTCTTGGCAAAGCAAAAAGCAAGCAGCTGTTTCCACATCCACTGCTGAGGCAGAATATATAGTTGCTGCAAGCTGTATAGCCCAACTGCTATGGCTTCAAAATCAGTTACTGGATTTTGGTATCACTGCCTTGAAGACACCACTTATGTTGGACAGCCAGGCAGCAGAAAATATCATCAAAAATCCAGTTTCCCATTCAACCACCAAACACATCGACATCAGACATCACTTTGTGAGGGATTGCTATGAAAAAGGTTTGGTTTCTCTGCATCATGTTCCAACTAAGGATCAGCTGGCAGATGTGCTAACCAAAGCATTAGACACATCCACCTTTGAAAGCTTGATCTCTAGAATTGGCATGCTAAACATGGAATAACAGGCAAAATTCTGTTTTTCTATGAATAAAAGCATTAAAATGTTTTCAGAAAATCAAAAATCCATCCTTAAAAATAGCTAAAAATGAATTTTTCATTAAAATCCTAAAAGTCTGCCATAACCACTGATGGGTTTAAAAGTCTGTGCTACTACAAAAGTCTGTCCACTGCTGAAAGTCATCCCCTGTTCTCATTTTCCTTTCATAACCACTGATAGTGAAAAGCATCCACTGACCTCCATTACCAATCCAACTACTGCCTTCACCAGTTGTTTTCACAAAATGTACTGTTCAAAAGTACTGTCCTTCACTTCACCAGGGGATGGCATGCGGACAGTACTTAGTTATCAGACCTTTTGTAACCGCTGCCACGTCAGCATTCACTTTTCGTCAATAAAACCCCCTTTCAAAACCCAAACAGGGTTTCACTCTCGAATTGAATTCTCAAAAGTTCTCTTCTCAAACCAGTTTCCATCACATTCTATCAAATTTCTCCACAATCTCATCTTCGATTCTCATCTTCAAAATGACCAAATCGAAATCATCCCCAAAATCTTCCAAAGGAGCCTCTCAAAAGGCTACCTCCACAGAAATCCCACATAAACCGTCTCATAATCTACTGGGTCTTTTCACAAAACCTGGCAACATCGATACATTTGATTCCATCCTCGATATGATTAACGCATCAAAGTACAAAACTTTGTTAACCGTTGATGCACCCATTTACCTGCAAACTCAGAGAGAGTTTTGGAAAAATTGTACCCTTGAAAAACAAGGAGAAGATGTCATAGCCATTAACTCTACTCTGCAGAAGAAAGCAGTCTGAATAACACCGCAATCCATATCTGAGGTCTTTCAGCTCGCTGATCAGGAAGGTACAGATTCTTTCCCTAAAAACGAGTTAAAAATTGACTTCATTGAGAGAGGGTATGCAGATACAATGATGAAGAGGGAGACCTTAGAATAAGGTTTCTTCCCTCCTGTAACAAGATTTTTATTCCATACCCTCCTCGTGTGTGTTTCAAATAAAACCACTTCTTTTAATGAAATACCACTGAAGATTCAAAACTTGGGATATGCTATTTTACAAGGAGAAAATTTTAACTATTCCAAGGTAATCTTCAATGATTTGGTTAAAAATGTTGAAACGAAATCATTCTTACTGTTTCCAAGATTTTTAAGTTACTATTTTGAGAAAAAGTTCAGTAAGAATGATATTGCGGTAATAAACCAAGGTGACTCTTTTCAAATAAAAAGCTTAACTTCTGAAACATTTACAAGAATGTCAACACCTTGCAAAACACAACCAGAGGTGCCTGAGCAGACTTTAGCATCAAACACTGCTCCTCATGTATCTGCTGCTGAGCCCACTTGTTGGGATTGAACCCTATCAGAGGAACAGACAATGTAAAGCCAAAACTGGATCAGCTCAGTGGATTCAGAATAAGCAGATGCTGATATACATATCTCTCCCCTTGAAAGTGATTACAACAACTGATGACCTCCTATCTGCTGATCTTACTAACTGCTGACCAATAACTGCTGCTTAATTAAAGATCTGATGAAGACTCAAGTCCTGCTGATTCAATCTACTGCCTTGAGTCAAGCACAGCTGATCCGGATAAGTGCTGCTGGGTTCACAGCAGTAGAAGGTTGCAGCAGTAGTTCTAAAGTCTGTTTGTAATAGAATGTAATAGCAGTAGTTAACACAAGCAGTGTCTGTATAGATCAGAGGTTAGAGTTTGTTAGGAGGTTAGATGTCACTTTCATGGTGACGTCAGCTAAAGATGCTCAGTAGTTTGCAAGTGCTTATAAATAGTACAGTACTTTGTACTGTTCTATTAGCTCTTCACATCATTCGTCTTCTTTGCACGAACAAACTACTGAGCTCGGGCTGAGGGGGAGTTTGCATTCATACATCATCATTGTAATCGTGTTTGAAATAAATTCAATCATTCGGTTCTTTGTGTAAAGATGTTTGATTAAAGTATTACTCTCATTTGATTGTATGCAAAGTTTGTTATCATTTTAATTCCGCTGCACAACTCATCCATTTTCCATTTTAACTTCAAACAAAAATACAATCAAAAGGAAACTCAGATCCAACAATTGGTATCAGAGCTAGAACAGTCAAATTTGATTTAACAATCATTTTGACGTAAATAGTTTAGCTCAAAACAGTTGATACTGATCGTTTGTTCGTCGTTGAAAAACAGAGTAAGGATTAATCACCATTATAGTTGATTTCTCAGTACCTGTAAAACAACAAGAATGGCGTCACAATCTCAGGACGATAAAAACAACATTGGCTCGCTCTTTAAACCACCTATGCTAAAAAGAAATGAGTACAACATCTGGCAGAGGAGGATGGGTCACATCCTCGCTCAACAAAGCGCAGGTTGTTGGAAGTCTGTTATCTTTGGTCCTCATGTTCCTACAGTGCCAAGCGTTGAAGATTCTAAAAAACAAGTTCCTAAACCTGTTGAAAATTATACTGAAACGGATTATCAAAAATTCGAACTGGATGCTAAAGCATTTAGTATTGTTGCATCAGCGCTCCCCAACGAAATATATGCTGGACTGTTACATTGTAACAGTGCCAAAGAGTTGTGGGACGCACTTAAGGAACAGTTTGGAGGTACCGAAGAGGTCATAGAAAACAATAGGGAAATCCTGAACCAACAGTATGAAACATTTTGTCATGTTAAAGGTGAATCACTGACTCAACAATTTGAGCATTTCAGTTGTCTCATCAGTGAACTGAGGCTTGTTAAGGTCACGTTCTCAAACTCGACTCAAAATAGCAGGTTCCTCAGATCACTGCCAGAAAAATGGGACATAATAGCTATTGTCACCAGAACTGCACCTGAGTTCAAGGATCTGACCTTGACCCAACTCCATGGTCGACTCCTGACCTTTGAGAGGGAGTTGAACCAGAAAAGGAAGTTACAAGAGTCAGGGAAAACCGTTGATGATTATTCATTCGGTAACACTGCTCTTCTGGGTCAAGAAGAATTTGGTGGTAGTGGTAAGGATCAGGGTTATGATCACTTCATTGACATAACTGCTGGTGCAAACTTTAACAACCCTGATCCTCACTCTACAGGTTATGCATTCACTGCAAATGAAACCCAGATGTCAGACAATTTAAGCTTTGAACTCAATGATTTACAGCATTTCGACCCCACTGACCTAGAAGAAATGAACATCCTGCACCAACTGGCCTTGCTAAGTGTTAGAACTAGCAAGTTTTATAAGAGAACTGGGAGAAAATTTCCAGGTCTTCATGGGAACCTAAGGGTTGGGTTGGATAAATCGAAAATCAAGTGTTACAAGTGTAACAGGTTTTGACACTTTGCTAGGGAATGTAGGAGTCAAACAACTGGTCCTATAGTCACTCACCCTAGTCAAATCCTAGACCTCAAACTCAAAACACTGTGCACTATGCCCAATATGCCCCAGCAGCACATGTGAACACTGCTCACTATGCTGTTGCCCCTATGCCAGTGCATTATGTCCAAACAGCTGCTCCACAGATCCAATTTGTTCAAACCCCTGCTCCCCAGGCACAAGTGCAATCTGCACCTCAAACTACTGCTCCAGTAGTTACACAACCTGAACAACAAAGTTTCTTTAGTCAAGAGTTTGTTGACTGGAGCAGTATGCCTGAAAATCTTAATGATGAAAATTTTGCACTATATGCTTCAAATGATTCTTCTCACAATGAATTTTGTTTGATGGCATTAGAGTCAATACAGGAGGGGGTTGAATCTGAGGAGGAACAGCTGAAGGTTGAAACAGTGGAAGAGGTGACTGAAGCAGTGGTTACTGTTGTGACTGATGAAGTACTGCTGGGAGAAAGTTCAGGTACCCTGATTGAACCAATGACAGATCTATGGTCTGAAGAAGACAAGAAAGATGAAAAGGCTGGTGAGGAAGAAGAGGGAGCTGATGAGGAAGAAAATCCTAAATGTGATTGTGCAATGATGGCTGCTGCCAAGGTATCACCTCAAGTTCTAGAAAAACTATGTTCTGACAATTGCATTATTGCTTTTGCTAACATCAAAGAGGTGAATGAAAACCTTAGGAACAAAATCTTAACTGATGAAGTCAAATTTGAAAGATCTTTAAAAGAACTTAAAAACAAGTTGACTAAAAAGGACAAAGAGATTAGCAGTTTGAAAGAAGAGCAAAGCATAACCAAAACCCAACTCCAAACTATGGTAGAAAAATACCAAGTTTGCAAAAAGGAGTTAGAATCCACCCAGATCACTTGTGAGAAATGGGTGGAATCATGCAAAGGGTATGAGGTTATGCTTGAGAAACAGATAAAAAGCAATGTAAAATTTGGGGTTGGTTATAGAAAACATGATGATGAAAACACTGCTTTTGAAAAATCTGTTTCAACCACTGATGTAACTACTGAGTTCATCCCAACAAAAAAGGATGGCCAAGAAGTGAAAATCAATGACAAACTTGGTAACAAAATCACACTTGACAGACCAATGGGTCCCTCTACATTTGAGGAGATTGAAAATCATCAATTTAATCCAAGATGGTCTGATGAGTGTGATATCCTTGAAAATTTCAAGCCAATGGACTTTACATCAACTGATGGTGTTAAGGCTCCAAAAGCTAAAGTCATTCCTCGTAAGGATATTCCAGCAGTGGTCAAAACCTCTGCTACAAAGGAGTCTGAAAAGAGGAAGAAGAAAGAGAAAATTGATAACTTGTTTTGTGAATTCTGTGAGAAGAGGAACCATCTAACAAAAGATTGTTTCCATCTAAAAGCTTATGACTTAACCAAAACAAGTGTCACTACTTCAGCTGAAAGTTGCAGTGTTTGTGGTAAAAAAAACCATAAAACTCAAGCATGTGTGTACCTCAAAAACTTCAATGAAAAGAAGAATGAGTACATGGCTAAAACATCCTTGAGTTCATCAGCATCTGCACCATCTGTCAAGTTCACAAAGAAACAACCACTGTTTGTGCCAGTTCAAACAGCTGTCACAAAACAGCTGAACCAAACATCTGTCAAAAGAGATGTTCAGGTTACTGATGCACCTCCTGCCAATCAGTTCAGAAAGGGCAGGGAAAAACAGTCTTACCAAAGGATTCCACACGTTTATGAGGTCTACAAAAAGCCCTCTAAACCCAGAGTGAATAGGCATCCTTTTGGTTACCAGCAGTTGATTGGGCAAGACCCCCAACAGTGGTTAGCAAGAAACAGTACTAAAACTGTCCAAACCCCTGACTTAACCACTGCCCATCACACTGCATCCATACCAGACACTGTTGAGACCCCATCCAAAGCCCTGTTGGCTTTGGAGTCCTTAATGAACTAATCCTTTTACTTCATGTGCAGGGAGCTTCTGCATGCTTTGATAGTCTATGGTATGTAGATAGTGGAGGCTCCAGGCACATGACAGGATGTAAAGCCCTCCTCGAAGACTTTAAAATCCATGGTGGGGGTGATATATCCTTTGGAAATAATAGTAAAGGGAAAGTTCTGGGGTCTGGCACAGTGCAATCTGGCAATGTAAAATTTGAAAATGTCAAACTAATAGACAATCTAAAATTCAACCTTCTGAGTGTGTCTCAAATGAGTGACAAAGGGTTTGGGTCATTCTTCACAAAAGATTGTTGTAGGATCGTTGGGCCAGAAATGGTCAAAAAGATTGAAGCAATAATTAAAAATGGTCAAACAAAACTTGTTGCTCAAAGAAGTGGCAATGTTTATGTTGTTGACATGTCTAAAGAGTGTCCCAGAGCTGATGCCTGTCTGTTCTCAGCTGCCTCTAACAAAGAGACAGAACTTTGGCACAAAAGACTGGGACACACAAATCTTAAGACAATAACAGAAATTTCAAAAAATGGTTTGGTGAGAGGCCTACCACAAAAATTGTTTTCATGTCCTGAACATTGCATTTCCTGTTTAAAAGGAAAACAGCATAAAAGTTCCTACAAGTCCATTGAGGAGTCCAAAACAACCCAGTGCTTGCAAATGCTGCACATGGATTTGTTTGGCCCAGTTCAAGTCATGAGCCTCAAAAAGAAAAGATATTGTTTAGTTATAGTTGATGACTTTTCTAGGTTTATATGGACTTTCTTTTTGCACTCTAAAGATGAAACTGCGGGCATTTTGCAAGACTTTGTGACACAGGTTGAAAAGCAATTTGATCTTCCAGTGAAAAGCTTTAGGAGTGACAATGGCACAGAATTTAAAAATAGGGAGTTGGATGCCTTCTGAGTGAAGAAAGGGATTGTAAGGCAGTACAGCATCCCTAGAACACCAGAGCAAAATGGGGTTGTTGAGAGAAAGAACAGAACTTTGATTGAGGCTGCCAGAACCATGCTTGCAGATTCAGGTTTGCCATTAACTTTCTGGGCAGAGGCAGTAAACACTGCTTGCTATGTCCAGAACAGAGTTTTAATCAACCCCAGGCACAAAAAGACTGCCTATGAAATTCTGTATAAAATCAAACCACTGATCTCATACTTCAAGGTATTTGGCTGCCCATGCTTTATTTTGAACTTAAAAGATTCCATTTCAAAATTTGCAGCCAAAATTGATTGTGGTTATTTTCTGGGATATCAACCACTGCCAAGGCCTACAAAGTGTTCAATGCACGGAACAAGGTAGTGGAGGAGACTTTAGATGTAAAGTTCAATGAACTTTCATCAATGAAAATCCCAGCAAATCCTGCTGAACTGTTTGATCTTGAAAAATTCACTTTTGAAAATACTGCTGTCAAGACTAACAGTGCAGGTCCATCAGAGGATACAACACCAGACTATGGGTATGAAGTCATCATCCCTCAAAGGTCTGCCACCAAAGGGAAAGCATCAGTTGTTCAAAACATCTGTGAAAGCTCAACCACTGCTGCATCAACAGTTGTTGATCAAAGTAGCCCATCCACCACTGCTTCCATATCCTCAACTACTGCTGACAAAAGTCCTCAAACAGTGGATAAAAGTCAGCAGTGGTCCACTCCATTACCACCCATTCCACCACCTTTTGAAGCCACTGCTGGGTCATCAAAGTCCCCAGCAGTGGTTAGCTCAGATGATACACATTTGCAGCCTTCACCAACAAATGCCATCATACCATACCAAGGAGATTTAATCTTCTTGAGATCTCATCCACCTGATCAAATCATTGGCAACATCAATGAAGGGGTGCTCACAAGAAGCCAAACCCAAAACATTTGTCTTTTTGCTGGTTTTCTATCACTCCATCAACCAGTCAAGTACCAAGAGGCACTAAAAGACAACAGCTGGGTAGAAGCCATGCAAGAGGAGCTCCAACAGTTCAAGAGACAACAAGTATGGGAGCTTGTACCACTGCCAAAAGAGGTCAGTCCCATTGGCACAAAGTGGGTCTTCAAGAACAAAACAGATGAAAGGGGCATTGTTTTCAAGAACAAAACAGATGAAAGGGGCATTGTTTTCAAGAACAAAGCAAGGCTTGTGGTTCAAGGTTACAGACAGGAAGAGGGGATTGATTATGATGAAACATTCGCCCCTGTTGCAAGATTGGAAGCTATCAGACTGTTCCTGGCCTTTGCTGTCAACCACAACATGAAGGTGTTTCAGATGGATATCAAAAGTGCTTTCCTCTATGGTACATTGCAAGAAGAGGTATATGTATGTCAACCTCCAGGCTTTGAGGATCCATTTTATCCTGATCATGTCTACAGGCTAAACAAAGCCTTGTATGGCCTGAAACAAGCACCAAGGGCCTGGTATGAAACTCTTTCCAACTTTCTAATCTCAAATGGTTTCAAAAGAGGTACCATTGATAAAACACTGTTTCTTAAATGGAGAGGGAAAGATTTAATGATCGTCCAAATTTATGTGGATGACATTATTTTTGGAAGCACGTGTACTAAAATGTGTGAAGAGTTTAGAGAACTCATGACAGCTGAGTTTGAAATGAGTGCAATGGGTGAGCTGCAATGCTTTCTTGGTCTCCAAGTACAGCAAATGCAAAATGGAACTTTCATTCATCAAAGCAAATATGCTAAAGAACTTTTAACCAAATTTGACATGAATGATTGTAAACCATGCAGCACACCCATGGCCACAAATAAGCTGGTCATGTCTGATGAAAAGGATGAGCTGATTGACCAAACACTTTATAGGAGCATGATTGGGTCTTTATTGTACCTAACTGCATCCAGACCAGACATCATGTTTGCAACATGTGTTTGTGCAAGAAGTCAATCAGCTCCCAGAAAATCTAATCTCATTGCTGTAAAAAGGATTCTCAGATACATAAAAGGTGCTCCCACACTTGGTATCTGGTATCCAGCTAATGGGAATATCAAGCTTTCAGGTTTTTCAGACAGTGACTTTGCTGGTTGTCACACAACAAGGAAGTCCACTTCAGGAGGGTGCCAGTTTCTAGGTGATTGCTTAGTTTCTTGGCAAAGCAAAAAGCAAGCAGCAGTTTCAACATCCACTGCTGAGGCTGAATACATTGCTGCTGCAAGCTGTACAGCCCAACTCCTGTGGCTTCAAAATCAGTTACTGGATTTTGGTATCACTGCCTTAAAGACACCACTTATGCTGGATAGCCAGGCAGCAGAAAATATCATCAAAAATCCAGTTTCCCATTCTACCACCAAACACATCGACATCAGACATCACTTTGTAAGGGATTGCTATGAAAAAGGTTTGATTTCTCTGCATCATGTCCCAACTAAAGACCAGCTGGTAGATGTGCTCACAAAAGCACTTGATACAGCCACTTTTGAAAGTCTTGTCTCTAGGATTGGGATGCTGAACATGGAATAACAAGCAACATCTTGTTTTTCTATGAATAAAAGCAACAAAATGTTTTCAGAAAATCAAAAATCCATCCTTAAAAATAGCTTAAAAATGAAAATTTCATTAAAATCCTTAAAAGTCTGCCATAACCACTGATTGTTCAAAAGTCTGCTCTGCATCAAAAAGTCTGCCCATTGCTGAAAGGCAACCTCTGTTCTCTCATTCCTTGATAACCACTGTTGTTCAAAAGCAGTGTCTTATCCAATGATATGCTATCTACTGATAGTAAAAATCATCCACTGCCCCCTTTCCACTGCTTTCATCAGTTGCTTTCACCAAAAGTACTGTCCTTCATTTTCATCAGTGGTTGTCACGTGGGCAGTACATAGCAGTCAGACTTTTGTAACGGCTGCCACGTCAGCATTCCCTATCTCTCCTATAAAACTCCCCATTCACCATCCAAACAGGGTTTTACTGTCGAATTGAATTCATAAAAAATTCTCTTCTCAAAGCAGTTTTTCTTTCCATCTCCCACAAAATTCCTTCGATCAATCGTTTCAAAAATGACAAAATCGAAGTCATCTGCAAAACCCACATCAAAATCTTCGAAAACAGCCTCTCAAAAGGCAACCACCACTGACATTCCATTCAAAAAATCTCACAATCTCCTGGGTCTTCTCACAAAACCAGGAACCACAGATGTTTTCGATTCCATCATCACCATCATGGCAAAATCAAAGTACAAAACTTTGCTCACAGCCGACGCACCCATCTACTTGGCAACCCAAAGGGAGTTTTGGAAGAATGCAACCCTTGAAAAACAAGGAGACATTGTCACTGCAATCAAATCTTCCATAAAGGGTAAAGCTGTCCACATTACACCACAATCCATCTCCGAAGTCTTCCAACTCGATGATCAGGCAGGTAAAACTTCCTTCACCAAAAACGAGTTGCACATTGACTTCATTGAAAGAGGGTATGAAGCCACAATGATGACGAAATTAACTTTAGAAAAAGGTTATTTTCCTCCTGCACCAAGATTTTTATTTCATACCCTCCTAGTATGTGTTTCAAACAAAACCACTTCTTTCAATGAGATCCCTATAAAGATTCAAAATCTGGGATATGCGATTCTTCAAGAAGAAAATTATAACTATTCTCGGGAAATCTTTAAAGATTTGGTTAATGTTGAAAGCAAATCATTTTTACTGTTTCCAAGGTTTTTAAGCTATTATTTTCAAAAGAAATTCAGTAAGGATGATTTGTCTCTAATAAACCAAGGTGAAATAACTGCAATAAACTGTCTAACATCTGAAACATTTTCACGTATGTTAGCACCTTGCAAAACACAAGCACGGGTACCTGAGCAGATTTTAGCAGCTACCACTGCTCCTCAGGTATCTGCTGCTGAGCCTACTGCTCTAGGTGATCAAAGCAGCAGAACAACTATTTTGAAACCCACACCTACCAAACCAAAAAGGCCATCCAAAAAGAAAAATCAAAAACCCTCCAAACCAATCAAAAAGGCAACTCTGGAAGATGAGATACCAGAGTTAATGCCTGTGACAACACAAATGTCACTAGAAACCACTGCTGCTTCTTCCTCACAGCAGTTGGTACAAATATCTCAACCCATAACCATAACTCCTACTGCTTCTTCACAAAAAGGACAGGTTGTACACAAAGGGCCACCACATCATGATGCTCTGGATACACTTGTTTCCATCATCCACAGCTCAATGCCCGGAGCAACTCCGCTTTCTAAACCCACCATCACATCCTCAATTCCACCAAAAACACAACTACTGTTGGATGCAATTGACTTGAACCAGGCACTATCTAGTCCTTCTCAATCACCTGTCAATGAGAATATACCTCAACAAATGACTGAGCCTGCTGTATCATCCATTACACCCATTGAGTTACAAGTAACTCTTTGTGGTAATCCAAGTGAAGCAGCCACTACAACTGTTGAACCTACAGGTTTACAGTTGGGCAGTGGTTTCATTAATAAGACTTCCTTGGAGGCAATTCCTTACATAGCACCTCTGCCAACCACCAGTGGATTTATATATCCAACTGGCATCATCAAAAGGTTGTCAAGTGTTGAAGGAAGAAGACCCCAGTACCAAGAAAAAGGGGCATCAGTGGTTAGTGTTTGGAATACATTCCCTACACTGTTAGTGGGAAATCAGATGATCCCATTAAATTGGGTGATGATTTAAAGTACTAGAAATTGACGGATCGTGTTGAGAAACTTGATAACTCTGTTGCAGAGCTCAAAACTATGCTCTAGCAGTTGTTACAGGTACAAAAGGTACAATCCACTGCTGTTCCACCTCAAGCACCTGCTCTACAACAAGCACCTGCTACAAATGAGCTCTGGAATCTCTTTCAACCTTATCTCCATCATCAGGCACAACTGGCAGATCAGCAACATGAAAAACATGTTCAACAGCTGAGAAATGCTATGGAGTCTAGGTTCAAAGACACTTAGGCTGATCTAAAGGCTCTCAAAACTCAGATCCTGCACACCACTGGCACTGCTCCTCCACCAGTATTCTTCATTGATCAACTCCCTGAAGATAATGCCAAAAAGGGGGAGAAAATTCAAGAATGGAGGAGAAAGGGAATAACTGATGGTCTTTACCTTGCACCAGAAAATTCAAATATGACCAAGCAGATCCCTTTGCCAGATTGTAGTAAGAAAATTGATGAGACTACAAATGCACTTGCAGAAGCACTTGCTTGTGTAAAAAGGGATAGAGAGGCCAAAAAGAAAGCCAAGGTGGATTATCTGGATCAGGGTACTTCAGGGTCAAGAGATAATGAAAATCTTTTTGATGAAAAGAAGAAGCCTACTAGAAAAGTAAGGCTACCCAAATCCATTCCGGTCAGGCGTTCAAAGTCTCTTCAAAAACCACCTCCCAAAACAGGTGTTGTAACCTCTGTTGTATCAACTGCTGTTGGTACCTCAGTAGTTTCAACATCTGCCCTCACTTCAACACACACCACCTCAACACACACTTCATCTACTGCTTTACCACCATCACCACCAAAATCACAATCACCTCCTGTCAAAAGGCAGAAGACAGCAGATGTTAAAACATCTGTTGTAAAGACAACAGTGGTTGGAAAACCAGTTGTTTCAACAGCTGTTAGTCTATCACAAACCACTGCCACTACAACCATCTTTCCATCCAAAACATCATCAGTCCATCCTCAAATAAAGAGGAGGAGGCTAACTCCTAAAGATGATGTCACTTCACCACCCCAAACATCTTCAAAACCTTTAGCTCTTGTCAATATACCAAAACCAGTTCCACTTTCTTCTGTTCCAATGCACAAACCTTTACCTCCTGCAGGTGTTCAATTTCCTCTTGAACTAGAAGCTGTCAGAGAAGAGATAAAATCCTTCTATACTGAGGATGACCCTGCTAAAAGGAGTTTGCCCTCAATCAAAGGATATCCATGGCCCAAAAACATTGATGAATATTTGAAAATAAAGGCCAAACAAGCAGAGGATATCTCACAGAGAAACTCACAAGGGAAATCTGACAAAGAAGTGTCAAGATACTACCAATATCTGCTTACACAAGTCAACTCCCTGGAACGTTTTGCAAAGAATGTTAGTCAACAAATTTCTGAAAGAGCAGCTGAAACTCTGAAGAAAGACTACATTGAAAGCATCATGTTTTACAAGAAATACAAAGGAGAGAGACACATGTACAAAGAGTGGACCATTCCAGAGCTTGAAGCTGAATCAGCCAGAATTCAAGTTATGATAAAAAGGAAAGTCACTCACACTCCTCCTGATTGGGCAAAGTTCAAAAAGAATGTACCTGAAAAGCAGTTGGAACTAAAAAGAATGAAGGAAGAATTGGTTGTTGCTGAATTTGGAACCAAAAGACAAGTTGCTAGATGGAAGGAAGATTTGGTCAGGTCAACCTACAAAAGGTTGGAGGAATTAAGGAAGAAAGATCCTAAAATCCCTCAAAAACCTGACTACCCTGAAGCAGCGGTTTCAAAAGGACCATCAAAGCTGCAAATCAGGAGATCCACTGCTCCAGCTGGCACTGCCTTTTACAAAAGAAGGAGTCAAAGCCAGCTAGGTGCTGAAACAGTTCAAGAAATTCTTACTGGCAATGCTGTTGTAAAAGAAGGCCTGTTAAGAACGTTAAAAGAAGAACTTGAACAAGAAAATTCTGCTACCACTGCTCAGCCAGTGATGAATCGGCCAGCCTCTCCAAATACTTCTGCAAATAAGCATCTCCCAAGAAACCCACCAGGCTCAAAAATACAAAAGTGGGCAACTGACAAACAGACCCGCGTATTGACTTTGCTCAGGTCTGGTGGAGAAGTGAAGATAATATCAAGGGAACAAGCTCTTGGCCTAAGTCTTGAAGATTTGCAGGATCTCCTTGATCTTCCACTTAGCAGGGATGATGAAGATACAGATGCCCTTAACTTTGAATTGCAATTTAAAGGCCAGATAAGGGAGCTGTTGATGAGGCAATAAAATATCCACAATAATGAAGAGTTTTGGCATTATCTGTTCCAGGGGGAGATTTTTGGGATTGAACCCTATCAGAGGAACAGACAATGTAAAGCCAAAACTGGATCAGCTCAGTGGATTCAGAATAAGCAGATGCTGATATACATATCTCTCCCCTTGAAAGTGATTACAACAACTGATGACCTCCTATCTGCTGATCTTACTAACTGCTGACCAATAACTGCTGCTTAATTAAAGATCTGATGAAGACTCAAGTCCTGCTGATTCAATCTACTGCCTTGAGTCAAGCATAGCTGATCCGGGTAAGTGCTGCTGGGTTCACAGCAGTAGAAGGTTGCAGCAGTAGTTCTAAAGTCTGTTTGTAATAGAATGTAATAGCAGTAGTTAACACAAGCAGTGTCTGTATAGATCAGAGGTTAGAGTTTGTTAGGAGGTTAGATGTCACTTTCATGGTGACGTCAGCTAAAGATGCTCAGTAGTTTGCAAGTGCTTATAAATAGTACAGTACTTTGTACTGTTCTATTAGCTCTTCACATCATTCGTCTTCTTTGCACGAACAAACTACTGAGCTCGGGCTGAGGGGGAGTTTGCATTCATACATCATCATTGTAATCGTGTTTGAAATAAATTCAATCATTCGGTTCTTTGTGTAAAGATGTTTGATTAAAGTATTACTCTCATTTGATTGTATGCAAAGTTTGTTATCATTTTAATTCCGCTGCACAACTCATCCATTTTCCATTTTAACTTCAAACAAAAATACAATCAAAAGGAAACTCAGATCTAACACCACTGCTCAAGGTGATCAAGGTAGCCAAACAACTGCCTTGAAACCCACACCTAAAATCACCAAAAAGCCACAGAAAAAGAAAAATCAAAAACCCATAAAAAAGGCAACTCTGGAGGATGAGATACCAGAGCAACTGCCTGTGACAGCACAAAAGTCACAACAAACCACTGCTGCTACTTCCTCACAGTAGTTGGTAGAAATATCTCAACCCATACCTGAAACTCCTCATGTTTCTTCACAAAAACAACAGGTTGTACAAATAGGGTCACCACATCATGAGGCTCTGGAAGCACTCGTTTCCATCCCCCACAGCCCAATACCCAGGGCAATTCCGCTTTCAAAACCTACCTTCACATCCCCAATTCCCCCAAACACCAAACTACCGTTGGATGCAATTGATCTGAACCTGGCACAAACCAGTCCTTCTCAATCACCTGTCCATGAGAATATACCTCAACAAAAGACTGGGCCTGATGTATCAATCTTTGCTAACCCACCAACACAACCTGAGGAGGTTACACCCCTTGAGTTACAAGTAACTCTTGGTGGTAATCCAAGTGAAGCAGCCACTACAAGTGTTGAACCTACAGGTTTACACTTGGACAGTGGTTACATCAATAAGACTTCCTTGGAGGCAATTCCTTCCATAACACCTCTGTTATCTGCTAGTGAGTTTGTATCAACCACTGGTTCCATCAAAAGATTATCAAGTGTTGAAGGAAGAAGACCCCAGTACCAAGAAAAAAGGGCATCAGTTGTTGATGTTTGGAGTACACTCCCTACCTCAACATCTGATAAAACCACTACTAGTGGGAAATCAGATGATCCCATTAAATTGGGTGATGGTTTAAAGTACCAGGAATTGACGGACAGAGTTGAAAAACTGGATACCACTGTTGCAGAAATCAAAGACATGCTGCATCAGTTGTTGACAGTTTAAATGGTACAATCCACTGCTGTTCCACTTCAAGCACCTGCTCCACCACCAGCAGATGTTACAAATGAGCTCTGGAATCTTTTTCAATCATTTCTCCACCAACAACACCAGATGGCTGAGCAGCAGCATGAAAAACATGTTCAAGATGGAACGAGGAGAAGAGAGCTTTCATGAAGCTGAATGAGCAGGGTTGTTCTGGCGAAAAGGATGATCAAAATCCTGTTCCAAAAGGAAATCTTACTAGAAAAGTATGGAAACCTAAGTCCACACCATCCAGTTTTCCAAAGCATACTCCAAAACCACCATCCAAAAGCCACCAACATCAAACCTCCACCCAAACAGCTGTTGCAACCTCTGTTGTACCAACATCTGCTGGTACCTCAGTTGTTACAACAACTGCTCTCACTTCAACACACACCACTTCAACACACACCACTAAGACTGCCTTATCACCACCAAAAACAACATCTCCACCATCACTTCCTGCCATAAAGCAGAAGACAACAGATGTTACAACATCTGATGTAATGACAACAGTGGTTGAAACACCAGTTGTTTCAACAGCTGTTAGTCAGTCACAAACCACTGCCACTCAAATCACTTCCACTGTTCCACCCAAAACATCATCTGTCTCTCCTAAAATAAAAAGGAGAAGGGTTATCATATCAGATGATGATTCTCCATTACCACCACCAACAGCTTAAAAATCCCAAGCACTTGTCACAGTTTCAAAACCCATTCTTCTCTCTTCAACTCAAATTCAAAAGCCATTACCTCCTGCAGGTGTTGTGTTTCCTTTAGAACTCATAGCAGTTAGAGATGAAATCAAATCTTTCTACTATGAGGACAACCCTGCCAAAGGGAGCTTGCCTTCAGTTAGAGGATATCCCAAGCCAAATAGCATTGAAGAATATTTGGAAATCAAAGCCAAGCAAGCAGAGGATATCGCTAACAAAAACAAACAAGGGAAAGCTGATAGGGAATTTCAGCAAAACTATCAGTTTCTCCTTACACAGGTCAGATCAATGGAACAATTTGCCAAAAATGTTAGTCAACAAATTTCAGAAAGGGCAGATGAGACCCTAAGAAAATACTACATTGAAAATATCATGACCTACAAGAAATACAAGGGGGAGAAACACATGTACAAAAACTGGACCATTCCTGAGCTTGAAAAAGAAGTAGCCAGGATTCATGAAATGATCAAAGATAATGTCCAGCAGACTCCCCCTGAAAAATTCAAACAGGCTGAAGCTGACAAAGCCTTAGAGTTGAAGAGAATGAAAGAGGAGCTGATAATTGCTGAATATGGGTCAAGGAACTCTGTGTCAAAGTGGGGAGAAGCTAGGGTCAGGGCCACCTATAAAAGGTTGGAGGAACTTAGGAAGAAAGATCCGACAACTCCATAAAAGCCTGACTACTCCAAAGCAGAGGTCTCAAAAAGACCACCAAAGCTGCAAGTCAAAAGAACCACTGCTCCTACTGGTGCTGCCATCTACAAAAGAAGGAGTCAAAACCAGCTTGGTGCTGAAACAGTTCAAGACTTAATTGCTAGTAATGACCTTGTAAAAGAGGGAATTATGTTAATGATGAAAGAAGAATCTGAACTGGAAAAATCTGCAAGTACTGCTCAGCCAGTCATGAACAGGCCAGCATCACCAAATTCCTCAACAAATAAAGATCTCCCAAGAAACCCATCAGGCTCAAAAGTACTAAAGTGGAAAACTGATAAACAGACCCACGTATTGACTATGATCAGGTCTGATGGCGAAGTGAAGAAACTAACAAGGGAACAAGCTCTTGGCCTGAGTCTTGAAGATTTGCAGGATCTCCTTGATCTTCCACTTAACAGGGATGATGATGATACAGATGCCTTAACTTTTGAATTGCAATTCAAAGGGCAAATAAGGGAACTGTTGTTGAGGCAATAAAGATCTACAATAATGAAGAGTTTTGGCATTATCTGTTCCAGGGGGAGATTGTTGGGATTGAACCCTACCAGAGGAACAGATAATAAAAGCCAAAACTGGATCAGAGCAGTGGATCCAGAATAAGCAGATGTTTGGTTGCAAGTCTCTCCCTTGAAAGTGGTTTCAACATCTGCTGACCTCCTATTTGCTGATCATGCAAACTGCTGACCTACAACTACTGCTCAAGACAAAGTCTGATTGAAGAACTAAAAGCTTTGCTGCTCAATCTACTGCTTTGGTTCAAGCACTGCTGATCATAACAAGTACTGCTGGGTTCACAGCAGTGGAAGGATGCAGCAGGAGTTAAAGTTTGTTTTATGTATTGAAATGTAATATCAATAGTTAGCATAGCAGTGTTTGTATGGATCAGAGGTTAGAATTTGTTAGGAGGTTAGATGTCACTTTTATGGTGACGTCAGCTTAGATGCTCAGTGGTTTGCAAGTGCCTATAAATAGAACAGTACTCTGTACTGTTCTGTTCAGCTCCTTCACCATCTTCTTTCTGCACGAACAAACACTGAGCTCGGGCTGAGGGGGAGTTTGCATATCATACATACATTGTAATCGAAGTTTAAAATTAAATTTAATCATTTGATTCAGTGGTGAAAATGTATGATTGAAAGCATTTCTTCTGTTTGATTGTGAAAAGTTTGCTTCCATTTAAATTCCGCTGCACTACTCTTTCATTTGTTCATCTAAATTCAAACACAAATCACAATCAATCCAAACTCAGATCCTAACACAGTTATATATCAATATTTTATAAAATTCACTATTCAATTTTCTGTTTTTAGCATCTGCCATCAGATGTATCTTCTGCGTTGGATCTGCATACTGATAATCCTAAGCCTATCAATATCCAGAATCTCAAATGTGAAGTCAAGGAACTGTTTACAACATCTAAAAAAACCAATACTGGATTCAACTACGCTGTTGTTGGATGGTCTTCTTATCTGAGATCTTGCAATATTGCTTTTGGTGATGAACTTTCATTAGAGTTTCACAAGTCTACTCAATTGCTTAAGTTAAAAAAAAGTTGTGCATACCGTGACAAAATGTCATGATTGATTGTGGTTGTACGTCTGGTTCGTCAGTGGTACTAATTTTGCTTCTTAGACATGTTCTATATGTAGTTATGTCTATAAACAGCTTTCATTGTCAATGGGTGGGTGCTATTTTTTTTTTTTGTGGATAGGACAATGGAAATACTCATATGTATTTTCTATGTTAACTGATGATGCATATTTATAGTTATCTTTTACTTATAATAGATAACACGTTTTGGTACAATATCTATACATATATCTATATGTTCTATCAATCTGTGTTATGCATGGTTTTCTAACATCTGATACTTATTGTCTATGCATCTGGCAAGTTCTGTTGGAGATAATTGATGACAGTTTTTAGGAAAGTCTGTTGGAAAGTAACAGAAGTTTTTAACAGTTAATAGACAACAGTGGTTTGCTATCAACATAATGGAATTGCTGTTGAATAAACCTATTGACCATTAGTGCATATCAATTTTATAAGTCTGCGCTAATTATTTTTTTACTCTCTGTTGAATACTAAATGAGATGTTGACCAAAAGTCTAACAGATGTTTACCAAAAGTCAAACAGTTGTTGACCAAAAATCAAACAGATGTTGGCCAACAGTTAAACATATGTTGACCAAAAGTCAAACTGATTTTGAACCACTAAGAATCATAGTTTTGCAAACAGTGGTTTGACTTTGGTCAAACAGACTTTGAACCACTAAGAATCATAGTTTTGAAAACAGTGGTTTCACTTTAAGCAATCATCAATGGAATTGGTCAACTTTATTTGCAAAATTGGTTTTAACTTTATTTGAATTTAAATTACAAGTACCGTATATTTCTCATTCTTATTGCAAGAATTGCTTTCGATCTAAAGTTAATAAAATATAGTATCTCAGATGGTTTTGAAAATAGTGGTTTCACTTTAAGCTATCCATCTAGCAAGCTCTGTTGGAGATAATAGATAACATTTTTTAGGAAATTCTGTTGGAAAGCAACATAAGTTTTTAACAGTTAATAGACAACAGTAGTTTGCTATCAACATAATGGAATTGCGGTTGAATAAACCTATTGACCATTAGTGTATATCAATTTTATAAGTCTGCACTAGTTATTTTTTTACTCTCTGTCAATATGGGCTATGCATGGTTTTCTAAGAAACGACCCGTGTTTGCATACGGGTCTTACCGCTAGTACTATATAATAAAAGAAACCTGATTTGGGACACATGTCATTCAATGAGGGAAACAATAATTTATTGATAAATTTGAAATTTAAATTAAAAAAAATTTAAATATTATATTAGAATTTTATTTTGATTGTAATTCATATTAATATAGCTTCAATATTTGTAGATGTAAATGTCTCGCTAAGTGATATATATCTTAAATAATTCATATTAATATAGCTTTAATACTTGTAGATGTATATCTCGCTAAGTGATAGATAATTTATAATTCATGTAATTGTAGATAAGTAAGATGATTATTAGTTTAGTTATATTAATAAATTTTTGGCAAGATATACATGGAACAAGAATTATTTTTTTGTTAGTGGAACATACACAAATAATCATGTAACATGTCATCTTTTATAAAATAAAATAACGATAACAATATTATATGGAGGCATCTACTATTTAGTTTCTCGTCTTCGTTTTATACTTATCTTATATAAACTAATATTAAATCTTATCCTACATTGAATTCGATGTGTAATAAACGAGATTTTTAAAGATATAATATTTTATTATTTGGTTTATAAAATTAGATTTATTCAAGCCGTGTAATACACATGGTTTTCTTAGGGATATAAAATTTTAACTATTTACTATAAAAATTACATTCATTCAACCCGTGTAATACACGGAGTTTTAAAAGATATAACTTTTTTTATAATTTGGTATATGAAATTCGATTTAGTTAAGTATTCAGCCCGTACAATACATGTTTTTTTACTACCGTTAAAAAACATGTTTTTTTGAAGATATAACTTTTATATTTAGTGTACAAAATTACATTTATCTAATCCGTGTAATACATAGGGTTCTTAATGATATAATGTTTTTATTACTTAATATATAAAATTACTTTTATTCAACACGTGTAATAAATGAGGTTTTAAAAATATATTATTTTATTATTTAGTATAAAAATTACATTTATTTAACTTGTGTAATACACGGGATTCTAACCAAGTATATTATAATAGCGTAACTTATTTTTTGATTTTCAATTACATAGCATAACTTATTTTTTGATTTTGTCTTTCAATTACTCCAACGAATCTATACTTTAATGAACATAATCCAATCGAATTCCCACAGCCAATCACCTGGGAATCCTATAGTAGTTATATTGATCTGTTATTAAATATTCCTTTATAAATGGTTTATTATATATATTGGTCATCTGTTTGTCATCGTACATAAAATTCTTGCTCAATGTACAGATTTCTTCGATCAATGTGGAGATTGTTTGGTTGAGCAGACTGAATAATCAGATACAATTGCTTATAATGCTATGATTCTTCACAACAGGAAGATAATAATAGGGTTTGAAAACGGTAAACCAACCTTTTGAATCTGGAACTCTCTGATCATGTTTATATAATGCTTCTCCTTGTCAATCGTTATACTGTAATTTGTTATTTATCGTTGTTTGATTATGAATGATGGCTGTTTGTTCTATTGATTATGCAACAGATTCAAGATCAGTAGCCAAATGCAATTCATATTGTTGTCTATAATCACTGCAACTGCATAGCTTTTTTAACAGATTAAGTCATTAAGTGTGATAAATCAACCTCAATGAATCGTATTGAGGGAGAGGGAGCTCTTTATATAATAAAAACAATACAAAATTTACTGGGCAGTGGTAGGCTAGTTGTTCACAGATAACACGAAAACGACGAGAGAAATCTGTAACAGAAGTGTTATCTTTGGTGAGTTGTCGTAAGGAGTCCCTCAGAGACTGAACACGCTCGACCGATGCATTGCTGCATGCATTTTCGAGTGCTAACCAGATCTGACGGGCTGTAGAGAGACCAAGAACTTCAGAGGCAACCTACTCAGTGAGAGAAGAAAGGAGGAGAAGAGCAGCCTTTTGATCATCAGCAGTCCATTTAGTAAGATTGGGATTCGGTATCGATTTTTCTTTATAAAGAATGGTGGCCGGCGGTTGGGTTGAGGTGCCATCGATATGAGCAGTAAAATGGTGTAGACCAACAAGGAGTTTCATATGATTGTGCCAAACCAGATAATTTGTCGAGGATAATTTTATGGGGGTCAGGTGAGGGACGGTATTGGGGAAGGAAGAATTGTCAGCAGCCATGGAAGAGAGGAAGGAAGAACAGGGCAAAGGAAGGATCGAAAATAAAGGGAAAGATAGGAGAGAGATGATATGGCTGATACCATGTGATAAATCAACCTCAATGAATCGTATTGACGGAGAGGGAGCTCTTTATATAATAAAAACAATACAACATTTACTCCTATAATTGAGGAGATTGACTACAAGAAATTAGTAACTAAATAATTACAATTAACTGTACATATTGACCAAATATTATCTAATACTAAGTAACCAGTAAATACAGCAATTGGTCATGCTTGTAAAAATCGCTAGGCGCTAGTCAGGCGGTGGCTTACGTACTAGCGATTAATCGGGATTGATACGGTTTAATCGGATTGGAGTTTTATATGTAATTTTCCAGACATATATATATAGGGTAAGGTTCATGCGAGAACCACCCTTATTGCGAGAACCGCGAGAACCAGTGTGAACAGGGGGTATTATTGTAATTAAATATTGAATGTTAATAACACGGTGTCTACAATCTCTGCAATTCGTTTTCCCGGTGTCTACAATCTCTACAATTCGAGTTCCGTTGTCAACATCACCATATCATCGTACAAATTAGGGCACGATTCAGGGCACAAGTTGAACAAAATCATTCATCATCGGTCACTGATTGTTATTACATTCAGTAATTGATTACAAAATCATCGATTACCATTGCTCGACATGCCCTAGAAATCAGAAATCGTGTCGATTCAGGGCACAAATTGAACAAAATCATTCATCATCAGTTACTGATTGTTATTACATTTAGTAATTGATTACAAAATCATTGATTACCATTGCTCGACATGCCCTAGAAATCAGAAATCGTGTCAGTTTATTTATCGCTGATTGGCTATCCCTGCCAAATCTCAATTAGTCGCCAATCACGCCATCTAACACTCGGTAAGGATCTGATTATTACAGTAGATATATATATTGTTCTTTAGGTATCTGTTTTTTATCAGTAGGTTTGATTTCCATCAATGATTTATATGAATGTGATTCAACTCGTTGATCTGTTAACTGTGCTTGTTATGTTATCGCACAGATCTTATAAAGTGCCATAGCCGACCTAGTATGTATATGTGAACCAAATAAAGTTAACAATATCATTCATGTGCATAGTGAATTTGAGCAGGTTTGTTTAGGATACGTGTATATGATTTTGGGTAATTAGAAAATGCTGGTGTTGTTGTTTTAGGTAATGCACATGTGCATAGTGAACTTGAGAAGTTTTGTGTAAGATACGTGGTTTTGTGTAATTAGGATATGATGGTGTTATTGTTTCATGTGATTCACATGTGCATAGCAAACATGAGCAGCTTTGTTTAATATACGTGTATATGATTCTGTGTAATTAGATTTTGTTGATGTTGTTTAAATTGATGCATATGTGCATATTGAATTTGAGCACATAACATTAAACTTTACATATGGATTGATTTTAAGCATTATTATAAGAATATGTGATGCACAAATTCATATCGTTACAGTGATGAAAAAGTTTGTTTAATGCACATACTAATTGAAATTGCATGTCTGATTATATTATGTTTCAATTATTATTGTAGGAAAAAAAATGGAAAAAAGCGAAGAAAATAACACTTTTGTTGAGATAGAATGACGAAGGGGCAACAAAACTACCAGATGATAAGGAAGGTGAATACAAAAGTGTTAAGTGAAAAGCCAAAAAAGGTCGGTTATTAGTCGATGATGCAGTTGATAATATATGCACATGTGCATCCAATTGTTACTTTCTGTTGAACGATATTCTTTGATGTCACGTGCAGTTACGGCAGGATAAAGAAATACAAGAAATAGGACAAGTAGACGAATGCACGATGTGATGAATCTTATGTGATGGATGATAAGGGCGACAAGGCAGTAGAAAACATTAATGAAAGAAAGTTGGATAGAACGATGTTATATTGAAAATTATGGTTGTTTTTTATATGGTGGTTTATATGTTAGTTATTTTCTTTTAACAATAATTTATATTTGTTTATTGGACGGTGACAACTATGTGATCGTTAATTCCATAATTTGATGTAATATGGTATAGTATATGTTGGAAATGCACATGTGCATAAGGTGAATTAGTATGCATAGTGGTGATATATGATGTGTTACCGGATGATTATATTCAGTTTACAACGTTTTCAAATGTTATATGGTGGTTGGTATAGTATATGTTAGAAATACACAAGTGTGTAATATTATGACGTAAATGATTGTGTTGCCTACGCACATGTGCATATTTATATATTATGATGCATCGTGGTAATTCATGATGGTGTTTGGTATAGGATATCTAGTTTACAATGTTGTATGGTGTCTGGTATAATATATGTTGGAAACGCCCAGACACCTATTGATGTGATATAATGTGTGGCATAATTTATGTTGGCAATGCACATGTGCATAACATAACGGTAGTAATGTATAATGTTGTTTGACATAGTATATGGTGGGAAATGCACATGTGCATAATGTATACGTTGCAATGTATAATAGGTGGATTGAAAATGGAGTACATGCACTTAAAACATAATGACATTAGAAACAGTGCATCGATAAGTTTAGATGCTACGGCTTCAATGTTGAAAATGCACGCGTTGGGAAATGCACATGTGCATGTGTTGAAATAGTGGACATATTGGTAATTTATGTTAATCGGTCATGAATAAAACAGTGAATATTACACCGTTAAGTAGATAAACAATAAGTATAAACAATGAATGTAAACAAAAACAAGTGATAATCAATATATAAGTAGTTGCGTGTGAAAAAATCCAGATTTTGTAGAATAAGTGTTGTACATCATCATAATGTCCTCCTAGTGATTAAACGTTCTATTTAGAGTAGGGATGTATTCAACATCAACATCAGGTATCCAATATGGTGTGCCACTAGGTGAAGAATGCACGGCAGTCTTAATTGTTACTGTATATAAACAAAAAATAAAATGAATAAAAAGAAGATATAAATATCATAATTAATAAAATATATGGCATGTGTACGCACAATGTGTATACGGTCAACGATGTATACATGGTCAACAGTTTATCGGTGATGAGTAATCATATATAGACGTGCCAGATTAGTTTGTTGTAATCACCGAATAAATGATGTATTCGACTGATTAATCGTATACAGACGAGCTGGATTAGTTATCGCAGTTTCTTGCTCGTATCCGCAACCCGGGCACAATGTGTTGCTGATCTGAATTCCCCCTTTTTTTTTCCAGATCCGTCTTTGTCGGTAACCTGCCTTCGACGCTTTTCCATTTTAACATATTGGCTTTAGGTGTAGCCCAGCCGTTCCAGATCATTACAAAGCCACTCGACGGGTCCCCGCTTGTGACACACAAATCCTCTCTAATGGTTTAACATTAAAAGTCAACTTATTCCGAGTGCCATCCCTACCCATCTTGACCCGTCTTCATTCTGGTGTTTCTCAGCAGCGCCAAAAGATGCATAAACTCCACCCATGCCTCCCTGGTTGTCAGCTTGTTCTTCTATTGCCAATCCCACACAGTCACATCCCCTATTTTGTTGTAGTTGTCCGCCACCCAAGACCCTTTTGTTTGATGCCATTCTGTACATAATTGGATAGTAATCCATTAAGCACCTGTTCAGAATCCATACATAAACAGAATCTATACATCAACGACATAGTCTAATTTTCAACATAATGCACATGTTCGTATAAGTTAATACAACATCATTTACAATCAACATAATGCACATGTGCATATAATTTAATATAACATCATTTACATTCAATATAATGCACATGTGCATATCATTTAATACGATATCATTTACAAAGTATAATACCTTTAGTCGCAAATCGAATGAATTGCAACTCTTGATGTTCTGTATTTGTAGGTGTCGTACCAGTCAAAGTGATGTAGACATAGAGTAAAGAGTCCAAATTTCAAAGCCATGAAGTGTATGTCGACTTACAACAGTTTTAGACATAATTCTGTGACTATCAACGGTATTGACAGCAGATGGACCACCAAAGTCGGCATCAGATGTTGTATGAGGATGATATTTAGACAATATATGAGGAGATTCATCGGATATACGAGCAGGATATACGAGGATCGACACGGGATGAATCAGAAGACGCCATATGCCGCTGTAAACATCGTGCCGACTACAATCGCCGTGAAATACATGAACAAGACTATCTATATGCCGTGAAAACCATCGTGCATGGCTCTCCACCGCCATGAACCGTTGTGAATACCTCCCAGCCGAGTGTGAAGACCATGAACTGGTGCTGGTGAACTACTGAAACCCTAAAATGGAGATAACAATGACATAAGAAAAAAACAGAACATGTGTGTTTTTTATAAACAAAATATAATTACAAAAAATGTCATGTGTTCACACTGGTTATAACAGGAATGTATTCAATATCAACTTCACCTATCCAATATGGGGTGCCATTGGGCATAGAATGTATAGCAGCCGTAATTGTTTCTGAGAAAATAATAAATAAATAAAGGTCAACATGATGAACAGGTGAATAGTAAAATTGTAACCAAAATGCACATGTGCATTATCAGATAATATATAATGTCATAAGTTATTTTTCATCATAATGCACATGTGCATAAATTTGTAATGCAACATAAATTATAATATGATGCAGTTAACATAATGCACATGTGCATATATTCTTGAGTAATCATTATTTACAACATAATATAACTGTGAACATGTTGTAAACGTGTATATCATTGAACAAATCACAATTTACAGAAAATGGACATGGAATACCTTTAGTCTCAAACTGAATGAACTGTAATTGCTGATGTTCTGTATTTGTAGGTGTTGTACCAGTCAAATTAGTGTCAAATGACAATGAGTGTTTAGATATATTAGCATTACCAGAGGATAATATAACATTGTCTGATGTTGACATGGAATCAAGAGTCTGTTTTTCAAAGCCATGAAGGGTGTGTCGACTTTCAACTGTTGTAAACACAAGTTTGTTACTTCACTTGGTTTGACAACAGAAATGGGATTGGCAGCAGATGGGCCACCAAAATCAGCATCAGGTGTATGAGGATAATATTCAAAAATTGTTGGATGATGATCATCATATGCGTTAGGTTCAACACGGGATGAATTAGAAGACACTATATATAGCCCTAATCAGTATACCGAACGCCTCCACCGTGAAATAGGTGGGAGTGACCGTCTTTTCCTGCCGTAAGACAATCGTACACGCCTGTACGCTGCCGTGAACAGCGGGTTCAAGCCGTCGTGTCAATGTATCGATGCTGCTGATGCCGATTGTGGATCGATTTTGGATTGGGAACGATGTGAATTGATGAAACCCTAAAAACAGGGGAACACTTACAGAACCTTAATAAAAATTGAAGGACGCACGTGTTTTATGATACAATATAGTATAATTACAAGTTTGCCATGTGTTCACATTGGTTCTCGCGGTTCTCGCAATAAAGGGTGGTTCCTAACGGATCTTTGTCCTATATATATATATATATAGGGTAGGGTTCCAGCGTGAACAACTTCCCAAGAGTGAACTGCGTGAACAGATATGGACCCTTGATTTCTTTTTTAGTTGTTAAGGGTATGATTGTAATTATATAAAAAATTAGATTTAAATCACTATTTTAATAATTGAATTAAGTTACATCTTTCCTAATTTAAATTCATTATCCACATTATGTTTATTTATTAATAAGATAATTATCAAAACAAACAACAAATCACCAGATTTCAATTTTAATTTTTATTTCAGATTTCATCACCAGAATTCAAATTTTGATTTTTAAGATCCACGTAACCTTCATATTTCAACGGTATACACATGTGTACTTGGATATAAATAGAACAGTACACATGTGTACTCAGCATCGTACATATGTGTACAGTAATTCACAGGTGTACGTCAACATTCAATACAAAAAAAAATTCCGAGATATCACAAAAAAGACGATATACACATGTGTACATCGTATTAAAAAGAGGGCAAAATCAGAATACACATGTGTACATCGCATTTAAACAAATAATTATTTTAATAATTGAATTAAGTTACATCTTTCCTAATCCTTGATTTGATTTGTGAGAGATTTATGCAATCAATTTAAGAAGATAATTGATTACTTGATTTGTAAGAGATTTATTTAATCAATTTAAGATTGAAATTACACATATACCCTTTTTGTATTTAATTAAATGAAAAAAATTAACCAAATAATTACCATCATACCACTCACTTTAATCTCAAGATCATAAAAATCAAGGGCCCAGATCAGTTCACGCAGTTCACTCTTGGGATTTTGTTCACGTTTGAACCTAATCCTATACACACACACACACACAGGTGAAGACGTGAGTATAGGAAGAAAACTGACTTAAGTTGAAAAACCTCAAGAAAGCTCTATGTAACATCTTTATTTTTTTTTCTAAAAAAAACAGGAGTGTAACATACATATATTTGAACATATTTATAAAAAAAATGTAAAAAACGCCGACTAGTTTTTTTTTTTTTTTAAATGTTCAAAATCTGCATGTTACATTTTTTTGACATATATATTATGTAACATTGAATTTTTAACATTTAATAAAAACTACTTGATGCTTTTATTTTTCTTTTTACAAAAATGTTCAAATATATGTATGTTATGTTCCTTATTTTTTTAGAAAAAAAAATGTTACATAGGGTTTTTACAAGGTTTTTTTTTTTGAGTTTTTTCAACTCAAGTGAGTTTTCATTTTATCCTTCCCCTACACACACAAAATTTTATTTATAATTTGTCAAACTTACTAATTGGATTGGATTAATCAGTATAATTTTATAAATACTTAAAAAGATTTTGACCAAATTTGACTGAGTTTGATCAGCTACCGATTTTGGGTCTAAGTGAAATTTAATTAGTAAACTACGATTACCGATTAATTGGTGATTAATCCTGATTTTTACAACACTGGATACTGTATAAAAACTTGAAAGTATTCTTGATGCAGCTACTCATAGCCTTAATACAGACAACTTATTACAAATCATCATCTGATCAAAACTTTTGACTATGAAATTTAGAAAAAAAAAATGAGGAAAGGTAAATAGAGGAAAGAATTTCAGCAATTGAGTCCACATTGCTTGACATCAGGCCCTTTGGTTTTCAACACAAACGGGTCGATTCGGACCCAAAGCAACGAGAAGATAGAAGCAAGAAGTATGGACCATATGACCACGATAGTCGGTGTCCTGTTTTGCTTTCCCATAAGACCTTTAAGGAACGGGTAAAGATGGACAATCACCCAAAATGCAAAGAATAGTTTCCCAAACAAAGGTCCCCATGATTGGTAACCGTTGTTTATAGCGTCCGAAACTCCTGCCACGACCCCAACCATGTTAATGATTAGGATAGTGGTTGGAGGGATGAGTAGTGTTGTCCATTTGAACGCGTATAACTCCCCGAATTCCTCATCGTCTGATGCTTTTGATGTGACTGTGAAGTTGGTGTCTATTCCTGCCAAAACTTTTAGTAGACCTTGTATAACGGCAAACAGATGAGCGGATACACCACCTATCACCCAAAACTGCTCGTTTCTCCACCATTCTTCGATGCTGACTCCACTCCATCGCAGTTCGAGAATGCCAGTTGCGAAAATCGAGAGGAAAAGAGAAATGAAGAAGAGACTTGCCATGGTGCTTATCTGTATCAAGTTTAAATCAAAATTTTCAGATTTAAGAAAGATCGTTTACTAGTTGTAGGTGTAGTAATGGTCATAGTTATTAACAACAAATAGTGGACGATATTGACAAGTTACCTATACGCTACGTAGCGATAGCAATGAAATAGGGGGCACTGTCTTTTGTTTAGCGACACGCTAGAAGAAAATTTTTAGATATATATATATATATATATATATATATATATATATATATATATATATATATATATATATATATATATATGATAGGAGTTGGCCAGAAAGTCCAAATTTCCTAAAAAGTGTAAAAAGTCATAAAACACCATAATGTCAACCATAAAACACACCAAAAACCCACAAATAATATGATAAAGATTACTAAAACATCATGTATGTGGGTTTTGTGTTGTGTTTTAGATGTTAAGGCTCTGATTGTGGAATGACAAATATTATTGTGTTTTATGTTGTTTAGCATTGTGTGTTTTATATTCATAGTTCTATAATGGTGTGTTTGAAGTTTTTATGGACTATTAGAGTTTGAATATGGTGTTTTAGTAATATTCATTCTATTATTTGTGAGTTTTAGGTGTGTTTTATGCCTGAAATTATTGTGTTTTATGACTTTTTACACTTTTTAGGAAAAACACACTTTCCGTAGGATCCCCACTATATATATATATTATATGCATATTATATCCAAATACGTTGTTTTATTTGTGTATTTAACAGAAAACCTAAAAAAATCCCGCTATTTACCTACTATGGAGGCGCTGGAATCAGATAGCGACACATGAGCGCTTCGCTATGCTATTCGATATAGTGCCCGCTATGAGCGCTATTAACAACTATTGTAATGGCACGGGGAAAAGAGTTGTACCTCTGGCATGATAAACTTCCCGGTGAGCAAGCAAATGGCAGGGAGGGTACAGTAAGCAAGAAGTGCAAGAGAAGTGAAGGGATAAACCGTTGTGTTTACGTAAGATAACCTCTCGAGCCACTTGAGATTACCTCCTTTGTAACCATACAAAAGCGGGCTATGTCGACTGAAGAAGATCTCAACCGAACCAAGAGCCCAACGCAGAACTTGGTTAAGACGATCCGATAGATTAATAGGAGCTGACCCTTTAAATGCAGCTCTTTTTGGCATACAATATATAGACCTCCATCCACGACAATGCATCTTGAAACCCGTTAGAATATCCTCTGTGATTGACCCGTAAATCCAGCCCAACTGCATAGCAACGATACTTCAATGTTATGCGATTTTTTTGACACATGCAATTCACATGTTAAAATGAGGAGTTTACCTCTAGACCCCATTCGGTTTTGTCTTCATACCCACAACTGATTACGTGAATCGCTTCTTTGAGAAGCGAGGCTGGGCTTGAGGACGGTGGAACTCCACCATCAACCATTAATGTCGAAGTAACAAAGATAGCCGATTGTCCAAACCTTTGTTCAAAGTTCATTTGAGACTTCATTAGTTCCTTATCATCATCGTATCCTGATTAGGAGAAACACATATAAGTTACAAAGAGATTGATGGAATTAGTTAGTAGTTGAAGGGCAAGAACGTCAAGGTACCTTGGATGTTTTCTACATTCCCACCCGATCCATGTTTTCCATACTTTGGATTCTTCTTTCGACGCCCAAAACAAGGGCAGCAATCACAACTTACCATTTTCGGCCTTTTTGGACCCTTTGGTGGATCGTAACCATATAACGCTTGTCTTCTGAAAACACATCCTGTCCCGACATATACTGGCCCTTGAATTCCATCTAGACCTTTCATGTTAATCTGCCAAAGATGGAAATTACACTGGTTGAGCACTTGAGCTACACTTTTTCATATTTTATAATAATGTTTATATGTTTAAAGGACTTACATCAAAGAAAACAGTGTTCCGGTTGGCATACCGATCGTGTCTATCTATGCCGTCAAACCTTTGTGGAAACTGAACATAACAAACCTTTCTTCCTATCTGCGGATCCATTAAGAAACACATTGCCTCTCGTGCCGCCTTGCTGTTGTTCAGGTAATGATCGCAATCCAAGTTCAACATAAATGGAGCGTTTGTTAGAACTCCTGAGACCCGGACCAGGGCATTCATAGCACCGGCCTTCTTGTGATGTTGAAAACCGGGCCTCTTTTCTCGGGAAACATATACAAGACGAGGAAGCTCGTTTCCTTCAACATCCGTCCCACCGTTTTGACCGAGAAAGACTTGAATCATCCCTGGGTGATCTTTCGTGTTATTCCCAGGCCATGGTGTCCCGTCTTGCATGATCCAACCTTCCGCAGGCGCTTTCATAGCTTTTGCGACAAGTGCATTGATCCGAACCTTGAATTCTTCATATTCTCTCTGTAAATAATCAAG
This sequence comes from Helianthus annuus, assembly GCF_002127325.2. Lineage (NCBI taxonomy): Eukaryota > Viridiplantae > Streptophyta > Magnoliopsida > Asterales > Asteraceae > Helianthus > Helianthus annuus. The sequence goes on along the minus strand of NC_035438.2, from coordinate 65,183,716 downwards.
AGTAATATATTAAAACTGCAAAAAAAGCATGTTCACGAGGTTAAAAACGTAATGGAAGTTGTGTTAGAGACCTTCATAGCTCGACGTTCCTTGACAAATGTGGGTTGAACTTTATCCTTTAGATAGTCGATTTTGTCAGAGAAGTACATCTCCGGTGCTCGTGGCTCTATGGTAAATTTCTTACAAAATGGAACCCATTTTCGTGCAAATTCTGCGGTTTCTGATAGTGATTCAAAAGTAAGCATTGAAGCTCCATCATCAGATATGTAACATGATATTTTGTCAACAGGGTAGTCCATAGCTAGGATTGATAAAATTGTGTTCGCGGTAACAAGGGGTGGTTCCTTCAATGGATCCACCGTACTCACAAATACATCCACCGGGCACAACATATTCGGTTCACCTTCCCTCTCATACCTTCATTACAAAATAAATGAGCTCTCGATTTTATTTATAAATTACAAACAGACAACAAGTTTAAAAATATATTATTATTTTTGCGTACCTTAGAGAAAGGCGATCAAGATAAGTCTCACGATCAATTGGGAACCATTTGGGGAACTGATCGAGGATCCATGAGACAGCAAACCAGATCTCACAGATAACAGAAGTCAACCATAACCCGAACGCATCATGCACAGGGTTCAAGAGTCTATACCGAAGAAAGATAGCCAAGATAAAAAGCCGAGCCACAATCACCATCCGATAAGGATTGATCTTGCTGGATGCAATTGGTACTTTCCTTGAAAGTGGTTGTCTTGCTTCATCTAACCTGCATTATTAACAACAAATATCCATTTCATGTTATTAAATTCCATAAAAGATTTAAACTTTATTGCATATTTGGATTTTGGAACATGTTCAAGACATACATTGCCATATCGGGATCAACCGAATCATCAAATTCAGCCCCGAGATTCCCTTGCTGCGCTTTCCATTCGTCCATTCGTTCTTTCCACCCGCCGTCTTTCTTTTCATCCCATCTTCCACTTCCTGAAACATTTATCAATTCATTAGTCCATAATGCATTGTGTACAGATCTATCAAATGGTTTAAATCTAACTGATTATGTTAGAGATATACCAAACTCAGCCGACCCATATGTATGCACCCGTTTATGAAGTGATGATAACATCTGATCCCCACGATCATCCGTTCCATAATGAGCATCACCATCATCATGTCCTCGGCCATAACTCATCTTCCCATGAAGCATTGATTCTGGAATGTTGTTGTTGTTCTTGTTTTGTTCATCGTCGATGTTGAACTCATGCTCAATGTCATCCACATCTTCCTCATCATCGTCTCCTTCAACCCTTGGACTGCCTCTTAGACGTTTGTATCTGGTTTTGCATTGTGGGCAGTTCTGGCTGCCTTCTCTTCGTTCATACTCGTAGCATGTTCGGCATACCGGAAAGCCGCACTCGTTACATGCTACAAACAAATCTCCATCCACTGTGAGGCCGATTTCGTCACCACATATTTCACAAACTTGACATGTCATATCCTTTAAAAACTTCGGCTGTCAAAACATCAAATGCCAGTTAAAAGATTAATTCCAAACGCGCTCGTTTCTAGTTTTGTACAGAAATAAGTAGTAATGTACCTCTTCATGGCCGTGGATGACGACGAGCTCATTGCGGTTGTGAGAACCGGCTACTAGACCGGCACTGGCTTGCATGGTGCAGAACACAGAGAGGATTAGGATAGTGAAGGTAGCAACGTTAAGAGTTCCTTTTAATAGAGGGGGGGGGGGGGGGTTGTAGTTTTCTGATGGGGATGGTATGTTGGTTGCAGGGTCTCCATTGCCTTGAAGTTAAGTTACGTTTGTTTTTCATTTCGCTTCAACTACCTTGTTATGCATTCTTTATTCTTTTATGTCAACAACCGTTTGCTTCATACCAGAATTTGATTGGGTCTATATTTTACTAAAAATGGTCTTACGCAAACGATATTTTTTTGCAAGTTTTTAAAAGTCGTAATCATTGTATTCGTGTCTTTATATCATCTTTTTATTAGTTGGTTACGTCTTATTTTGTGTTAGTTTTAATTACTGACATAAGTTCCTATTAGATCTAGTTATATTATTTAATTTGGTCTCCTTTCAGAAAAATATTATTTAATTTGTTCTTTTGAACTTTTATAAACACCTCCTAAGATCCATGTAATTTAAGTAAGAAATCTAAAAAAACAACCCAAATTTATATACATTTTGATGTGTGTTTGTATTATTTTTTTTTCAAAATAAATATTTTTTTACTCTTTTGTATAAGTGACTAACAATAACAAAAATATAAGCGTTATTGTAGCACCCAACTCAAAATAGTATAAGGTAGACAATCGTCCGGGGACTATCCGGTTTATTACGGTATCCTTACCATAAGGGGGAGGGGGTGGTCACTAGTGATAGAATTCTATCACTCACAAGCACCAATCAAGTTCCGCCATGTAAGTGAAACATATGATAAAGATTCAATTAAGTGATTCAATTAAGCTTAAGCATGCATATACATTAGAGCATTGAAACCAAAGTTTAATACTTTACTAATCAATTATGCAATTCATGTCCAAAACCGAATAGAACAATGTCAAACACATGTATTCATCTTTTAACCTAGGTAGTGATAAGGAAATTAGCCTAACATAGTCTTAAAAACATAAACAATCATTTTCAAGAGTTTAGCAAACATGGCAAAACGAACATAAATGGAAGAACCAAGTAATAAGATGCTTAACACCCGAAAGATTCGATCCCACTCTTTAATTCTTCACTCCCGAGCTCTCTTGATCTTCTACATCTCCATTTTCAGCTTCTTACTTCGTCTAGGGTTGTCTGGGTTCTTATTAGGGTTTATTGTAGGCTTAAATCACTAGCTACTAGAAAAGGGGACAATTTCCTACAGAAATTTTCTATAAAAAAAATTTCAAGATTTTGTTACAAATTTTCGATGCATCCACGACGAAAAATAAGAAAACCCTAATTGATTGACAGTTGCGTCACAAATCTGTCAGAAATAACCTACAAAAGGTTAATTATTATTCTTTACCAAATAAATATTTATATAAGCCAAAAAATAAGGGAAAATGACGATGTTTCCTAAACATTTATTGTGAAATGCTTGTAAGTTTGCGTTTTGAACTTTTCTTTTTATTTTTATAGACCCATTGGAGGTCGGATCCGGCAAGCGAGCAACTCATACATGAAGGGTTTATTAACGTGCTAAAGACACGCTATAGTGACATAATGAGGCATTTGAGTATAACCTCCACAAGGATGGCATCAGTCGTCCGAAAAGATATGGATCCAAAAAATTATCTACAATTTGACATAATTCGTGATTATCCGCCTCATTCAATGTCTCTAGAAGTATGGCGTGGGTTGTGTAGGGCAAGCGAATTAGTACCTTTTTTTCTTATTATTATTGCCTTTAACATGTGATACACACATATACATACACAGTCTTTATAGCGTTGGAACACACCTGGTTGGCTTAACAAGTCCAAGAGTGGGTCAAAAAACCGTAGGAGCGCTGATATGAGTGGGAAGTCATCGCGACACATGGGTGGATCAATGGGATATGATGAGCGTCCTGCCAGAAAGGTAAGCTAATCATACTTATAATCTTAAGTAAATAGTTTTACTTGAACATTTTACATTAATTGCACTCTATTTTTTGTAGAAAAGGAAAATGAACGAGGAACCCAATTTTAAACAAATCTTTCTGGAAACCCACCTTACCAAAAAATGCAAACAAAAATTATGGGACAGGGACATTGACATATATAACTTAGAGGAATTGACGTTTTGTATGAAACGAGCCGAAAAAGTATATGTAAGTTATCTTTATTTTTGAGTATTATTTTGCTGTTGTAGTTAACTCTTATTATTTTGGGATTTTTACATATATCCCCTTATTAAGACCCTTTATTACATATTTACCCAACCTTAGCGAATCATGTTTCATACAGATGAATAAGTTTTCAACTTTCTAGAGTATCTTGAGTTGATTTTATACAAGAAGACGAATGATGCATCATACAAATTGGTACATACTATGTGTTTCTTCTACTTTTATTGATAGGTCTTCAGTAATATTATTCTTTCTATTTATCTCTCACCATTTGAGGGATTCTAGGTCTTAAGAAACTAAGTCTGGAGTCTCAGTATATAACAACAGTAATTAGTTATATACATATCATACCTGGAAGTTATTCCTACAATATTCAGCTGTAATATTATTCTTTTTAGTCTTGGTGAATGAACTTTATGGAGCCAGATGACGATGGTGGTTCTGTTGTTCAACTTTATGTTAAAAATCCAGTATACTCATAGTGAATGCTATGAAAATAGGCCTTGAAGTAAAAGAAAGACAACAAGAAATTACGATTGAACCAATTAAGATACCACTAAAAATTGATTAGGGGTAGAACAGTAATTTAAAAGAGTAATTTTAATAAAATAGGTAAATATGTAATATATGTGGTATAGGAAGGGGAATTATGTAACTGATTTTAAGGATTGGGTAAATATGTAATAAATGATCTTAGTAGGGGGAAATATGTAAATGACCGTACTATTCTTATATAATTTCCCTATCTATTGCAGTTACAGTCACGCTATTTTGATAAATTGTAGGGGGATTATTTGAGTGCGATGGAAGATGTTTACGAGCCGAGATTCAGTGAGTATCTAGATGACCCTGAGGTGTGGGCACGTGTGATTGGAGAAGGTCGCACGCGTCATGTATACATGATAGGATCTTCGGATCTACAATACTTGGTGACCGGGACATCTTCTTCTTCTGCCGGGTCTGCACCATCGCAAGCAGAGTACCAAAACTCTCAAGAAAAGGTATCTTTATTACCATTTGGTATTACTAAATGTTAAAAATGTTGGTTCTTGTCACTAAGTTGACCCACCCATTTGATAGTTCAATTTTCACATACTAAGATCTCAATAAGCCGACCCGTTGGGATGGTTGTGTTTTGCAAGTTCTAACGGTTTGGTTCGCGGTTTTACTAAATCGTGAATACCCTAGTATGTATGTATGTGTGTGTGTGTATGTATGCATGTATGTATGCATGTATGTATGCATGCATGCATGTATGCATGTATGTATGTATGTATGTATGTATGTATGTATGTATGTATGTATGTATGTATGTATGTATGTATGTATGTATGTATGTATGTATGTATGTATGTATGTATGTATGTATGTATGTATGTATGTATGTATGTATGTATGTATGTATGTATGTATGTATGTATGTATGTATGTATGCATGCATGCATGCATGCATGCATGCATGCATGCATGCATGCATGCATGGATGCATGGATGCATGCATCCACGCATGCATTATTATCTTTGGAAATCAAACTAATAAACACCTTTTCTTTTGCCTCAAAACATTTCTTTTATATAATGTATTTACTAATTATAACTATATATATTTTAACAACTTTTTAGGCTTAAGTTATGCGAACCCGAAGGGTAGATCTTGAGGCTTGGGTTGAAGAAGAAAGGAATCTACTTGCATCTCGTCTTGAAGAAGAAAGGAATCTACTTGCAACTCGTCTTGACGTAGAAAGGAAAGCAAGGGAAGAACTTCAAAAACAACTTCAAGAATTTATGATGAATTGGCGTCCTCCCTCTAATTAGTTGTAGTTTTTTATATCTTTTTGGAATTACGTTGAATTGTATCTTACGGTTTAAACATATTGGAACTTGCGTTGTGACGCATGATTTTTGAATTTATGTTATTGTAACTTTAGTAAATTTTATAAAACAAGTTTTTGGTATTACAGATTATTTCTGGAATTTTTCGCCAGAAAAATGCTGAAATATTAATTATTTTTTACAGTTTTCTTATTTACTAAATTAGGTAGTGGGAAATATGTCATAACCAAAATAATGAAGTTATTTCTTATACATCGGCAATGTGTCACAACATAAAAAGCTTTTGTTGGAAAACGGTCAAAAATAGTAGACCTTTTTACTTTATTTTGTCAGAAATTTGTCACAAAACGTACTCAGTTTCGTCGAAAAACCGTTACAAACAATACTCACTTTCCTCGTAAATTTGTAACAACACTTCTTATTTATTTGTCGGAATTGTGTCACAAAAAAAACTAAGTTTCCTCGGAAATTTGTAACAACAGTACTTCTTATTTATTTGTTGGAAGTGGGTCACAAATAATGCTGTATTAAAATTTGTTAATTTTTTTTGTCGGAAATGTGTAGTTAAAAAAATAAAACCTAAAAGATAATAATTAAATATATTATAGGAGATTTGTAGCAATTTGCGACGCACTAGTTTCGTAGAAAATGTGTAGGAAGTTGCGTAGGAAATGCGTTAAAAACGGGTTTCCTACGAGGTGTTTTCCAACATCAGGTGTTTGTCATAAATGCGTAGAAAAGCCAGTTTTACGACCCATTTCCTAAGAAAACTGGTGTAAGAAATTTCAAATTTTCTAGTAGTGAATAGGGTCAAAACTGATTTTTTTTTGCGCTGAACAGGCTCGTCCTCGCGTCGCGCGGGCATGATTAGGTTTCCTCCTCGCGCGACACGACGAGCATCTGTACTGAGAAAACCATTTTCGCCTACGTCTTCGTAATTCAATTCTGTATCATCTTATCTTCTTTAATATCCATTTCATGAGAACCCTTCCCTATGCCCAAACCTTCTCATGTGTGCTAATTTCTTTAACGTTTTAGCTCGTTTTTTTACTTTCGGAACCTTACAAAAGACACAAGATACGATAATATACAAAACTAATGGTAAAACGACACGTTCAAAATGGCTCGAATTATTATACAAACTATACATGGAAATCGATGTAATTATTACATCAGTGAACAACAATTTGAGTCCCCGTGGTTAACATCAAATGACACTTTCAGTCCCTATTTTGTAAAATTGAACAATCTAGTCTCTGGGGTTGTCAATTTGAATCAATAAGGTCCTTACCTCTAATATCCGTCAGAGTACCATTACAATAGATAATGGTGTGAAAGGTTATTTGGTCATTTCACCCAAAAGTCACACCTTCACACCATATTAATCCCCAAGCATCCTCATTAAGAATCATTCTACTCCCTCTTTACTCAAAAACTCACCGCGGTTGTTAAGAGTCTTCTCCGGCCAACTCCAACCTTCTCCGATCATACTCAAAATGTTGTAGTTTGGCGTGATCATTGACACCAAGCATGTTAAAGGTATGACATTACTTCAATTTCACTTAAAAATCATGTATATGTGGTACGGGTCTTGTAGTAAATTTGAAATGCGGTTCGTTTTATGTGAAATTGTAGCCAGATTCAGGGTGTAAGCCACTACTCGTTGTCTCCGTTTGCAAATCCGTATTATGATGTAGTTTCTGTCAGTGCAAATGTGAAGGTGAGGTTTTACATGGGACATGACAGTGATCGAGTGGATTAAGTTGAAGTGGGTCGTTTTTTGTACATAGTAGTAATGCCTAATTATAATCTAAGTAGAAGAGTATAATGGTATCTACATATTAGTTGCAGGATCATGTTGCATATAGTCTGTTTGATGCTAATATGAGGATCATGTTGTAGGATCATTAGTCAACTACATATTCAATTGCATGTTTGATGTTAATATGAGGATCATGTTGCAGGATCATTAGGAAGTTTGATGTTAGACTAATCATTAGTCAATTGCAATCTAGTCCATGGGGTATTTTGGCCTTTTCATAGAAATTTTGGACTAGATTGCTCAATTTTGAAAAATATAAACTCAAAGTGTCATTTGGTGTTACCCGCAATGGACTCAAATTGTAGATTACTCTTTTTAAAACTTATTTTGGAAAAGTTACAAGTCAAAAACACTTTTGACAAAAAACACTTTTGGAGTTAAATAAGCAATCTCAACACCCTTCTGGTTGGTCTACATGGATGAGAATTGTTACAGAACTGCTACTGAAAGAGCTGCAAAGTAATCAAAACAGAAATAAAGAAACAGTTAACATGAACCGGGCTTGTGTTTGACACAATTCCCTTAAACAGATTCGTCGTCTGTTCCCAGGGTACGCCGGTTCGAAGCAGCAACAGCGCACTGCCGGACTTGAACACTTGCCTGAAAAGAAAAAGGAGCTGTGTTACAGAAGCTGAGATTGAGAGAAGAGAAGTTGTTGAGGTGTGTCTAAACAGGTTGTCTGCATTGGGTTTTATAGGCACAAATCATAACTGATTCTGGCCTCATCATTGCAGAGAATTAACTCACATAATGGCTCAGCGGTTTCGAAACTGAATAATGATTCTCATTAAAACTGAAAATCATTTCAGTTAAAAACCCATCAATAAGACCAACCGTTTTAGTTTTAAAGACTAATTAATAAAAATAATTAGTCAGTCTCGAGTGCAAAAACTGTCTCCCGCGAGCTCGGGTTTTCAGAGCTGCATTTGTGTCCGCAGGACGTGCGGGCATACGCGAGTTCAACTAGTTCCGGTTCCATTTTTTTGCACCCCCCCCCTGAGAGCGCGCGGGTAGGACTTGTGGTAAAACATGTCATAAGACTTCAAAGGCTTCATTAAGGTTTCACCTTATAAATAGCCTATCTTTTTGTTCCCACTCCAATGTGGGACAAAGTGGTTTTACCACATGAAACTTTCCATTCATACCAAAACTTCCAACAATCCCCCACATGAATGGAGGTCGATCTCAGAAACAACATTAATCCAATTAGATTTCAGCAGTTGAGTTTTGCATACGATAGGTAGGTGTTACCCTTTGAACCTTCGCTCATGAAATGCACTTAGCCCACTAGCTCTGAGTAGAACTCGATGTCTTTGAACCCGTCTGCCGTTTATGTAGACGACAACGCACTTCACACAAGACTCTCCCTGACAAAGTCAAGTCCACATAGTTATGTTCGTTATGGTCATGAACATGATGCCTGGTTCTGTGAGAGCCATTAGGTATTGTGTCCCAACAATACCCTTCGAAGCGACCCTACTTCTCTCTCACATAGGTGATTCACTATGTATGGTTACCTTAGTCGAATCATTAAAAGCCATAAGCTTAGCCTCACACTTGTCACTTTTAGGAATGGACTAGGAAGTTTATTAAGCTTTGCAATAAACTCCCTTATATATATACGTAGGGTTATCCCCCACAGTGACCTAACTAATTCATACAATTAGGTTTTCCTATTGAACTTAGCTCTTGGGATCTCCAGTCTACTGAGTTAGGTTTCCATCATATAAACTTATATTTTCAAGGGCTTCAGTCCTATTCCCATGGACGACTTCTGTACTAACTCTCTACTTAGGCCTTTTGTTAGCGGATCCGCAATATTATCCCTTGACCTCACGTAGTCAACAGTGATAATTCCTGTACAGATTAGTTGTCGTATCGTATTATGTCTACGTCTGATATATCTTTTCCTACCGATATATATTGTGCTACGAGCTCTGCCAAGTGCCGATTGGTTATCACAATGTATACAAATGGCCGATGCCGGCTTAGGCCATCTTGGTATATCCTCAACAAATTTACGTAGCCATTCTGCCTCTTCACCTGCTTTATCTAAAGCGATGAACTCTGATTCCATCATGGATCTAGCGATAACCGTTTGTTTTGACAATTTCCACGATATAGCAGCACCTCCAAGTGTGAATACATACCCACTTGTTGCTCTGGAATCATTCGTGTCAGATATCCAATTTGCATCGCAATGTCCTTCTATAACTGGATATCTGTTATAATGCAACACGTATTCCCGAGTGTATCTTAAGTAGCGAAGCAACCGAGTGATACAGTTCCAATTCATTGAACTTGGGTTGCTCGTGTATCTACTTAGCTTGCTCACAGCATATGCTATGTATGGTCTAGTACAACTCATAAGATACATCAAGCTACCAATAATTCTTGAGTATTCCAACTGGTTTACAGGTTCACCTCTATTCTTGGCTAGATGTTGACTTGTGTCAAGTGGAGTTCTAGCTTCATTAGAGTCATTTGCATTGGACTTCTCAAGAATTTTGTCCACATAGTGGGATTGACTAAAAACAAGTCCACTTTGGGTTCGCGTGATTTTGACCCCCAAAATCACATCCGCAAGACCCATGTCTTTCGTGTCAAATCTTGCTTTTAGCATGTTATTTGTAGATTTTAAGATTTTGTCATCACTTCCAGCAATGAGCATATCATCTACCTATAGACACAAAATGACATATCCATCAGATGTGTCCTTCACATACACACATTTGTCACATTCATTGATTTTGAACCCAGCATCAAGCATGACATGATCAAACTTTTGGTGCCATTGTTTTGGAGCTTGTTTTAATCCATACAAGGATTTTACAAGTTTACACACTTTCTTTTCTTGCCCAATACCTGTGAAGCCTTCGGGTTGCTCCATGTAGATTTCTTCCTCTTGGATTCCATTCAAGAAAGTTGTTTTCACATCCATTTGGTGAACTTCTAAATTTGTAATGGCGACAATGGTGTGCACCAACCTGATGGATGTTATTCGTGTAACTGGAGAATATGTATCAAAGTAATTTAAACCTTCTCGTTGTTTATATCCTTTGATCACCAACCTTTCTTTGTACATGTCGATGGTTCCATTTGGTTTCATCTTCTTCTTGAAGATCCATCGATATCCTAGTGGTTTACATCCTTGAGGAAGATCCATTGGTTCCCAAGTATGGTTTTGTAAGATAGAGTCTATCTCACTTTTGATTGCCTCCCTCCACTGAGATCTTTCTAAGGAATGCACCACTTGTTGGTACGTTTGAGGTTCATCTTCTACCATATAGGTAAGAAACTCAAGGCCAAAAGATTTTTCAGTCCTTTGCCGTTTACTTTTCCTGATTTCAACTTCCTCAGTCTTAGATTGTTCTCGAGGTTCATCGTTTTCAACTTCACCCTCGGGAACAATTTTCTCAACCGGTCTAGAATCATGCACAAGAAAGCGATTCTATTATGGTGCCATTGCATATTCCAGGGTTGTTAGAATCATGCACAAGAAAGCGATATGGACCATAAGGACGAGTGTATCCTATAAATACATAATCCACTATTTTGGGTCCTATTAGTAGGCGCTTAGGCGGTGTGACCACCACCTTAGCTAGACACCCCCACACTTTCAAGGATTTAGATGGTGGTTTCTTTCTTGTCCATAATTCGTAAGGTGTACATCCTTTTTCTTATTGGGTATCATGTTCAACACATAGCGATATGGACCATAAGGACGAGTGTATCCTATAAATACACAATCCACTGTTTTGGGTACTATTAGTAGGCGCTTAGGCGGTGTTACCACCACCTTAGCTAGACATCCCCACACTTTCAAGGATTTATATGGTGGTTTCTTTCCCGTCCATAATTCGTAAGGCGTTACATCCTTTTTCTTATTGGGTATCATGTTCAACACATAATTTGCCGATAAGATTGCTTCTCCCCACATGTTTTGGTTTACACCCGAACTTATCATCATGGCATTCATCATTTCTTTCAAGGTGCGATTTTTTCGTTCCGCTATGCCATTTGATTGAGGGGAGTAAGGAACCGTGAGTTCGTGGATGAATCCACTTTTTGCACATACGTCTATAAAAGGTGAAACATATTCACCTCCTCGGTCGCTCCTTATGATTTTGATTTTCCGATTTAGTTGATTCTCAACTTCGGCGTTAAACAAGATAAACTTGTTAATAGCCTCGTCCTTACTCTTAAGTAAGTAAACATAGCAATACCTTGTACTATCATCAATGAACGTGATGCAGTACTTGTTCCCACCACGAGTAGGAATTGCATTTAGATCACACCCATCAGTGTGGATCATCTCGAGGGGTTCGGTGATTCGTTCAACCTTTTTGAATGACGATTTCGTTTGTTTTGCTTCTACGCAAGTTTCACATTTATTAATTGAGTCGATATCGAATGTTGGTATGGAATCAAGTTTAATTAAATGAAGAATGGAATTATAATTAACATGACCTAGTCTACCATGCCAAAGATTAGAAGACTCAATCAAGTACGTAGAACTAGTAGCGGTTTCTTTCATTGCATTCACAACCATTACATTGAGTTTAAACATTCCATTTAGGGCATAGCCCTTACCAACATACATACCATTTTTAGTCAACACGACCTTATCCGACTCAATCACCATTTTGAACCTAAACTTGTTCAATTGCCACCCCGACACAAGGTTCTTACGAATTTCTGGAACATATAACACGTTTGAAAAAGTGAGTTCCTTTCCAGAAGTCATCTTGAGAACCACGTTCCCCTCACCTTTAATTTCCGCCATGGCGGAGTTTCCCATAAAAACCTTTTCGCCATTAGTCACCTCCTTGAAGGTGTTGAAAAGGCTTTTGTCGGAACACACATGACGGGTAGCCCACGTATCAACCCACCAATCCTTGTTATTTTGCCCAACCAAATTAACTTCGGTCACCAAAATCGAGAGATCCGTGACCAAGGCAACAAGGTTGTCGACTTCATGAACCACGTTCACTTGTCAAGCATTTTCCTTCTTGGGAAGCTTGCATTCGTTGGCCTTGTGGCCTTGCTTTTGACAATTTTAACAAGTTCCTTGGAACTTCTTTTTCCCAACTCCCCCCTTAGCACCAAGGTTGGAGCGTTTCCCATGACCTTTCTTTCAACCCTTTCCACTGTTTTTTCCCTTTGAAGATTAGCCATGTTCAACAAGATTGGCCTTTACTGTTTCAGGACCATCAATCCGTTTCAAAGCCAACTTGTTATCTTCTTCAATACGAAGACGAACAACGAGATCTTCAATGGTCATCTCCTTTCGCTTATGCTTGAGATGGTTCTTGAAATCAACACAACTTGGTGGCAGCTTTTCAATCATTGCAGCAACTTGGAATGTCTCGCTGAGGATCATTCCTTCCGCATGTATATCATGAAGAATAAGTTGCAATTCTTGGACTTGGCTCATGACAGTTTTAGCATCTATCATTTTAAAGTCCGAAAACTTAGCCACCACGAATTTCATGGTGCCCGCATCTTCTGTTTTGTATTTGCGGTCCAAAGACTCCCATAACTCTTCGGCAGTCTTGGCTTTACAATACACATTGTAAAGCGTATCAACTAGACCATTCAAGATATAGTTGCGGCATAAGAAATCCGAATGATTCCAAGCATGAACCGCGCTCAGTGATTGAGCATCCACATCCCCTTCATCCACATGGGGAACGGTTTCAGTCAAGAACCGTGCTAGGTTTAGAGTGGTCAGATAAAAGAACATCTTTTGCTGCCACTGTTTGAAATTCACACCGTTGAATTTCTCAGGTTTCTCAGCAAGTGAGATTGCGTTAGGTAGTGGTGCAACCAGGCCGGTTGTAACAGCAACAGCGGAAGTCATGACAGCAGTCATGACTGCAGAAACAGAAGTAGACATGGGCTGGGATGCCATTCTAAAAAGAAAAACAGAATGCATAAACAATTAGTAAGACGGTTCTGTTTAGGTTTGTTAGAGAACTTATAACAACCCTCGGTAAAACCGACACCCTCATAATAATTTTGACACCCTAATATATCTTGAAATATATCAACATGTCTTTATATGCACCCCGTATGTGAAAACCGAGCCCAAAGTAGAACATAATACATAAAATAAATTAAAAACCCTAAATCTTAAGTTGAGGCGGGCCGCGTATGACCTCACCTCAACCTAAGGCGGGCCGCATTAATATGTAAATGGACTCCGCTGAAATCTTTAGTTCATGTGGGCCGCGTATGGTTCCGTTTAAGTTCATGCGGGCCGCGAGCGTCCTAAAATCTGGCAAAGCCCGGTGCGGCCACGTGGCCCAACACACGGCAAGTCTATACGCTGACCCAGCCAAGCTACGCGTTGACCCAGCGTTGACGCGGGCCGCGTAAGCTTGGCCTGTTCTTCACGCGGGCCGCGTGGAGACGCGATTACAGCCCTATATAAAGAGGGCAACGGGCCTTCAGTCTGCTCGTTCATTTCCTTTCTTTCTTTCTAAATTTCTGTAGTGGCGTTATTATACCCGAGCATTATACCCCCTAAAATAGCGAGGTTCTGCTACGATGTAAGTATTATAACCCCTGGAGACGTATTAGATACGCTACCCGATTGATCTAGGGTTCCGTAACGGCTGTCGTGGTTCTGCCCGACGTAGTCGTTGGAATGCCGTCTCGGGGAGGGTATTACTAATGTTAAAATGGGTTATTATTGTTAGTGCACCTATGTCTGCTGACTACGTCTTACATCGAGTCTTGAAGATTGAACAGATCGGAAATGGCACGGATACCTAGAAACAGGAGATTGTATAGGGACCGCTTATATGTACATGTTCTAGGGTCGCTTATGTGTCATTATAGGTTAGGATCGCTTATTTGGAATGTTGCTGGACCGCTTTTATGTCATTGTTTGAACCGCTCATACGTACATGTACGTATGAGCGGACCAGAAAGTCTATATATAGGTCCACATGAGCGGTTCTAAAACACATAGTTGATGGTGTTTTGTTCCGGTACTCTGCCGAAGAGCTGTCAGATCGTGTAATAGTGTTCAATATCAATAAAACAGCAAGATTAAAGTGAATACAGCTTGAATAGCACCGAATTATTAGTTTCCGCCTCTTAATTCGGATACGAACTTCTCTGAACGACTCAAACAGGTCAACGAACGATCCTACAAGTGGTATCAGAGCTCAGGAGGAGGAGTTCTTGCCATTTTAGCTGCTATTTTTCTGATTTTCTACTCTTTCTTCATTTTTTTCAAAATTTTTCACGGTAAAACAAGCTCAAAATCACACTGTGCACTCGGAATCATGAATTAACAAATCCTTGAAGTTTTCAGATCTAAAATCGACGTAGATACAAAGATTTTAGGTGATTTGTTCTTACAGATTCGCGCAAAACGTGACATCAGCATCTGGACCGCTCCAAGGATCAAATTTTGGGTTTGGATCGCTTGAAATCTTAGTTTGGACCGCTCATTCGTACTCGGTTGAACCGCTCGAACGAACTAACACTTGTGAACCACTCGAACTAAAACTGTTGGACCGCTCGAACTAACACTTGTGAACCGCTCGAATGAACATCTGTTGGTCCGCCCGAACGACTATCTTTGGATCGCTCATTTGACAGAATTTTGGACCGCTCTTAGTGAAATTTGTCTAGATCGCTCGAACGAACAGTGTCTGATCCGCTTATTTGATTGCTAAAATTAGGAAATTATTGTGAATTTGTGAACAATTGTGAACAATGGATACTGAATTTTATAACGCCTTTGCTACCCCTGCCTCGATTACTCAAAGTGCTTTGATTGAAAATGAAACCGGAACGTCTCAGAAACCACCGAAACTCATGGATATTGATGATTACAACGTGTGGTCGGAAAGATTCGGAAATTGGGTAGAAGCCTATCATCTTGATGCGTGGGAACACACCGTGGAACAATTTGTTAAACCCACAAAGGATGATGTTGTGGTTTGAAATCTGAAAACACCAAGCAGATTATTGATAGATATTGTAACTTGGTGAGAAATATGACAAAACTTGGTATTAAGAAAGACACTGATGAATTAATTGAAAAACTTGCAGATGCGCTTCCACACGAAACATGGGGAACATTTCTGATGATGCTAAGATCTAACAGAAAAGATTACGGAGCTATGACTTTGGGAGATTTTATCAAGCATTTGGAAGCCCAAGAGATGGAGCAGAGAAAGATCGCTAGGATGAAAAACTATGATGGAGAACAGGATATCAGTCTGTACTACAAGCATGGTGTTACTGATTCAACAAAGTATTCTCCTAAGATCGAAACTGCTTACAGTGTTAAAGATTCTTCTGAGAAGACGGCATCTCAAGGATCAAGCAACAGCACAAGATTTTCATCTTTCGATCCTAATATCTCTGTAACAAAGAATGGTAGAAAACTTCAGTGTAACATTGTATTAAGCCTTGAAAATGATCAAGACTACACTGAAGAAATTGCTAAAAATCAAATGTCTTTGTTAGGGATGATTTTAGAATCTTATAGTTGTTTTGTTGCAGGAAAGATCGGAAATCCAATGCTCACGAAAGAGGATTACGATCAAATTGATGCTGAGGAAATGGAATTGATGGATATAAAATGGTGTATGGCGAGTGTGATGAGACGTGCTGAAAAGTTTAAACAAATTACCGGCCGTGATGATTTTCGAGATGCGAATGTTTCAGCTTTGGGTTTTGATAAATCCAAAGTTACGTGTTTTCGTTGCAGGGAGAAGGGGCATTTCAAGAGGGAATGCAAAAACCGTGAAGCTACCGGTGCCCATAATCCTTTCGGAAACAATGATTATCACAAGAAGGCCATCTATCATCAAATCACTCAGCCAGCACAGCAGCATGCACAAACGGCTCATGGGAGAGATGTGGTTGATAAAAAGGCTTGTGTTGTTAGTCAGGGAAAATATGATAATTTTACCTGGGAAAAGTATCTTCCGAAAGAAAGCAAAGTGTGTTTAGCTGAACAAGATGACGAGAAGATGGCTGAAGGATTTACTTGGGATGATTTCTGTACAGATCAAGACTTTATGGCCAAAAATACTTCTCATGCTTTCTTTGCTAATGCTTATGATCTAAAATGTGCAGAAAGATGCAGGAAGTCATGGAAGCTGCTGAAGAGAGACGAAGAAAGATCAGAGAGGAGGAAGAAGAGGAAGAGAGATTGAAGGAAGAAGCAAAAGCTGAGAAATTGAGAAGAGCTCAATTTTTAAATTCAAGCAGGACAGTCAAAGAGGTTCCTAAATTTGAGATTAAAGTGGATGTTGAACCGGTCATGGTCCAAGAAAAGTGCATGAACTGTGATTCGCTGATTAAGCAGAACAATGAGCTGTTGCACAACATTCACAAGTTGAAAGAATCGTATGACACAATGAACAGAGAAATCAACAAGTATACAGATTCTGATGGTGAACAAGCTGAAGCTATGAATACTTTGAAGATAGCTTATCTGAGACAGCTTGATACAGCAAACTATAACATAAAGAAATGTGCAGATCTCGAGCTTGAGTTGGCAACGCAAAAGATAGAAACTGAGAAAGTTAAGAAATTATTAGACAGTTACTCATGTTCTACTTTTGTTGTTGACAGGATTTATCCAGTGATGAAAGATTTGAAGACATTTGAAGAAGTGAAGATATTTGAAGAAGAAAAATCCATGACAAAAGATGAAGAAAAAGTGAAAGCTTCTGGTAAGAAACCAAGTGTATCCTACAATAGATGTCCGCCCCCGGTCGAAAATGGATATTCACCTCGAAATCCAAATTCAGAAAGAGTCAATAAAGCGATCAATTTGAAATGGGAGTCTGGGTCGTCGGATAACTTACCAGAAAGTATTGATGTCACATATACGTCATCAGACACTGATCATGAGTCAAAGTTGATAAAAAGTATGGTCGATCAGGTGTTAGACACAGATGACAATGAGGAATCAAAACCGAAGTCTAAACCCGAGTCAAAGTCTGGGTCCAGTGCGTCAAAGTCAACAGTCAAAAAGGACAAACGGGTTTATGATAAAGAATTTTTACTTTCAAAATCTAATTTGAATGATGAATCAGTCAAAGTAGCATATACTTAGAAAGGTTCTGACAGGTTATATTCTGACGAGAATTTTCCAATAAGAAGTGTCAGACTTGAAATGATTCAAAAGGTTTTCAAAATAACAGAAATTAATATTTCTGAAATAAAAGATTTTAATCTTAATGGAAAACCTAAACAATACACTTCAAGAGATCAACAAAGAATCAACAAGAAAATGGGTTACAATTGTGGTTATAGTTTCCAAAAGAAACCAAACCATAATCGTAATTACAAAAAGAAAGGTCTTGGTTTTGTTCCACCGAAAAACTATAAAAATGAAAAAGTGTATAAACCAAAAACAATGTTTGTTGCAGGAAAAACAACAGAAGCTGAAAAAGAAAAATCATTCAGAAATCAGACAAATCAAGAATTCCTTGCTAAGAAGCAAGAGGACATGAAGAAGAAGGAAGACCCGAAGAAGGTTGAAAAGAGATCTTGTTTTCAGTGTAAAGCTGTAGGTCATGTTGCGAAAGATTGTCCAAAGACATTTCGACCAAAACAAGAAGTCTCAAGAAAAATGAAAGAAAAAGTTGTTGAAAAGACTGAACTGTCAACCCGGAAGTTCACAGGCTTTGAGAATTCAACTTATGAAAAAGGAGAATGTTCAAAGAGTGCTTCCAAAAGAATAGAAAATGCTACAAATCAGAAATGGGTTGTTAAAGGTTCAGGTAAAAAGTCCGGTGATGAATCTGATTCCATAAAATCAGAGGAGCCACGTGTTGAGAAAAAGATTGAAAAGAAAGTTCCGAAAGTGGATGATGTGAATTTTCCGCCACTAAGTGCTAAAAATTACAAATCTAAAATCGGAAAAGTTGAAATTTCAAATCAGTTTTATTCTGACAAGAAGAAAATTGATGTTAAAAAAACTTTTAACGGAAATGTAAAACGCATCTTTAGAAAAATGGTCAGTGGTAAGGCCCAGAGCATTAAAGATTTTTATGCGTCCAAAGGATGGGTTTACAAGTCGGTTGAAAGGAACGAGGAGAACGATGAGGTTACACCCAAGGAAGGTCAGGCTTGGGTGGATATATTTTTTCAAGAATAAAAACCTGACTTGCCGGAGATCCCAAGATGGTATTGTGGATCATGAATCGGCATCTTTCTAAATCTGTGTTTGAAAAGTTGCAGGACTTGCCGGAACTCCCAGGTTTGTAAGCTAGGAGTAGGAATCGGCATCTTGAGAATTCAACCAAAAGATGGTAATTGGTTGAAAAACAGGTTTGATAAGCTTAAATTGCTAAACCTACAAGTGGTTGTATGGTAGTGATTGGTGTAGATCTTACAAGTGGTTAAATCAAGGTCATTGAATTGGACTTGATTTAATTATCATTCAAGAATTTGATAAACAAAGTGATGATTTGAACCCCATTTTACAAAAGGTAAAAACAACTAAACATATTTTCCGGAAAAACCATTCTGATTAAAACAAACTTAAGTGTTTTGAAATCATTATGAGAAAATAGGTTGTTGTGAGGGGGAGTTCTGATTGTTTAAGCCAAACGGATGGAGAATTGAAGTGTTTCGATATCAGTTGTCATGTTCTGTACAGTTTGTTTTCAATTTTCTTTAGATGTGTTTGAATTTTAGGGGGAGTAAGAATTTTTAGAAAATCTAAAAATATCAGAAAATTTGAAAAAGACAAAAACATGATAAAACTGAAAAATGAGTTTTTGTTGCATAAAAGAGGAAATGATAGTACATCAGTGAACTATCATAGCACGCTAAAGAATTGTAAAGTCAAAATGTGATAAACAATCTTACTGCGGATGTGTCAGTAGATTTTCGCACATTTAGTATATTGAAACGAGATAAAAACCTAAATCAAACTTACTTAATTTGTGGGTAACTATTCTTGGATATATGGGTAACCCCCGAAATCTTGTTTGAAAGGTCCCGTATTCTGAGATACTAGGTCTTTATGCTCAGTGATATCTGGGGTATTATTCCGAGACTTCTGCTGTATGGAAATACTGACCTAGTCCCCGAATAATACTTTCTGCAAAAAGCTTTGAAACATAAGCGCCGCCCTCAGCAAACTGATTAAACAATAAAATTGGTAATCTTTGCTGTTGTAACAAAAGATCCTCTAAAGGGGACCCACCAAAAGTCGAGCCATCATCTCTCTGTTGAACGGAAGTTCTGACCTGAGCTCTCACGGTTTCGCATTTACCCCTTTACAGATATCATCTGTGGTATACTCACCTGTAAGATTGAATATTTGGGATCTGGATACAGGAGTATATTCAAGTGGAGTGATACACAATTAAGTTTAAGTGTTTAAAACATTAATATCGTATCTCGAATCAATTAAAATCTGTGTGAAAATTTAAGTGGACAAACATACTGACAATCTAAGTAAATTGTTTAGAACTTAACATGTAATCAAGCTTAACGGTGTTTGTGATATGTTTTATAACTGATATGATCCTCTTGCACAAACTCACAAAAATATTGTCTGTAAATATTTCAATTTCTGCATTTACTTTCATTCAGAAAATTAAAAGATTTTTGGTGTGTTTTAGCATAAATTTTGAAAATTCAAAAAGATTTTCGACAACTGGTGTTGAGATGCTGATTTTCGAAATTCAAAGTGCTAAACTTAAAGAACTGGTTTGGAGAGTGTTTGTGTAGATGGTAAAGTTGTTTTTATAAGAACCAGTATTCATTTCTTGAATGCAAAATCATTATTATTTTGGTTCAACACAGTTTCTAAATTGTTGAAAAGTTTTAATCTTTGTAGAAACTTATGGTTAGGTAGAGATTGTGCAGGACTTGAGTCAGATATTGATCCTGAGAGAGAATGGAGCCAGGTATCGATCTAGAACCTGATGGGAGCCTGTTAACAATCTTAGAACCAGTGAAAGTTTGAATTCCAGTCTACGATCCCAGCTGTGTGAGAGGGGGAGTCTGAAGACACCGTGTCAACATTCAAGAGAAAAGAGTTTGTTGATAATGAAAATAGAGAACAAGGATTCTTGGAACGACAGATATTTCAGAGGCAGATTGTCGACTGATGAAGATTGTAGATAGTCATGTGCGAAGACTCTATAAAGACTCCGTCAACATCCGAGGGGTAGTCTGTTAGTGCACCTACGTCTGCTGACTACGTCTTACATCGAGTCTTGAAGATTGAACAGATCGGAAATGGCACGGATACCTAGAAACAGGAGATTGTATAGGGATCGCTTATATGTACATGTTCTAGGGTCGCTTATGTGTCATTATAGGTTAGGATCGCTTATTTGGAATGTTGCTGGACCGCTTTTATGTCATTGTTTGAACCGCTCATACGTACATGTACATATGAGCGGACCAGAAAGTCTATATATAGGTCCACATGAGCGGTTCTAAAACACATAGTTGATGGTGTTTTGTTCCGGTACTCTGCCGAAGTGCTGTCAGATCGTGTAATAGTGTTCAATATCAATAAAACAGCAAGATTAAAGTGAATACAGCTTGAATAGCACCGAATTATTAGTTTCCGCCTCTTAATGCGGATACGAACTTCTCTAAACGACTCAAACAGGTCAACGAACGATCCTACAATTATACTAACACACGTGCATTTGTGTAATTTATAGATTTCACCAGGAAACTCTAAAGAATAACCTAAGACAGCAATGTGAGTTGATCCACTTTTTGTTAACTGTTTTTACAAAATCTTAAATACCTTTCTATGCGAATAACAGTTATTGAGTATTTGTAAGAATACAATTATCGTGGGTATGTTGGGGTTTTGTATACAAAATTGGTTACAACCTGGTTAAGGAGTAACATTTCCACAAGTCGGGTTTCGACAGTACCAACGGGTGATAAATGATATAACTTGGAAACAAATGTAATTGCGGGATCGCCCTCAATACTGTTCACTGTGAAATTACTTTTTATTTAAACCTGATTAAAATGGGATTCACTCACCAGTATTTCCCACTGACAAAATGTTTTTAAAACGTGTTTCAGGTAACAAAAGGTGAAAGCCAAATAGAAGCCAGCTGGACAGCACTGGAGGCTTGGAAAAGTGGCAATAAAGTTACCTAAGAATAAAATGGATACTTTTATTAAATAAATAGGATTTATTCCTATAAAATGTGTATATTGAAAACTTGGGTTTTACCCAATATGTCTAATGTTATAAAACATGGTGGTTTACTCTGATTAAATATTTCCTAACTACGGTCCTGATGAAAATTTCCGCTGCCAAAATTGGATAAATAAACGTGATACCATCGAAACTGGCTCACAGCCGCCCGTTCCCGGGAACTAGGGATCGGGGGCTGTGACAGAAGGTGGTATCAGAGCTATGCCACTGATTCAGCCACAGAAGTGTTCTGCTGACATCAAAATTCAAAGTGTTAGGAAATAAATTACGGGAATACGTGCATAATTGTATTTTCTTGCTATGTGTTATCTGACTATTTGTTAGTTTACAGTATGAGCGACCAAGGACCCTCTGACGCCTATCGTCAATTGTCTGGTTCGCCTAGGAGCGAAGGCACCTCCTCTTCTCCGCCTGCCCTCTCAGGGTACTCTGCTGACACAGAAGAAGGAATCTTTGTGTTTAAGGCTCAATCTGAAGAGCCATTTCCTCAGAAAAAGAGGGGATGGTTCAGTAGGGGAGCGCACGAGCGTAGGAAATGAATGAAAAAGTTGCAGGAATAGCGAGTGTTAGCCGCAGCAAAAAGAGAGACTGATGCTTATAATCAGGATATGCTCAATAGGGGTATCGCTAATATCCATATTTTAGCAACCACTGCTGCTGACCCAAACCTGGAACAAATGCTAGCACCCCAACCACCAAATCCTGACCAACCCATGGAAATAGAAAATCAAATAGAAATGCCTGATTACAACCCGGAGGAGATACCTAGGGTACCTGCACCAAATCCTCTAGACCCAAACAACTACGACCCCTGGTGGGACGATGTTAGGGACTATGTGCAACAAAACCCAATACAGGAAAATGTGCCAATGCCCAACTTAGAAGCTTATCCAGGGTTAGATCCTCAAGATCCCTACAACATTAGTGATGCATATGTTAGGGAAATTTTAGAGAATCCATACCCGTACCAGGCCCCTATGCCTCCGTACCAGGAACCAGTACCACAGATTCCAAACCCAGTCCTAGAACCTGCACCCCCAATGAGTGCAGAAAATGTCCAAGAGCTTAGGACCTTCGGTGAGGAAATTTTAGAAAGCAGTGAGAGAATGCGACAGGTGGGAGAACGCCTCGTCTGGAAATACGACGAGCGTAATATGGATTTTTGGATGAATCCATATCAGTGAATGTGATGAGAGGAATGGTAGTAGTAATATAATAATAATAATATATGTGTGTATGTGTTAGAAAAAAAAACACTACAGATGCCTACTATTAGTATTGTAGCTTTACATTTTAGTCGGTATTGTAATTTAAATTTCAGTACTGGTGTGTAATGATGCATACTATATAAATAGAGTAAAAGTCGCAATGCTCGACGCTTTTGGCTAAAAGTGCGTGTCATGTGATTGGCTATATTCAAATATTAGTTGTGATATTAATATTTGGTAAATGTTTAAAATTCAGATGGCCGACGAGGAAAATCAAGATAATCTGAATAACGATAACCAGAGTAACATTAACGTGGTTAATGAGAATCCGGACAACAATAACAATGGAAACCAAATGGATAATAGTGTCGTTCAACACATAGTGGCACAAGGAATTATAGAAGCAATGCCATTTATTATTCAAACGGTTCAAGAAGCGAATAATAGAAGTAAGCATAGCAGTAAGCGACCAAGTGAACCGGAACACAGCGTGAACAATGGACCCATACTTCAAGCGCCCATTCCCAAAAGAAGAAGAACCATGCCATATGGTTGTTCTTACAAAGAATTCTGGTCCTGTAAACCAACAGAATTCTCGGGCAATGAAGGACCCATTACAGCCCTACGCTGGATAGAGAAAACTGAGGCTGTTCTGAAAATAAGCAAATGTGCTGAAGAAGATAGGATAATGTTTGCTTCAAATCTGATTAAAAATGCAGCCCTAGAATGGTGGAACACTATCACCCAGTCAAGAGGAAGTGATAGGGTTTATAATATGGAATGGGAGGAGTTCAAAAATATGGTAGAAAGGAAATTCTGCCCTCCCAATGAAAAGGAACAGATAGCAAATAAGTTTCTGAATCTAAGAATGGCCGGGGTAGACAGTAAGGGTTACACTACCACATTCTTTGAATATGCTAGGATAGTACCAACCCTTGCATCACCTGAACCGGTATTAATCTCCCGTTACATCTGGGGATTAATTGGAGAAATTAGACATGTAGTCAAGGCAGCTAGACCCCAAACCATAGAGGAAGCTGTAGAACTAGCCAATACCTTGACTGATGAACTAGTGCGAACTAGAGAAGAAGACCAGAGGAGAAACCTAACCCAAAGGCTTACTCAAGAATTCCGTTCTGGGAATTCCAATCGTAGGAATGTAGGTTCTACCTCAGCACCATACTGCAGAAACTGCAAGAAGAAGCATTCTGGAAGATGCTCTCCTTACTGCAATTACTGTAATGCGCCAGGGCACAAGGAAGAAAATTGCATGAGAAAAACCAGTAATGGAATGTGTTACAACTGTGGAGAAAAAGGTCATATTAAGACAAACTGTCCAAAGTTGGCTCCAGCTACAAACAGCAAGAATACTAAAAACGCTAGAGCATTCGTTCTAACTGCAGATGAAGCTAGAATGATTCCGGACGTCATTGCTGGTACGTTTCTAGTTAATGGTATTTTTTCTAAAGTATTATTTGACTCTAGTGCAAACCAAAGTTTTATTAATACTTCATTTTGCAAACTCCTAAATCAATCATTAACTAAACTACCACAAGAATGTCTAGTAGAAACAGCAAATGGAGAAACCGTTAAGGTTTCTGAAGTCTTGCAAGGAGCAAGAACGGAAATTTTTAATCAAAAATTTATTGCAAACCTTTACCCAATGAATCTGGTAGGATTTGATGTCGTGTTAGGAATGGATTGGTTAATAGCCAATAAAGCCAATATCTTATGTGATCAAAAGTCAATTCAAGTAAAATCACCAAGAGGTGAAAAGATCACAATTAAAGGAGATAAACCATCTAGATCCATTAAATTCATCTCTGTGATGAAAACTGCGAGTTATATAAGGAAAGGATCTATACTGTATTTGATTTCTATAATCACTAACACTAAAGGAAAAGAATTAAAAGACATTCCAGTAGTGTCCCAATTTTCAGATGTCTTTCCAGAAGAATTGCCAGGACTACCGCCAGACAGAGAAGTTGAATTTAGAATTCACCTGCTACCAGGAACAGCACCAATTGCCAAAGCACCTTACCGGTTGGCACCCGCGGAAATGCAAGAACTGAAGAAACAACTAGACGAATTGTTGGAGAAAGGATATATACAGCCAAGCTCATCGCCATGGGGAGCGCCGATTTTATTTGTTAAAAAGAAGGACGGATCAATGCGTATGTGCATTGACTACCGCGAATTGAACAAAGTCACGATTAAGAATCGGTATCCATTACCGAGGATCAATGATTTGTTCGATCAACTTCAGGGAGCTCGATTTTTCTCTAAAATCGATTTAAGATCAGGATATCATCAATTAAAGGTACAGGAAGAGGACATTCCTAAAACCGCATTCAGAACAAGATATGGTCATTATGAATTTACTGTCATGCCATTTGGTTTAACCAATGCCCCAGCCGCATTTATGGACATGATGAACCGAATATGTAAACCATATTTGGATAAATTCATAATTGTCTTCATAGACGATATTCTAATTTACTCTAAAAGTAAAGAGGAGCATGCAAAGCACTTGCACTTACTTTTAAGTTTATTGAGAAAGGAAAAGCTTTATGCTAAGTTTTCAAAGTGCGAATTTTGGTTAGAACAGGTACAATTTCTCGGACATTTAGTTAATCATGAAGGAATTCATGTAGATCCAACAAAGATCGAGGCAATTACTAAATGGAAAACCCCTGAATCACCAACCGAGGTTAGGAGTTTCTTAGGATTGGCCGGTTATTATAGAAGATTTATCCGAGATTTTTCTAGAATAGCGATTCCTTTAACTAAGTTAACCTGTAAATATTTTAAGTTTGAATGGGGACCAAAACAAGAAGAAGCCTTTAGAATTCTTAAGCAAAGACTAACCCATACACCCATACTAGCGTTACCGGAAGGAACTGAAGACTTTGTAGTCTTTTGTGACGCTTCAAAGTTAGGTTATGGATGTGTATTAATGCAACGTCAAAAAGTTATAGCTTATGCATCTAGACAGCTTAAGAGTCATGAAGAAAATTATTCAACCCATGATTTGGAATTAGGAGCTATAATTTTTGCCCTTAAGATTTGGAGACATTATCTTTATGGTAGTAAGTTTACCATATTCACAGATCATAAGAGTTTAAGGTATGTTTTTGGGCAAAAAGAGTTGAATATGAGACAAAGACGTTGGATGGAGTTACTTAGCGATTATGATTGTGATATCCAGTATCATGCAGGAAAAACCAATGTGGTGGCTGATGCTTTAAGTCGAAAGTATCACGAAAAGCCAAAAAGGGTACGTTCTCTTAAATTAAATCTACAAGTAGATTTAAACGATCAGATTAGAAAAGCACAAGAATCAGTAATCAAGGAGGATACTGAAAAATTAAAAGGAATGATTAAGGAGTTAAAACAAGGAACAGATGGAATTTGGAGATTCCATAAAAAGAGAATGTGGATACCTAAATTAGGAAATTTACGTAACCGTATATTAGAAGAAGCTCATAAGTCTAAATATACGATGCATCCAGGAAGTGATAAAATGTACCAGGATTTAAAGAAAAATTTCTGGTGGATAGGAATGAAAAAGGATGTAGCAGCCTATGTTTCTAAATGTCTAACTTGCTCACAAGTTAAAGCTGAACATCAGAAACCCTCAGGTTTGCTACAACAATTAGAAATGCCAGTTTGGAAATGGGAATTGATAACAATGGATTTTGTTACCAAATTACCCAAAACAAGAAAAGGTAATGATACAATCTGGGTGATTGTAGATCGGCTAACCAAGTCAGCTCACTTCCTACCAATGAAAGAAACCTTTAGTATGGAACAATTAGCCAAATTCTATGTAAATGAAACCGTTTCTTTACATGGCATTCCTTTATCAATTGTTTCTGATAGGGATAGCCGTTTTACCTCTCATTTTTGGTCAAGTTTCCAAAAAGCAATGGGAACCAAGTTGAACTTAAGCACAGCTTATCATCCTCAAACAGACGGGCAAAGCGAAAGGACAATCCAGACGATGGAAGACATGCTTAGAGCTTGTGTCGTTGATTTCGGAGGTAATTGGGACGAACACTTACCTTTAATAGAATTTTCTTATAATAACAGTTATCACACAAGTATCAATGCTGCACCATTCGAAGCACTTTTTGGACGAAAGTGCAGAACCCCAGTCTGTTGGGCAGAAATTGGGGAAAAACAACTATCTGGACCCGAGATAGTACAAGAAACAACTGATAAAATCATTCAAGTCAAGGAACGACTGAAAGCAGCGCGTGATCGACAAAAGAGCTACGCTGATAACAGACGCAAACCATTAGAATTTCAAGTAGGAGATAAAGTATTGTTAAAAGTGTCTCCCTGGAAAGGAGTGGTAAGATTCATCAAAAGAGGAAAGTTAAGTCCCAGGTATATTGGACCTTTCAAGATTTTTAAAAGAGTAGGACCTGTAGCCTATCAGCTACAACTGCCAGAGGAAATGGCAGGAATACATGATGTATTTCATGTATCTAATCTCAAAAAGTGCCTAGCTGATGAATCACTTGTAGTACCTTTTAAAGATATAGAAGTTAATGAACAACTCAAGTTTGTAGAGAAGCCTCTACAAATTGAAGATAGGAAAATTAAGAATCTCAAGCATAAGAGATTAGTTCTGGTCAAAGTAAAGTGGGACTCCAAAAGAGGACCTGAATACACATGGGAGCTTGAATCAAAAATGCAAAAGAAATATCCACACTTGTTTCAGTAGATCTCGAGGACGAGCTCTAAAACAAGGTGGGGAGGATATAACAACCCTCGGTAAAACCAACACCCTCATAATAATTTTGACACCCTAATATATCTTGAAATATATCAACATGTCTTTATATGCACCCCGTTTGTGAAAACCGAGCCCAAAGTAGAACATAATACATAAAATAAAGAGTAAACTTCCGTTTTGCTCCCTGTGGTTTGGTCAGTTTAACGGTTTTGCCCCAAACCTTTCAAAATAGCCATTTTGCTCCCTGATCTTTGAAGGAAATCTCTAGTTTGCTCCTCAGCTCTAACTCAGTTAAATTGTCTGTTATCTAAAAGGGTATTTTGGTAACTTCAAGTATAAAAGTAGGGGTATTTTAGTAAAACTACAAATAAAAGATTATATTATATATAATATATAACATCATCATCATCTTCATCATCAAAACCCCTGATCTTTTGTTTCTCTTTACCCTCTCTCTTATCTCTCTCTACACTCTCTCATCCTTCCATCTCTAACCACCACCCGACCACTGCCACTGCCACCATCACCACCACCTTCGGCCTTCAACCTACCCACCAATAAAACAAATATACAGAATCTTCTTTCTCTGATATGCTCCGTAAATCAGTCTCACCATCAACCTACCCACCAATAACCACTAACCACCACCTGCTGACACCACCCACAACCACCATCACCTGCCGCCCACCATCACAACCGTCTCCGTTCGGTATTGTGTCACACCACCATTGCAGATCGAATCCCCACACCACCACCATCAACCTTCACTTCCAACACCCCCCACACAACCCCCATCGTCATCATCAACGTGGTTCGTGTGGAAACCCTAGCCGCCGCCCCTTACCCCTTTTCAGATCTAAACCGGTTTATGTTCCAGTTTGAAGATTGAAGACGAAGTTTACCTAGTTTGCTGATATTAGCGGCGGATGGCGATGGTCCAACAGGCACTTTTTGAACCGGCGACAAGATAAGTCGGAGTTTACGGGCAGCAGGTGGATTCCACCAACACTACTTCGATCTGTTCTGTAATCATCAATTCCAGTGGTGGTGTCTCATGGCGGCGGCGGTGGTGGACATTACAGAAGTTAGAGATAGAGAGAGACACGACATGTGAACGTATCGCTTGATATGTGCGACCCGTTGACTGATTCGTTGATTGATTTGGAGCCTGAGTTTGGTCGAAATTGTTCATTTTGAAACCCTAGCATAAGAATTGGGTGGAATTGGTTTGGGGGAATGGGTTAGGGGGGTGTGGAGAGGTGGTTGGTGAGTGGTGGTGGTGGTGCCGGAGGTGGATGGTGGTCGTGCAGTGACGGTGGTGTGAGGAATTTAGGACGAAATTGGGGTTGAGAGAGATGAAATGGAATGATGATTGTGAGTGTATACGTGTTTTTGGGGTTGATAATTGGGTTGAAATGTTTGAATGATTTTCTAGTTTATATATATATATATATATATATATATATATATATATATATATATATATATATATATTGGACAAAGATCCGTTAGGAACCACCCTTTATTGCGAGAACCGTGAGAACCAGTGTGAACACAAACAGTAATATCTAAAAAAATCTAAAAAACACCCAAATTTTTTTTTTATTTTTTTACTATTTTTTATATAAAAATCGCTACTTTTAGTATCCAAAAAAAAAAAAAATTTTAAATTTTAAAAAAAAAAAAAAATTTTTTTAGCTACTAAAAGTAGCGATTTGAACATAAAAAAAAGTAAAAAAAAGTAAAAAAAATAAAAAAAAATTTTTAGATTTTTTTTAGATTTTTTAGGTTTTTTGGGGGTTTAGTTTTTAGCATTTTAGCTTTGGGGGGGGGGGTTAGGTTTGGGGGGGGGGGGGAGGTTGGGTTTTTTTTTAGGGGGGGGGGGGGTTTAGGTTTTTGGGGGGTGGGGGTTAGGTTTTTTTTAGGGTTTTTTTTAGCTATTTTAGGTTGTGTTCACATTGGTTCTCGCGGTTCTCGCAATAAGGTGGTTCTCGCATGAACCTTACCCTATATATATATATATATATATATATATATATATATATATATAAATTAATAAATAATTAATTATAGGAAAAGACTAAAATGCCCCTCAGGTGATTTGCATGTGACATAAGTTAACAGCACAAATGGATGAGGTTAAGGGGCGGGGAGCAAACTGGAGATTTCCTTCAAAGATCAGGGAGCAAAATGGCTATTTTGAAAGGTTTGGGGCAAAACCGTTAAACTGACCAAACCACAGGGAGCAAAACGGAAGTTTACTCTAAAATAAATTAAAAACCCTAAATCTTAAGTTGAGGCGGGCCGCGTATGACCTCACCTCAACCTAAGGCGGGCCGCATTAATATGTAAATGGACTCCGCTGAAATCTTTAGTTCATGCGGGCCGCGTATGGTTCCGTTTAAGTTCATGCGGGCCGCGAGCGTCCTAAAATCTGGCAAAGACCGGTGCGGCCACGTGGCCTAACACACGGCAAGTCTATACGCTGACCCAGCCAAGCTACGCGTTGACCCAGCGTTGACGCGGGCCGCGTAAGCTTGGCCTGTTCTTCACGCGGGCCGCGTGGAGACGCGATTACAGCCCTATATAAAGAGGGCAACGGGCCTTCAGTCTGCTCGTTCATTTCCTTTCTTTCTTTCTAAATTTCTGTAGTGGCGTTATTATACCCGGGCATTATACCCCCCTAAAATAGCGAGGTTCTGCTACGATGTAAGTATTATAACCCCTGGAGACGTATTAGATACGCTGCCCGATTGATCTAGGGTTCCGTAACGGCTGTCGTGGTTCTGCCCGACGTAGTCGTTGGAATGCCGTCTCGGGGAGGGTATTACTAATGTTAAAATGGGTTATTATACTAACACACGTGCATTTGTGTAATTTATAGATATTCACCAGGAAACTCTAAAGAATAACCTAAGACAGCAATGTGAGTTGATCCACTTTTTGTTAACTGTTTTTACAAAACCTTAAATACCTTTCTATGCGAATAACAGTTATTGAGTATTTGTAAGAATACAATTATCGTGGGTATGTTGGGGTTTTGTATACAAAATTGGTTACAACCTGGTTAAGGAGTAACATTTCCACAAGTCGGGTTTCGACAGTACCAACGGGTGATAATTGATATAACTTGGAAACAAATGTAATTGCGGGATCGCCCTCAATACTGTTCACTGTGAAATTACTTTTTATTTAAATCTGATTAAAATGGGATTCACTCACCAGTATTTCCCACTGACAAAATGTTTTTAAAACGCGTTTCAGGTAACAAAATGTGAAAGCCAAATAGAAGCCAGCTGGATAGCACTGGAGGCTTGGAAAAGTGGCAATAAAGTTACCTAAGAATAAAATGGATATTTTTATTAAATAAATAGGATTTATTCCTATAAAATGTGTATATTGAAAACTTGGGTTTTTCCCAATATGTCTAATGTTATAAAACATGGTGGTTTACTCTGATTAAATATTTCCTAACTACGGTCCTGATGAAAATTTCCACTGCCAAAATTGGATAAATAAACATGATACCACCGAAACTGGCTCACGGCCGCCCGTTCCCGGGAACTAGGGATCGGGGGCTGTGACAGAACTGCTACTGAAAGAGCTGCAAAATAATCAAAACAGAAATAAAGAAACAGTTAATGAGAACCGGTCTTGTGTTTGACGCAATTCCCTTAGACAAATTCGTCGTCTATTCCCAGGGTACGCCTGTTCGAAGCAGCAACAGCGCACTGCCGGACTTGAACACTTGCCTGAAAAGAAAAAGGAGCTGTGTTGCAGAAGCTGAGAATGAGAGAAGAGAATTTGTTGAGGTGTGTCTAAACAGGTTGTCTGCATTGGGTTTTATAGGCACATATCATAACTGATTCTGGCCTCATCATTGCAGAGAATTAATGGCTCATCGGTTTCGAAACTGATGCCTCATCACTGCAGAGAATTAACTCACATAATGGCTTAGCGGTTTCGAAACTGAATAATGATTCTCATTAAAACTGAAAATCATTTTAGTTAAAAACCCATTAATAAGACCAACCATTTTAGTTTTAAAGACTAATTAATAAAAATAATTAGTCAGTCTCGAGTGCAAAAACTGTCTCCCGTGAGCCTAACTTTTCGGAGCTACATTCGTGTCCGCAGGATGTGTGGGCATACGCGAGTTCAACTAATTCCGGTTCCGTTTTTTGCACCCCCCCTGTGCGGGTAGGACTTGTGGTAAAACATGTCATAAGACTTCAAAGGCTTCATTAAGGTTTCACCTTATAAATAGCCTATCTTTTTGTTCCCACTCCATTGTGGGACAAAGTGGTTTTACCACTTGATACTTTCCATTCATACCAAAACTTCCAACAATCCCCCACATGAATGGAGGTCGATCTCAGAAACAACATTATTCCAATTAGATTTCAGCAGTTGAGTTTTGCATACGATAGGTAGGTGTTACCCTTTGAACCTTCGCTCATGAAATGCACTTAGCCCACTAGCTCTGAGTAGAACTCGATGTCTTTGAACTCGTTTGCCGTTTGTGTAGACGACAATGCACTTCACACAAGACTCTCGCTGACAAAGTCAAGTCCTCATAGTTATGTTCGTTATGGTCATGAACATGATGCCTAGTTCTGTGAGAGCCATTAGGTATTGTGCCCCAACAATACCCTTCGAAGCGACCCTACTTCTCTCTTACATAGGTGATTCACTATGTATGGTTACCTTAGTCGAATTATTAAAAGCCATAGGCTTAGCCTCACACTTGTCACTTTTAGGAATGGACTAGGAAGTTTACTAAGCTTTGCAATAAACTCCTTTATATATATATACGTAGGGTTATCCCCCGTAGTGACCTAACTAATTCATACAATTAGGTTTTCCTATTGAACTTAGCTCTTGGGATCTCCAGTCTACTGAGTTAGGTTTCCATCATATGTACTTATATTTTCAAGGGCTTAAGTCCCATTCCCATGGACGACTTCTGTACTAACTCTCTACTTAGGCCTTTTGTTAGCGGATCCGCAATATTATCCTTTGACCTCACATAGTCAACAGTGATAATTTCTGTAGAGATTAGTTATCGTATCGTATTATGTCTACATCTGATATGTCAGTTCCTACCGTAATAAATTGTGCTACGAGCTCTGCCAAGTGCCGATTGGCTATCACAATGTATACAAATGGCCGATGCCGGCTTAGGCCATCTTGGTATGTAACACCTCGAATTTTTGTGTCCAACAATGTGTTAACACGTGTCATTAGTTTACACGTGGCATTGATATTAAATAAAGGACTAATTTTGACAAACCTTGAAGGTATGTAAATTCAAGGGTTATAAATGTCAACAAAGGGTAAATATACTGTATTGTAACCCTAAATGATGCTTGTACCTTCAAACGAATAAATCATGGATCGTACGGAAGCGAAACGCGGAAGAAAGTGAGAGATTACAAGCTACAGGGGTTAACTGTGTCAACATGTTTAATAATACCTCTGAGTGACCCTTTAACGCTCCCGAGGCTTTGTAACAGTATTATACGCTCACTAGAACATATTGTATAAATTCCGCGAAGTTCCGTTTTAAAACGAGAAAGTTATAATCGAATTCGTATAAGAAGGGTTAAAAGCGTCAATAATGAAAGTTAAGGCTTTCTGAATAATTAATAAACTAACCGGGGACTTAACAACGCGGGTAAATAACACGAGGTCCTTAGTCGTAATTAACCGAGGGCCAAACCGCAAAGTTACCCCTTCAAACCCGAAAGGTCAGGTAAATCGTTACGAAAGATTTCGTTATTAATTATCAGGATTTCGTAATCATTACAAAAGATTTTAAAAACCTGAAATTTTAACCTCTCGCGACCCGCGTAAGGATTAGGCTTAAGTTGAGGCGGGCTGCGAGCCACCTCTTTTACTCGCCTGAAATTTGAATCTCAGGCGGCCCGCGTAAAAGCAGCATGGATTCTCCATGCGGGTCGCGTGGGACTCCCAGATGCAGAAACCTTGTATTCTTATGCCTTTTGAGCTTGTGAACGATCAAAACACCAATTAATGAAGCATGGGCACCCCCTACTCGACCCATAGCTCTATGGGACACCTGCCCATCATCCATGATCAGTGTAGAGTG
The DNA here is from genome assembly GCF_002127325.2 of Helianthus annuus. Taxonomy (NCBI): domain Eukaryota; kingdom Viridiplantae; phylum Streptophyta; class Magnoliopsida; order Asterales; family Asteraceae; genus Helianthus; species Helianthus annuus. The sequence goes on along the minus strand of NC_035438.2, from coordinate 65,149,949 downwards.
TTGTGTGATGATCTTGAGGGCTTTGTTGCACTATAAATAGCCACATTTTAACATTCACACAACTCAAACACTCACCTACTGATCATTCTAAAGCTCCCAAGCATTTCTTCTCTGCTCTCTAAGCAAGATACAACTTCTGTAAGTCGTTCAAATCCATTTTGGTCTTATATTTCCATAGATTTAGCTTATAAACTCAACCGTCGTAACTAACGGTTGTCATAACGATAATTCACAAATGGCCCAGTGAATTGTCGGATCAAAAGTAGTTTTGAGTTGGTATTTATGTGGGTAATAAACCCCTAAAAGGGTTCCCTCTGATCACCACTCTAACTATGTCAAATGTCGAGTCAAACGTGCACTTAAAAAGTCAACAGAAAGCTATTTTGCCGTTTTATACATAATCTGTAATGTATATGTTATGAAACCTGTTTTGACACTCATAAAACATGATATTAAGTATATAAACTTGTTTACGCTCGTTTGAATCGACCATTTGCTATATTGACCCGGTTCGGAGCCGAATGTCGCAAAAGTTTGACTTTTGCTTTGACTTCAGTTCTGACCCGTTTTAGTAAGGTATAGATATGCCTTAGGACTCTCTTAGGACCAGGTTACATGATGGTATAGACCTCTGGGATCGGTTCATGAATTGTCCGAGTCTTTTACGCATTTCCGTTAATCGCCTAAAAGTTGACCGTAACGGCCTTTTAAAAATAAAACGAGTATTTCGGACACGTGAACGGACTATAACCTTGCTTATTAAATTATAAGCATGTCCTTAAAGTTTCACGTCAATCCGAGGTCTAGAATGAGAGTTATGCTAAATAGCGCGATTAAAGTAAACTTTTGTAATAAACGGCGCAATTAGCATAACGCCCATCTAAACCAAGATTTCATCACCAAAACTTTTACCCACTATTATAAAATAATATTTTTGGAATTTTAAATATTTTTAATAATTTTTACCTTGCTCATAACCTGCGGTTATGGCTACGGTTCGGTAAATACCGAATATGCCCTTTTCGGCCAAAACTTGAGTTCTACAAGGTCTTTTGACCCGATTCCAGTTGCTACTGATTTTAAATAATAAATAAAGTATTTTAGACTTGATAAACTGTTCGGGAAACTCTGATTTCCTGTAGAACTCGAAAAGCCCTTTAAAAGTCTTTAAAATGACCGAAAAGCCCCTACGGGGCATAATATTAACTTAAACTCGTTACGGGCATCACGGAAGGTATCCTACTGATACCACAACCTCTTTAAGGCATATTGACTTAGGAAATAAGCGTAAGACTCTCATGGTTAACCGTTTCACCTATTGCGCGCACGGTACGGCTTATAAAACTAGTTTTCATAAAATAGCCGATACGGGTCAAATTATATTATTTGGACCCCAAAATCCAGAGTGTGAACCTTGAACCCATATAAAACAAGTCTCTGAACTTGTTTGGGGCAGAATCACATTCCATTCTCGGTTTTCGCCTTTTCGCGCGATTAAACCATATATATATTCTGGAACCAACCGGTCTAGGCTACGGCCGATATAAAGACCCGTTAGGATTCTAAGAGGTTAATTAAAACCTTCGTTCCAGATTAGGAGCCCAGTAAAAGCTATCGGTGATTTAATCAAATTAAGGAATAATACTTGCAAAGGTAAATACTTTTAACTTATTTCCCCTATACGGGCTTGGGTTACGGTATATTAATACCGCTTGATTGAGCATTATATTTTCCATCGCTTAGGTGGTTAATTGAATAATATGATCGGCTCATTTAAATAGTTTTGTTTCTTAAAAGCCTTTGGGGCTTTAATGACCGTTGTCCCGGATATCCTTGGCATCATTTTACGAAATGACCACGACCATCGACATCCCGGTGTAGGCGTACACCCGGTATACATTGTCGACATTAATTAAAAGACGTAGCCGTTGGTTTTTATACTACGGTTTTACGCAATGTGGTGTGTCTATAAATCTTTAACCCGGCACGACCCGGGCTACTGAACGCATAAAAGAACATGTAAAACGTTCGCAAGATTTTAATAATTTTCCCAAGTTATAAAAGAGTTTGTGCCTTGTGCATTCAAATCAATTTTAATAAACATTTTCAAATGTGTCAGTTGAATGTATTTACCAGTGTAAACTGACGTATTTTCCCCAAAAAGATTAATTGCAGGTACTATACGAAATTGGCTGGTATTAGCTTCCTAAGCATCACGAATAGTCTCGCAAACTCGATGCCGTATCTGAATGAACAATATTTTATTATTTTGATCCGTTGTGGATACATTCGACTTCTGTAATACATTTGATATTACAACCAGAGGTTGAAGTATATATTTATCTTTAAGCTTCCGTTGTGCATTTATATAATTGTGTGGTTTGACTATATTGTTGCCAACTACGTCACGGTAATCCCCCACCGGGCCCACCGGTGATACACGTGGAAATCGGGGTGTGACAGGTTGGTATCAGAGCCAACGTTGAGCGAATTAAACACTATCCTATTGTGTTTAATCTCAATGACACAATTGCACATACTTGAGTCTAGACAATAACTTAGGACAAATTCGGATTAATACTCCTTTTTGTCTTTATTTTCATTTCGATTTTTAATAAGTTTTGGAGCAGGGAAATGCCACCTGTTATATTTCGAGGAAGAGGAAGGGGAAGAAGAGGCAGAGGAGATATCGTGACACATCACGATCACGAAGCTGGACCGTCAGGTACAAGACCTCCTTCAATGACAAGGAGCGAAGAACCACAACGACGAAGAGACCTTTACGAACCCGCGAGGCATTCCACCTCGCACAGCTCGACGCCATCATACCGGCACTCCTTTGGGCCAAATTCAGAGAATGATCCCAACAACCCACAACCTTCCTTCATACCTCTACAACGTTCGGTATCACACCGAAATTACGACGACCCTACTCCATACTTCATAGGTCAGTTTAATCCAGCTGACTACATACAGGAACCTTCGGGCTTTGTTCCACTAGGGCCACAAGATCACTTCTCCGAAGACCATATGGATGAAGATACTGATCCAACAGAACCTGCTCGTGGTACGCCCACGCATCCGATAGAAGTCTCTGATGGGTCATCCTTCCATGGCACACCCTATCAGGGGCCAGATAGTTTCCAAGCGTTGTTCGACCGACATGAGTGGTACTACACACCACCTCAACAGACATCACAACAACCGCGACATCCACAGGATCCCTCTGAGGATTCACGCTTTGTGGCAGTTACGCCACCACCTCCGCCACCGGCGCAACCAGTAATGCCTGATCCGCCAAGGCGTAGGAGGACAAATGCTCGTATGTCCACACAAGGAGGAGGGGGTATCCACTTCAGCACCCCTCGACACTCTAGTAGTAGCCACTATCCGCCACTACAAGAAGAAGGACCTTCAAATCCTATACAGGAGGCGAACTCCGCACCAGCTGCACCAAACTCGCCACCATTTGGGTACGACCAACCCATACCTGCTTACACGGGTCCAACGGCTTACAACCCGTTCGAACCATCTCAGGCACATTACAACTACAATTATGAGCGCCACCCGTATGTGGTGTCGGCTAGATATAATGCACGCTACCCTGACAGAGCACATGGAAACATGGGAGCTCCGGACTACTCAGCTCATGGGTATCCAATACCTCCCAGACCTCCAATTCCGCAACAAGCGCCACAACCACGTTTCTCTCCTCCTGAACAGGAAGAGATACTCCATCGACTAGATCGTGTGGAGAGAGAGTTCGAGGAAGAGAAAAAGAGCCACCGAGGATTTCTCAAAGGCTTGGCGAATCTACTAAAGGGCAAAAAGAAGAAACGTGACCACTAACCTTAATAGTTGTACTAATGTAATTTCTACTGTGAAAGAAGTCCCTGCGTGGACATTTATCGTATTTCAGTCCCTACGTGGACTTATCTTTTAGTCCTTACATGGACACTTATTTTATGTTAGTCCCTGCGTGGACTTCTCACTTATTTTAAAATCTCTATGGAGGTATGTACTATTTGAAAGACCCATTTAGGGCAATATGTGATTGTATTTGAGATTATGGAATGTATGTTATGAGTTTTGTTCTAATATGTATGAAATAAATCAAAACCATTCCTTTTAAATTGATCTGCCTAAATAAAGAATCTTACGAGTGAAACCTAGCCTGGTGTCTTTTAAGATCCGACCAAAATGGTAGGACTTAGTTCAAAGATTCAGATTCCCTGTTAACCGCTGCAAGCGTGTTAACAATCATGGCAGATGTGATTCGTTAAAATCACGCACGTCATTCTTATACAATAATCCTTTAAGGATTTCAAAACCCAACTAAATGATTTATAAATCGTGGGTTAAATCACCAATGAAGGTGATCAATCTTATTTAAACATCCATTAGTGATGTAGTGCCTACGGGCCAATCTTATTAAAACATCCATTAGTAAGCTGGTGCCTATGGGCCAACCATATTAAAACATCCATTAGAGGTGTAGTGCCTATGGGCCGTAATAATTGTCGTATAAAGACAAAAGGGCAGTGGTGGCCTATGACTCCCTGTCAGAAAGAGATAAAAGAACTACGGTTCAAATCTCTATGCCTTTGATTCTCTGAAATCTCGGCTAATAGTATAAAACATCCTCGTGATTAGGCTTTATGCCGCCAATATTATTGTTATAGCTAAAATAGGATGTATTCGAATCCTAAAACTAAGTGAGTAATAAGATAACCAAATATGGTCTCTGTTACCATGGTTGACAAATTGTCATAAAAGACAATTATATAATAATCTCCTGAATAAAATTTTGTTATCTTCTGTAACAGATTCAAGTTACAATGGCGGATCCCAATGGAGAGAACAGCCATACAAATGAAGATGACTACGACAATGCGCCAGTGCATCTGACAGGCGCACAGCTAAAGGCTCTAATTGACAATGCTGTCCAGGCAGCTCTTGATCGTCAATACACTGAGTCTCATAGCAGATCTGTAACAAAACCACTCTCCAAACCAAAGACACACTCCAAACCACCCTCTCAACCCAAGAAGGATGACGACAATCACTCGTCAGATGAAAATAGTATTCGTCGTGAACGAGAGTACACTGATGCATCTGGTGCCAAGGGTTGCACCTACAAGTATTTTGTATCTTGTAAGCCCCGGGAATTTACGGGGGAGAAAGGTGATGTTGATTGTATCACCTGGCTAGATGAGATGGACACTATTGTGGACATCAGTGGGTGCGCAGAGAAGGATGTGGTGAAGTTTGTGTCCCAGTCATTTAAGGGCGAGGCCCTGGCATGGTGGAGGGCATTGGTGCAGGCATCAGGTAAGTCTGCTTTATACAAGATGACATGGGAGGAATTTATTGCTCTTATTAAGGAAAACTACTGCCCTCAGCATGAGGTTGAGAAGATCGAGGCTGACTTTGTGTCACTGGTGATGACGAACCTGGACTGCCAGGCTTATTTGACGAGCTTCAATACGATGTCTCGCCTGGTTCCGTACCTTGTGACACCAGAGTCTAGAAGAATCGCCCGTTTCATTGGGGGCTTGGAGCCTGCGATAAAGGCTAGCGTGAAGGCCTCTCGGCCGACGACCTTCAGGTCAGTTACTGACCTCTCCTTGTCTCTCACTTTAGATGTTGTCCGTCTGAGGACGCTAAGGAGCAAGGAGGCTGAGAAGAGGAAACGTGAGGATGATACCTCACGAAGGTCTGGGAAGAAGCACCGTGGAAACGGTGATGGCAAAAGAGGGTCGGAGACGAAGAAGGATGGGCAGGCTGGTGAAAGACCCAATTGCAAAATCTGCAAGAAACCCCACTCTGGGAAATGTAGGTTTGCGTCGAATTCACAGTCGCAGGCAAAGACTTCCTCCTGTGGACTATGCAAGTCCAAGGATCATAAGACGGTGGATTGTAAGAAAATCAAGGACGCAACCTGCTTCGGTTGCAATGAAAAGGGGCATATCAAGAGCAACTGCCCTAAGAATGCCAGGAAACCGGAGGAGACAAAGAAGACTAATGCTAGAGTCTTCCGCATGGATGCAAAGGAGGCAGTACAGAACGACAATGTGCTTACAGGTACTTTTCTCGTAAATAATATATTTGCAAGAGTACTTTTCGATTCTGGCGCTGATAAGTCCTTTGTAGACCAAAAGTTTTGTAAACTATTGAACATGCCGATCAAAACCCTAGATATGAAATACGAGGTAGAGTTAGCAGACGGCACGATAGAAACCGTCTCCACTGTGCTAGAGGGATGTGAAATGTCCATTAAGAACCATTCTTTTCCCCTATCTCTACTTCCCTTCAAACTAGCGGGTTTCGACATTGTTCTAGGCATGGACTGGTTATCCCGTAATCAGGCCCAAATCATTTGCGGCAAAAGGCATATAGTGCTAAAGACTCCGAGTGGTGAATCACTTACCATTCGAGGAGATACGCAGTACGGATTACCCGAGGACGTATCTATGCTCAAAGCTTCTAGATGTTTGAACAGAGGCTGTGTAATTTACATGGCTCAGGTGATAATTGAAGAACCTAAGCCGAAGATCGAGGATCTTCCTGTCATTTCTGAATATCCCGAGGTTTTTCCTGAAGAACTACCTGGATTGCCACCAGATAGACAGGTGGAATTCAGAATAGATATCATACCTGGAGCAGCTCCCATAGCGAGAGCACCCTACAGGCTAGCTCCGACGGAAATGAAGGAACTAAGGACCCAGTTGGATGAACTATTGGCAAAAGGTTTTATCAGACCTAGTTCGTCTCCCTGGGAGCACCTGTCCTATTTGTAAAGAAGAAGGACGGATCGATGCGGTTGTGCATCGATTACCGTGAGCTGAACAAAGTTACCATCAAGAATAGATATCCTTTACCAAGGATCGACGATCTGTTCGATCAGCTTCAAGGAGCAAGCTACTTCTCAAAAATCGACTTGAGGTCGGGCTATCATCAGCTAAGGGTCAGAGATGAAGATGTACATAAGACCGCATTTAGGACTCGCTATGGTCATTACGAGTTCCTAGTGATGCCTTTTGGGCTCACAAATGCACCGGCTGCGTTCATGGATCTCATGAATCGCGTCTGCAAGCCGTATTTGGACAAATTTGTCATCGTCTTCATCGACGATATTCTTATATATTCCAAAAGCCAAGCTGACCACGAGAAGCACCTCCGTTGCATTCTCGAATTACTACAGCGTGAGAAACTCTACGCCAAATTCTCGAAATGTGAATTCTGGCTACGAGAGGTTCAGTTTTTAGGTCACGTTGTAAGTGAACGTGGTATCCAAGTGGATCCCGCTAAGGTAGAGGCAGTCATGAACTGGCAAGAGCCAAAGACGCCTACCGAAATTTGTAGTTTCCTGGGGTTAGCAGGATACTACAGGAGGTTTATTGAGAATTTTTCTAGGATTGCTGCGCCCTTGACTTCCCTAACCAAGAAGAAAGAAAAGTTCATTTGGGGTCCAAAGCAGCAAGAATCCTTCGAAATCCTGAAGCAAAAGCTGAGCAACGCACCTGTGTTGACCTTACCTGAAGGTACAGAAGAATTCGTAGTTTACTGCGATGCATCACACACAGGCATGGGATGTGTGCTTATGTAGAAGGGCAAGGTTATTGCCTACGCTTCACGACAATTAAAGGTGCACGAAAAGAATTACACCACCCATGATTTGGAGTTGGGTGCCGTTGTATTTGCACTGAAATTGTGGAGGCATTACCTTTATGGTATTAAATTTGTGATTTATTCTGATCATAAAAGCCTTCAGCACCTATTCAATCAGAAGGAGCTGAACATGAGGCAACGCCGCTGGATGGAAACATTGAATGATTATGATTGCGAGATCAGGTACCATCCCGGCAAGGCGAATGTAGTCGCTGATGCCTTGAGCAGGAAAGAAAAGGTAAAACCTATTCGAATCAATGCCAAGAGCATTGAAGTCAAGAACAATTTGATTGAGAGGATATTAGCTGCACAGCGAGAGGCTGTGTTGGAAGCTAATTATCCTAATGAAAAGTTAGGAGTAACTGAGGAGCAGTTGACTCTTAGCAAGGATGGAATCCTTAGACTGAACGGACGTATATGGGTTCCGATTTATGGAGGACTACGAGATGTTATCCTCCAGGAAGCCCATAGTTCCAAATATTCTGTCCATCCTGGTGCAGACAAGATGTATCAAGATTTAAAGGCGAACTATTGGTGGATAGGCTTGAAAAAGTCTGTGGCCGCCCATGTAGCAAAGTGCTTGACTTGTGCTCAAGTCAAAGCCGAGCACCAAAAGCCGTCTGGCTTGCTACAACAGCCTGAGCTTCCCGAGTGGAAGTGGGAATGCGTAACTATGGACTTCATAACCAAGTTACCCAAAACCAGGAAAGGAAACGATACAATATGGGTCATAGTCGATAGGCTGACTAAATCAGCTCATTTTCTACCCATCAAGGAGACGTATAGCTCCGATATGTTAGCCCAACTTTATGTTGATAAGATTGTAGCCTTACACGGCATACCTGTGTCTATTATCTCCGACAGGGATACTAGATACACGTCTCACTTCTGGAAGAGTTTCCAGCAATCTTTGGGCACACGTTTGAACTTCAGTACGGCTTACCATCCACAGACGGACGGTCAGAGTGAGCGTACCATTCAAACGTTAGAAGACATGCTTCGTGCGTGTGCGATCGATTTAGGTGGTAACTGGGATAAGAATCTACCCCTAATCGAGTTCTCCGACAATAATAGCTACCATACCAGCATAAAGGCTGCGCCTTTCGAGGCATTATACGGTAGGAAATGTAGATCGCCTGTTTGTTGGGCGGAAGTAGGAGAGGTCCAATTATCGGGACCAGAGATAGTTTTCCAGACAACGGACAAGATTGTCCAGATTCGGGAACGTCTCAAGGCTGCCTGCGATAGGCAGAAGAGCTACGCTGATCCAAAGCGTAAGGATTTTCACTTCGAAGTGGGTGAAAAGGTATTGCTTAAGGTGTCACCCTGGAAGGGGGTGATGCGTTTCGGCAAGAAAGGCAAACTGAGTCCGAGATACATAGGACCTTTTGAGGTCATTGAACGTGTCGGATCGGTTGCCTATAAGTTGAACTTGCCTGAAGAGCTCAATGGAATTCACAATGTGTTCCACATCTGCAATCTCAAAAAGTGCTTCGCCGATGAATCATTGGTGATCCCACACACAGATGTGCATATAGATGAGAGCTTAAAGTTCGTAGAAAAACCTTTGTCGATTGAAGATCGACAGGTGAAGAAGCTTCGAAGAAAGCACGTACCGATTGTAAAGGTCAAATGGGATGCTCGTAGAGGTCCCGAATATACGTGGGAAGTAGAAGCCACAATGAAAGAAAAGTACCCCTATTTATTTGAGTAAATCTCGGGTCGAGATTTATTTTAAGGGGGTGAGGATGTAACACCTCGAATTTTTTGTGTCCAATAATGTGTTAACACGTGTCATTAGTTTACACGTGGCATTGATATTAAATAAAGGACTAATTTTGACAAACCTTGAAGGTATGTAAATTCGAGGGTTATAAATGTCAACAAAGGGTAAATATACTGTATTGTAACCCTAAATGATGCTTGTACCTTCAAACGAATAAATCATGGATCGTACGGAAGCGAAACGCGGAAGAAAGTGAGAGATTACAAGCTACAGGGGTTAACTGTGTCAACATGTTTAATAATACCTCTGAGTGACCCTTTAACGCTCCCGAGGCTTTGTAACAGTATTATACGCTCACTAGAACATATTGTATAAATTCCGCGAAGTTCCGTTTTAAAACGAGAAAGTTATAATCGAATTCGTATAAGAAGGGTTAAAAGCGTCAATAATGAAAGTTAAGGCTTTCTGAATAATTAATAAACTAACCGGGGACTTAACAACGCGGGTAAATAACACGAGGTCCTTAGTCGTAATTAACCGAGGGCCAAACCGCAAAGTTACCCCTTCAAACCCGAAAGGTCAGGTAAATCATTACGAAAGATTTCGTTATTAATTATCAGGATTTCGTAATCATTACAAAAGATTTTAAAAACCTAAAATTTTAACCTCTCGCGACCCGCGTAAGGATTAGGCTTAAGTTGAGGCGGGCCGCGAGCCACCTCTTTTACTCGCCTGAAATTTGAATCTCAGGCGGCCCGCGTAAAAGCAGCATGGATTCTCCATGCGGGTCGCGTGGGACTCCCAGATGCAGAAACCTTGTATTCTTATGCCTTTTGAGCTTGTGAACGATCAAAACACCAATTAATGAAGCATGGGCACCCCCTACTCGACCCATAGCTCTATGGGACACCTGCCCATCATCCATGATCAGTGTAGAGTGTTGTGTGATGATCTTGAGGGCTTTGTTGCACTATAAATAGCCACATTTGGCTCATAACATTCACACAACTCAAACACTCACCTACTGATCATTCTAAAGCTCCCAAGCATTTCTTCTCTGCTCTCTAAGCAAGATACAACTTCTGTAAGTCGTTCAAATCCATTTTGGTCTTATATTTCCTTAGATTTAGCTTATAAACTCAACCGTCGTAACTAACGGTTGTCATAACGATAATTCACAAATGGCCCAGTGAATTGTCGGATCAAAAGTAGTTTTGAGTTGGTATTTATGTGGGTAATAAACCCCTAAAAGGGTTCCCTCTGATCACCACTCTAACTATGTCAAATGTCGAGTCAAACGTGCACTTAAAAAGTCAACAGAAAGCTATTTTGCCGTTTTATACATAATCTGTAATGTATATGTTATGAAACCTGTTTTGACACTCATAAAACATGATATTAAGTATATAAACTTGTTTACGCTCGTTTGAATCGACCATTTGCTATATAGACCCGGTTCGGAGCCGAATGACGCAAAAGTTTGACTTTTGCTTTGACTTCAGTTCTGACCTGTTTTAGTAAGGTATAGATATGCCTTATGACTCTCTTAGGACCAGGTTACATGATGGTATAGACCTCTGTGATCGGTTCATGAATTGTCCGAGTCTTTTACGCATTTCCGTTAATCGCCTAAAAGTTGACCGTAACGGCCTTTTAAAAATAAAACGAGTATTTCGGACACGTGAACGGACTATAACCTTGCTTATTAAATTATAAGCATGTCCTTAAAGTTTCACGTCAATCCGAGGTCTAGAATGAGAGTTATGCTAAATAGCGCGATTAAAGTAAACTTTTGTAATAAACGGCGCAATTAGCATAACACCCATCTAAACCAAGATTTCGTCACCAAAACTTTTACCCACTATTATAAAATAATATTTTTGGAATTTTAAAGATTTTTAATAATTTTTACCTTGCTCATAACCTGCGGTTATGGCTACGGTTCGGTAAATACCGAATATGCCCTTTTCGGCCAAAACTTGAGTTCTACAAGGTCTTTTGACCCGATTCCAGTTGCTACTGATTTTAAATAATAAATAAAGTATTTTAGACTTTATAAACTGTTCAGGAAACTCAGATTTCCTGTAGAACTCGAAAAGCCCTTTAAAAGTCTTTAAAATGACCGAAAAGCCCCTACGGGGCATAATATTAACTTAAACTCGTTACGGGCATCACGGAAGGTATCCTACTGATACCACAACCTCTTTAAGGCATATTGACTTAGGAAATAAGCGTAAGACTCTCATGGTTAACCGTTTCGCCTATTGCGCGCACGATACGGCTTATAAAACTAGTTTTCATAAAATAGCCAATACGGGTCAAATTATATTATTTGGACCCCAAAATCCAGAGTGTGAACCTTGAACCCATATAAAACAAGTCTCTGAACTTGTTTGGGGCAGAATCACATTCCATTCTCGGTTTTCGCCTTTTCGCGCGATTAAACCATACATATATTCCGGAACCAACCGGTCTAGGCTACGGCCGATATAAAGACCCGTTAGGATTCTAAGAGGTTAATTAAAACCTTCGTTCCAGATTAGGAGCCCAGTAAAAGCTATCGGTGATTTAATCAAATTAAGGAATAATACTTGCAAAGGTAAATACTTTTAACTTATTTCCCCTATACGGGCTTGGGTTACGGTATATTAATACCGCTTGATTGAGCATTATATTTTCCATCGCTTAGGTGGTTAATTGAATAATATGATCGGCTCATTTAAACAGTTTTGTTTCTTAAAAGCCTTTGGGGGTTTAATGACCGTTGTCCCGGATATCCTTGGCATCATTTTACGAAATGACCACGACCATCGACATCCCGGTGTAGGCGTACACCCGGTATACATTGTCGACATTAATTAAAAGACGTAGCCGTTGGTTTTTATACTACGGTTTTACGCAATGTGGTGTGTCTATAAATCTTTAACCCGGCACGACCCGGGCTACTGAACGCATAAATGAACATGTAAAACGTTCGCAAGATTTTAATAATTTTCCCAAGTTATAAAAGAGTTTGTGCCTTGTGCATTCAAATCAATTTTAATAAACATTTTCAAATGTGTCAGTTGAATGTATTTACCAGTGTAAACTGACGTATTTTCCCCAAAAAGATTAATTGCAGGTACTATACGAAATTGGCTGGTATTAGCTTCCTAAGCATCACGAATAGTCTCGCAAACACGATGCCGTATCTGAATGAACAATATTTTATTATTTTGATCCGCTGTGGATACATTCGACTTCTGTAATACATTTGATATTACAACCAGAGGTTGAAGTATATATTATCTTTAAGCTTCCGCTGTGCATTTATATAATTGTGTGGTTTGACTATATTGTTGCCAACTACGTCACGGTAATCCCCCACCGGGCCCACCGGTGATACACGTGGAAATCGGGGTGTGACATGGTATGTCCTCAAAAAATTGCCGTAGCCATTCTGCCTCTTCACCTGCTTTATCTAAAGCGATGAACTCTGATTCCATTGTGGATCTAGCGATAACCGTTTGTTTTGACGATTTCCACGATATAGTAGCACCTCCAAGTGAGAATACATACCCACTTGTTGCTCTGGAATCATTCTTGTCAGATATCCAATTTGCATCGCAATGTCCTTCTATAACTACTGGATATCTGTTATAATGCAACACGTATTCCTGAGTGTATCTTAAGTAGCGAAGCAACCGAGTGATACAGTTCCAATTCATTGAACTTGGGTTGCTCGTGTATCTACTTAGCTTGCTCACAGCATATGCTATGTATGGTCTAGCACAACTCATAACATACATCAAGCTACCAATAATTCTTGAGTATTCCAACTCGTTTACGGGTTCACCTCAATTGTTGGCTAGATGTTGACTTGTGTCAAGCAGAGTTCTAGCTTCATTAGAGTCATTTGCATTAAACTTCTCAAGAATTTTGTCCACATAGTGGGATTGACTTAAAACAAGTCCACTTTGGGTTCGCGTGATTTTGACCCCCAAAATCACATCTGCAAGACCCATGTCTTTCATGTCAAATCTTGCTTTTAGCATGTTTTTTGTAGATTTTAAGATTTTGTCATCACTTCCAGCAATGAGCATATCATCTACATATAGACACAAAATTACATATCCATCAGATGTGTCCTTCACATACACACATTTGTCACATTCATTGATTTTGAACCCACCATCAAGCATGACATGATCAAACTTTTGGTGCCATTGTTTTGGAGCTTGTTTTAATCCAGACAAGGATTTTACAAGTTTACACACTTTCTTTTCTTTCCCAATAGTTGTGAAGCCTTCGGGTTGCTCCATGTAGATTTCTTCCTCTAGGATTCCATTCAAGAAAGCTGTTTTCACATCCATTTGGTGAACTTCCAAATTTCTAATGGCGGCAATGGCAAGCACCAACCCGATGGATGTTATTCGCGTAACTGGCGAATATGTATCAAAGTAATCTAAACCTTCTCGTTGTATATATCCTTTGATCACCAACCTTGCTTTGTGCATGTCGATGGTTCCATCTGGTTTCATCTTCTTCTTGAAGATCCATGGATATCCTAGTGGTTTACATCCTTAAGGAAGATCCACTAGTTCCCAACTATGGTTTTGTAAGATAGAGTCTATCTCACTTTTGATTGCCTCCCGCGACTGAGGTCCTTCTGAGGAATGCACCGCCTGTTGGTACGTTTGAGGTTCATCTTCTACCATATAGGTAAGAAACTCAGGGCCAAAAGATTTTTCAGTCCTTTGCCGTTTACTTTTCCTGATTTCAACTTCCTCAGTCTTAGATTGTTCTCGAGGTTCATCGTTTTCAACTTCACCCTCGGGAACAATTTTCTCAACCCGTCTAGAAGAACTCGGTTCACTTTTATCTAAGCATGGGAACATATGTTCAAACCATGATGCATCCTTAGATTCTATTATGGTGCCATTGCATATTCCAGGGTTCTTAGAATCATGCATAAGAAAGCGATATGGACCATAAGGACGAGTGTATCCTATAAATACACAATCCATTATTTTGGGTCCTATTAGTAGGCGCTTAGGCGGTGTGACCACCACCTTAGCTAGATACCCCAACACTTTCAAGGATTTATATGGTGGTTTCTTTCCCGTCCATAATTCGTAAGGCGTTACATCCGTTTTCTTATTGGGTATCATGTTCAACACATATCGATATGGACCATAGGGAGGAGTGTATCCTATAAATACACAATCCACTGTTTTGGGTCCTATTAGTAGGCGCTTAGGCGGTGTGACCACCAACTTAGCTAGAGACCCCCACACTCTCAAGGATTTATATGGTGGTTTCTTTCCCGTCCATAATTCGTAAGGCGTTACATCCTTTTTCTTATTGGGTATCATGTTCAACACATAATTCGCCAATAAGATTGCTTCCCCCCCACATGTTTTGGTTTACACCAGAACTTCATCATCATAGCATTCATCATTTCTTTCAAGGTGCGATTTTTCTGTTCCGCTATGCCATTTGATTGAGGGGAGTAAGGAGCCGTGAGTTCGTGGATGATTCCACTTTTTGCAAATACATCAATAAAAGGTGAAACATATTCACCTCCTCGGTCGCTCCTTATGATTTTGATTTTCCGATTTAGTTGATTCTCAACTTCAGCTTTAAACAAGATAAACTTATCAGTAGCCTCGTCCTTACTCTTAAGTAAGTAAACATAGCAATACCTTGTACTATCATCAATGAACGTGATAAAGTACTTGTTCCCACCACGAGTAGGAATTGCTTTTAGATCACACACATCAGTGTGGATCATCTCGAAGGGTTCGGTGATTCGTTCAACCTTTTTGAATGACGATTTCGTTTGTTTTGGTTCTACACAAGTTTCACATTTATTTATTGAGTCGATATCGAATGTTGGTATGCAATCAAGTTTAATTAAACGACGAATGGAATTATAATTAACATGACCTAGTCTACCATGCCAAAGATTAGAAGACTCAATCAAGTAGGTAGAACTAGTAGCGGTTTCTTTCATTGCATTCAAAACCATTACATTGAGTTTAAACATTCCATTTAGGGCATAGCCCTTACCAACATACATACCATTTTTGGTCAACACGACCTTATCCAACTCAATCACCATTTTGAACCCAAATTTGTTCAATTGCCACCCCGACACAAGGTTCTTACGAATTTCTGGAACATATAACACGTTTGAAAAAGTGAGTTCCTTTCCAGAAGTCATCTTGAGAACCACGTTCCCCTCATCTTTAATTTCCGTCGTGGCGGAGTTTCCCATAAAAACCTTTTCGCCATTAGTCACCTCCTTGAAGGTGTTGAAAAGGCTTTTGTCGGGACACATATGACGGGTAGCCCCTGTATCAACCCACCAATCCTTGTTATTTTGCCCAACCAAATTAACTTCAGTCACCAAAATCGAGAGATCCGTGACCATGGCAACAAGGTTGTCAACTTCATGAACCATGTTCACTTGTCGAGAATTTTCCTTCTTGGGAAGCTTGCATTCGTTGGCCTTGTGGCCTTGCTTTTGACAATTATAACAAGTTCCTTGGAACTTCTTCTTCCCAACTCCTCCCTTAGCACCAAGGTTAGAGCGTTTCCCATGACTTTTCTTTCCACCCTTTCCACTGTTTTTTCCCTTTGAAGATTAGCCATGTTCAACAAGATTGGCCTTCACTGTTTCAGGACCATCAGTCCGTTTAAAAGCCAACTTGTTATCTTCTTCAATAGGAAGACGAACAACGAGATCTTCAATGGTAATCTCCTTTTGCTTATGCTTGAGATAGTTCTTGAAATCAACCCAACTTGGTGGCAGCTTTTCAATCATTGCAGCAACTTGGAATGTCTCGCTGAGGACCATTCCTTCCGCTTGTATATCATGAAGAATAACTTGCAATTCTTGGACTTGGCTCATGACAGTTTTAGCATCTATCATTTTAAAGTCCAAGAACTTAGCCACCACAAATTTGTTGGTGCCCGCATCTTCTGTTTTGTATTTGCGGTCCAAAGACTCCCATAACTCTTTTGCAATCTTGGCTTTACAATACACATTGTAAAGCGTATCAACCAGACCATTCAAGATATAGTTGCGGCACAAGAAATCCGAATGATTCCAAGCATGAACCTCGCTCAGTAATTGAGCATCCACATCCCCTTCATCCACATGGGGAATGGTTTGAGTCAAGAACCGTGCTAGGTTCAGAGTGGTCAGATAAAAGAACATATTTTGCTGCCACTGTTTGAAATTCACACCGTTGAATTTCTCAGGTTTCTCGGCATGTGAGATTGCGTTAGGCAGTGGCGCAACCAGGCCGGTTGTAACAGCAACAACGGAAGTCATGACAGCAGTCATGACTGTAGAAACAGAAGTAGACATGGGCTGGGATGCCATTCTGAAATGGAAAACAAAATGAAGAAACAATTAGTAAGACGGTTCTGTTTAGGTTTGTTAGAGAACTGCTACTAAAAGAGGTGCAAAATAATCAAAACAGAAATAATGAAACAGTTAATGAGAACCGGGCTTGTGTTTGACACAATTCCCTTAGATAGATTCGTTGTCTGTTCCTAGGGTACGCCGGTTCGAAGCAGCAACAGCGCACTGCCGGACTTGAACACTTGCCTGAAAAGAAAAAGGAGCTGTGTTATAGAAGCTGAGATTGAGAGAAGAGAAGTTGTTGAGGTGTGTCTAAACAGGTTGTCTGCATTGGATTTTATAGGCACAGATCATAACTGATTCTGGCCTCATCATTGCAGAGAATTAATGGCTCATCGGTTTCGAAACTGATGCCTCATCAGTGAAGATAGTTAACTCCCATAATGGCTCAGCGGTTTCGAAACTGAATAATGATTCTCATTGAAATTGAAAATCATTTCAGTTAAAAACCCATTAATAAGACCAACCGTTTTAGTTTTAAAGACTAATTAATAAAAATAATTAGTCAGTCTCGAGTGCAAAAACTGTCTCCCGCGAGCCTGGGTTTTCGGAGCAGCATTCGTGTCTGCAGGACGTGCGGGCATACGCGAGTTCAGCTAATTCCGATTCCATTTTTTGCACCCCCTGCGCGCGCGCGGGTAGGACTTGTGGTAAAACATGTCATAAGACTTGAAAGTCTTCATTAAGGTTTCACCTTATAAATAGCCTATCTTTTTGTTCCCACTCCAATGTCGGACAAAGTGGTTTTACCATTTGAGACTTTCCATTCATACCAAAACTTCCAACAATCCCCCACATGAATGGAGGTCGATCTCAGAAACAACATTATTCCAATTAGATTTCAGCAGTTGAGTTTTGCATATGATAGGTAGGTGTTACCCTTTGAATCTTCGCTCATGAAATGCACTTAGCCCACTAGCTCTGACTAGAACTTGATGTCTTTGAACTCGTCTGCCGTTTGTGTAGACGACAATGCACTTCACACAAGACTCTCCCTGACAAAGTCAAGTCCTCATAGTTATGTTCGTTATGGTCATGAACATGATGCCTGGTTCTGTGAGAGCCATTAGGTATTGTGCCCCAACAATATCCTTCGAAGCGACCCTACTTCTCTCTCACATAGGTGATTCACTATGTATTGTTACCTTAGTCGAATCATTAAAAGCCATAGGCTTAGCCTCACACTTGTCACTTTTAGGAATGGACTAGGAAGTTTACTAAGCTTTGCAATAAACTCCCTTATATATATACGTAGGGTTATCCCCCACAATGACCTTACTAATTCATACAATTAGGTTTTCCTATTGATCTTAGCTCCTGGGATCTCCAGTCTACTGAGTTAGGTTTCCATCATATGAACTTATATTTTCAAGGGCTTCAGTCCCATTCCCAAGGACGACTTCTGTACTAACTCTCTACTTAGGCCTTTTGTTAGCGGATCCGCAATATTATCCTTTGACCTCACGTAGTCAACAGTGATAATTTCTGTAGAGATTAGTTGTCGTATCGTATTATGTCTACATCTGATATGTCAGTTCCTACCGTTATAAATTGTGCTACGAGCTCTGCCAAGTGCCGATTGGCTATCACAATGTATACAAATGGCCGATGCCGGCTTAGGCCATCTTGGTATATCCTCAACAAATTGACGTAGCCATTCTGCCTCTTCACCTGCTTTATCTAAAGCGATGAACTCTGATTCCATCATGGATCTAGCGATAACCGTTTGTTTTGACGATTTCCACGATATAGCAGCACCTCCAAGTGTGAATACATACCCACTTGTTGCTCATGAATCCTTCGTGTCAGATATCCAATTTGCATCGTAGTGTCCTTCTATAACTGTTGGATATCTGTTATAATGCAACCCGTATTCCCGAGTGTATCTTAAGTAGCGAAGAAACCGAGTGATACAGTTCCAATTCATTGAACTTGGGTTGCTCATGTATCTACTTAGCTTGCTCACAGCATATGCTATGTCTGGTCTAGTACAACTCATAAGATACCTCAAGCGACCAATAACTCTTGAGTATTCCAACTGGTTTACGGGTTCACCTCTATTCTTGGCTAGATGTTGACTTGTGTCAAGTGGAGTTCTAGCTTCATTAGAGTCATTTGCATTAAACTTCTCAAGAATTTTGTCCACATAGTGGGATTGACTTAAAACAAGTCCACTTTGGGTTCGCGTGATTTTGACCCCCAAAATCACATCCGCAAGACCCATGTATTTCATGTCAAATCTTGCTTTTAGCATGTTCTTTGTAGATTTTAAGATTTTGTCATCACTTCCAGCAATGAGCATATCATCTACATATAGACACAAAATGACATATCCATCAGATGTGTCCTTCACATACACACATTTGTCACATTCATTGATTTTGAACCCACCATCAAGCATGACATGATCAAACTTTTGGTGCCATTGTTTTGGAGCTTGTTTTAATCCATACAAGGATTTTACAAGTTTACACACTTTCTTTTCTTGCCCAATAGCTGTGAAGCCTTCGGGTTGCTCCATGTAGATTTCTTCCTCTAGGATTCCATTCAAGAAAGCTGTTTTCACATCCATTTGGTGAACTTCCAAATTTCTAATGGTGGCAATGGCAAGCACCAACCTGATGGATGTTATTCGCGTAATTGGCGAATATGTATCAAAGTAATCTAAACCTTCTCGTTGTTTATGTCACACCCCCAAAATCCACATGCGGAGTACCACCGCTTGGAGGCATGACTGACCAGGACCTTAGCCACCAATCACATTGAACTCATAAGTATGTTTAAATAAAACTTTCAATTATTAACAAATGGTGTTACAACGTTGCAACATATATCACAGTTTAGTGCGGAAGCATATTCAACTCGTTAAATGTTTGTAAACCACATGCATAAGCTTTTAGTCTTGCGATGCGTTTCCTTGTAACTCGACCCATGACCACTCCAGCTTCTCAGACAACAAGTTCCATTGATTTGCACCTAAAGGCCTGCAAGGCATGTAACAACGAGTCAACAACAAAGTTGAGCGAGTTCACAGTTGGTTGTTTGGTTATAGTATTCGTTTCGTAAATCATATGCTCGTTTTGTAAACCATGTATCGTGTTAATTCGTATCGCGGTCTCCCAGACATGTTTGCGAAGATTAGTGGGGGCTTCCCATGTATTCTAGACTAGTTGTATATGTATTCGTATCGCGGTCTCCCTGACATGTTTGCGAAGATTAATATTCGTATCGCGGCCTCCCATACATGTTTGCGAAGATTGGTGGGGGCTTCCCATGTGTTCTAGTCTAGTTGTATCTATAGGTGTCCTTCCCAATTCGAGGACAGTGGTACGTATGCCAGTAGCGATGAAAGTACGAGTAATCATTCAATCCCATTCCCAACTCACTGGGAATCCCATGCCTTGGTAAGAGTGTGAACTCACCTTTGCTTTGCTCGGTAAATAAAGCATTTGTCCTAAGTTGGTCAACCACACCCGAGGGTTTCCTTTGAGCATCAGTCGCTACTGCTACGACCACTAGCCAGAGCTCCGGCGGCCGCCTCTACCGTCAGCTCCACCACCCGGGTTCGAACAGAAACATCACGCCACTTCTCGAGCACATCCACCCTTAATTTGCTGTAATATCTTCGGAGTTTAGCCGTTCTTTCAGCGTTTCCGACCACCGAATCGACGACAACAGCGTCTGTCACCGTTGCAACGCCGCCGTGAAGTGGGGCCAACCCTGTTTCTCTTTCTTTCTCCTTCCGTTTCTCTCGTACTGACGTTTCGGGTGGCTGAAGTGGGTTATGGGTGAGAGATAGCGGAAGAAGAAGGGTTGGGGGTGCTCATCGGAGGAGCAGGGTGGCGGCCGGAATCACTCTGGTGATCGGGATTGCAGAGAGGGACGAGAACTGTGGGTGAGTGTGCGGCTGCATGGTTATGGGATTAGGGTTGGGGCTGCATGGTTTTGTGGGTGTGTGGTAATTGGGATTGCGGCTGCACGGTTTCGAGAGGGGTAATTCCCATGGGAAGTTCATGGTTTTATTATAAATGAGGGGGTGAGGAATTATAAGGAGGTTTAAATAGGTAGGGTTTAGGTTAGTTAGGTTGGGCATAGCCCAAGTGAGTGAGCCCATTAAACGATTAGGCGCCTCACTCAAAAATCTGGCCCGATTTTGTTAATAAAATTACGGTATTTAAAATGAATATCAAACCTTTCGCCGCGTGTTTCTAATATTATTTTACACATAAAATAATAACGATAATAAGAATATTAAATAACAATAATAGCAAATAATAATCAGACGGTAAAATAACCGGCTTCTCGATAATTGGGATCGAGAGTACGGGTTGTTACATTCTCCCCATGTTACAGGAATTTCGTCCTCAAAATTTAAGCTAATATATATGACATGTTCTTATCTATAGATTTGTTAATAACCTTATGGTCGCACGTAAATACACATAGCTTCACAAAGGTTCACAAAACGGATCATGTGAGACACATAGCACATAAAGTCACGTATCACGTAAAATCACGTAAGTTGCATATCATGAAAAATTCACATAATTTATACTTATTTCAAATAGCAGGGAATTTCATATAAGTTATA
This sequence comes from Helianthus annuus, assembly GCF_002127325.2. NCBI lineage: Eukaryota > Viridiplantae > Streptophyta > Magnoliopsida > Asterales > Asteraceae > Helianthus > Helianthus annuus. The sequence goes on along the minus strand of NC_035438.2, from coordinate 65,128,547 downwards.
TCTATTTGCTCAAAAATATTGTGTCGTGAGTGTATGTGAACTTTTCGAGACACTTGGTTCATCTGAATTCAAACGAAATGCTTAAGTGAAGATATATAAGTTAATCAGGGTTTGTGTTCACCCTGTGAAGGTCGGGTGTTACATCATCCCCTACTTGAAAGAATTTTCGTCTCGAAATTTAGCACATAGTTATTGAGGAAGCTAGTTGTGTTGTTTACTGGTTTTCCTGGGGTGTCACATCATCCCCCTGTTGATTTGGAATTTCGTCCCGAAATTCCGCAGTAGCTTCAGTCTCAATAGTGGTTTCATTTCTCGAACAACTGGGTATATTTGTGTTTCATTTGACCTTCCCGTCCCCAGGTAAACTCTGGCCTCGACGGGAGTTCCAACGAACTCGAACAATAGGTATCCTTGTGCGTTTGAGAATCTTGACCTCTCGGTCCAAGATTTCCACTGGTTCTTCGACAAATTGCAACTGATCATCGATGGTGAGTTCCTTGAAAGGAACTATGTGAGTTTCATCTGACAGACACTTCTTCAGATTCGACACATGGAACACATTGTGAACTCCACTGAGTTCTTCGGGTGGATACAATCTGTAGGCCACCTTGCCAATTCTCTCCATGATTTCAAAAGGTCCACATATCGCGCGTTGTAGTACTCGATCCCCAACCTGGAACTCGAGTGGTTTTCGGCGCTTATCAGCGTAAATTTTTTTTTCTGACGGTCACGAGCTGCCGCCATTTGTTGTCATACCTGGGCAATCTTCTCTGTTGTGTCTACGACGAGTTCTGGGCTAGTGATTTGGCCGTTTCCAACTTCTACCCAACAAAGAGGTGATCAGCACTTCCGTCCGCACAATGCCTCGAACGGAGCAGCCTGGATGCTGGTGGGGTAACTGTTGATATACAAAAACTCCACTAAAGGTAGATGTCGCTCCCAGTCGTTGCCAAAATCAATCACACATGCCCTAAACATGTCTTCAAGGGTTTGAATAGTGCACTCAGTCTGCCCATCCGTCTGAGGGTGATAAGCCATGCTCATGTCTAATCGTGAGCCAAAAGATTTGTGCATTGCTTGCCATAGCTCAGAAGTAAAACGTGGATCACGATCTGATATGATGGAGGTTGGCACCCTGTGCCTCGAAACCACTTCCTTTAAGTAAACGTCTGCTAGTGTGGAGAACTTATCCGTTTCCTTGATAGCCAAGAAGTGAGCAGACTTTGTGAGTCGATCCACGATCACCCATATAGTATCATTCCCACGTTGGGATCTAGGCAGGCCAGTAACAAAATCCATGGAAATTTCCTCCCATTTCCATTGTGGTATCTTTGGCTGCTGGAGTAGGCCTGATGGTTTCTGATATTCCGTCTTGACTCTCGCACAAGTCAAACACTTGCTAACGTACATTGCTATGTGGGCCTTCATGCTAGGCCACCAATACGTAGTTCTGAGGTCGTGGTACATCTTATCTGAACCAGGATGTACTGAGTAGCAAGGGTTACCTCTGGCATGATACGGATCTGATATCCCACCTGACGATGTGTAGATAAACTTGACAGTTCTTCTGGTAACACTTAGGGAGAAGTCACGAATAATTGGTGGATCCTCGATCCTCCTTTCCTTAGCCTTGACATCGGTGTTGAGTGTTAACATTGCGGGGTAGTCCTTCCGTAGACACTCCTGGCCTTTCTTGCTGAAATGAAGTTAACCATTGTGCCACTCTGACACGTTGAAACAGATAACATTTCTCCACACAAAGTTTTTCTCCTCACTGGGTGTATCTGCACGATATCTAGATAACCAATCCACACGGACCACTGCATCAAATCTATCAAGGGTAGTAGAAGGATGGTCGACGTCGAACACTTGTCCCACAAGGTCAAGTTTGCATTCCAACAACCATATGAGGTTTCAGTAGGCTTGCCATCTGCCGATTCCACAGCAGGTTCGGTTTCGAGATGTATCAGGGTTGAGTAAAACAGTGACGAAGTGATTTATTACTAAGAACATGAAGGCCACCATGTTGTTAAAATCTTGGCGTCGCCCACGCGAATCCTAAATGCCCATCACGAATACCACATCCAGTGTTGTTGCTACTGCTACTAGAACTCCCAAAACTGTCATTGTTCCTTGGGTTGTTGACGTTTTAACTTAACCACGGCCAATCCATGATGTAGGCACCTTTATTTCATTACTGAAAGCTAGGGTTACGAGCACCTTGTTGTCACTGTGACTGCTGACCCCAATGTCGTTGATCGAAACATGCTCTACGATTCTTCATCATCATAGTCCATCTTTTCGCATCCTGAGCCGCGTTGTAAAGCGTTACTCACTGAGTTGGCAGTTACGCATACCACACTAAGGTCAATGATTACCACTTATGCCTTGATTGGTTCGTAGGTGTTGACTCCCATGAGTCGCTGACGAGGATTAAGGATTCGATTGAAGCCAATTCGCTGGTGCTCGTTGCCGGTAATCAGGGTTGTCAAAGTACTGAGGTCGGTAATGTGCTACGCTCATCCTCCTGTCCGTCGTCGTTGCAAGTGGTTCGAGTAGTTCATTGTCTGATACGAGAGTGTTGCAGAAGTGAACACACTTCGGGATCGGAGACGTCAATTCATGAGTTTCAGCAAACGAGGAGGAGTAAGAAAGGTATCGTTCGATCATTCGACGCGGGGACATCCAACTCAGGGACGTTCGTATAAGCACCTAACATTCTACACGGTTCGCTAGGTGTTCAGATGGGTGTTCAGGTAACACTCGACAGGATCGAGTTTCGAAAGAATCCAACGATAAATGAGAAGTTCACGTTTGATTTTAAGTAGGGAACAATTACTGCCATGGCCCCTATAGGTTGGTTATGTTTCTTATTGATCAAATAACGGGACGGAACCCCTTTTCCACTTGTTAAGCCTCACTGGGACTCACATGCATCCCACAGTATTATTATGTGTGCACCCACAATAATATTGTGATTTGCATGCTCGTCTCAGCTCCTCCTAACTCATGTCAAATGGTTCCTCAAACTCGAGTAGCAACAAAGAGCATTACGAAGTGTAAGTCGCGAAGGTTTAGGGAAATACCACCCTATCAGTCACATAACGCGTGCAAGTGTACATGGATTCATATTGTTGTGCTAATCGTGCAATCACATGTAGTATCATATGTAGGTGTTTACTAGTTATGTAGTACAATGAGCATAAGAAAGACGAACCTTGCAGTCTGGAGCTGAGTGTCATGGTCGTATTCACGTTTTCAGAACCTTCAGGTTATAGTCTGGTTTTACAAAAACGTTTTCCCCCTTTTAAATAAAACCAAGTTCACTATAACCAATGGCTCTGATACCAATCTGTCACACCCCCAAAATCCACATGCGGAGTACCACCGCTTGGAGGCATGACTGACCAGGACCTTAGCCACCAATCACATTGAACTCATAAGTATGTTTAAATAAAACTTTCAATTATTAACAAATGGTGTTACAACGTTACAACATATATCACACTTTACAGCGGAAGCATATTTAACTCGTTAAATGTTTGTAAACCACATGCATAAGCTTTTAGTCTTGCGATGCGTTTCCTTGTAACTCGACCCATGACCACTCCAGCTCTCAGACAGCAAGTTCCATTGATTTGCACCTAAAGGCCTGCAAGGCATGTAACAACGAGTCAACAACAAAGTTGAGCGAATTCACAGTTGGTTGTTTGGTTATAGTATTCGTTTCATAAATCATATGCTCGTTTTGTAAACCATGTATCGTGTTAATTCGTATCGCGGTCTCCCAGACATGTTTCCGAAGATTAGTGGGGGCTTCCCATGTGTTCTAGACTAGTTGTATATGTATTCGTATCGCGGTCTCCCAGACATGTTTGCGAAGATTAAAAGTCGTATCGCGGCCTCCCAGACATGTTTGCGAAGATTGGTGGGGGCTTCCCATGTGTTCTAGTCTAGTTGTATCTATAGGTGTCCTTCCCAATTCGAGGACAGTGGTACGTATGCCAGTGCGATGAAAGTACGAGTAATCATTCAATCCCATTCCCAACCCACCGGGAATCCCATGCCTTGGTAAGAGTGTGAACTCACCTTTGCTTTGCTCGGTAGATAAAGCATTTGTCCTAAGTTGGTCAACCACACCCGAGGGTTTCCTTTGAGCATCAGTCGCTACTGCTACGACCACTAGCCAGAGCTCCGGCGGCCGCCTCTGCCGTCGGCTCCACCACCCGGGTTCGAACAGAAACATCACGCCACTTCTCGAGCACATCCACCCTTAATTTGCCGTAATATCTTCGGAGTTTAGCGGTTCTTTCAGCGTTTTCGACCACCGAATTGACGGCACCAGCGTCTATCAGCGTCGCAACGCCGCCGTGAAGTGGGGCCAACCCTGTTTCTCTCTCTTTCTCCTTCCGTTTCTCTCGTACTGACATTTCGGGTGGCTGAAGTGGGTTGTGGGTGAGAGATAGCAGAAGAAGAAGGGTTGGGGGTGCTCATCGGAGGAGCAGGGTGGCGGCCGGAATCACTCTGGTGATCGGGATTGTAGAGAGGGACGAGAACTGTGGGTGAGTGTGCGGCTGCATGGTTATGGGATTAGGGTTGGGGCTGCATGGTTTTGTGGGTGTGTGGTAATTGTGATTGTGGCTGCACGGTTTTGAGAGGGGTAATTCCCATGGGAAGTTCATGGTTTTATTATAAATGGGGGTTGAGGAATTATAAGGAGGTTTAAATAGGTAGGGTTTAGGTTAGTTAGGTTGGGCATAGCCCAAGTGCGTGAGCCCATTTGTTGGTGCACTACGTCTGTCGACTACGTCTTATATCGAGTCTACAGTTGTATAGATTAGATATGGCACGAAATCCTAGAAACATGAGATTGTATAGGTTCGCTTATGTGTCAATCATCTAGGTTCGCTTTTGTGTCAACGTTATAGGTCCGCTCATATGAGATTGATATAGATCCGCTTATACGGACATGACCGTATAAGCGAACCCTTCTTATGTATATATAGGGGATGTATGAGCGGAGCTAAACACATAGTTGTAGGTGTATTCTTCCGGCAAGCCACGAAGTGCTGCCGAAGTGCTGTCAGAGTCTGTAAACGCATTTGTGATCAATACAACAACAATTATAAGTGAATCCGGCTGAAATTGCACCAAATCATTAGTTTCCGCCTCTTGATTTGGATAGGAATTCTTCTGGTCGACTCAAACAGGGCCGAACGCGATCCTACAAGTGGTATCAGAGCTCAGGAGGAGGAGTTCTTGCCATTTCAGCTGCATTTCATCTGTTTTTCTACACTTTCTTCAAATTTTCAAAATTTTAATGGTCAAAATCAGCTCAAAATCTCTCAGACTGTGCGTATTTGAACATTAACAAACCCTGGAAAGTTTCGGACCAAAATATGGACAAAAAATGGATGAAATGACCTTCGAACTTAGTTTCGCTTTTACGGACACTTGATAGCTTCGCTTATTTGGACAGTTAGGTTCGCTTCAGTGTCACCTAAGTTGATAGTTCCGCTCCAAAATGCATCAGTAGTTCCGCTTTTGTGTTCATCACAGGTCCGCTCCAAAGTCACTTAGTTGTAGTTCCGCTCAAGAGATCCGCTTGAACAGACATCAAGAGATCCGCTTGAACAGACATCAGGTAGATCTGCTTGAACAGACAACTTGTAGTTCCGCTCGTGTGACAACTTTGTGGTTCGCTCATTTGAACAACTTGAAGGTTCCGCTTTTCTGAACATGTTGAGGATTCGCTTTTCTGTCACATCTTTAGAGATCTGCTTATTTGAACAATTTGCCTAAATTTGGAAATTTTGTGAACTTTGGATAATTGAACAATGGACACTGAATTCTATAATGCCTTTGCTAGCCCGATCTCTATTACTCAGAATGCTTTGATTGAACATGAAACCGGAACGTCTCAGAAACCGCCTAAACTCATGGATATTGATGATTATAACGTGTGGTCTGAACGAATTGGAAACTGGGTCGAGGCTTATCACCTAGATGCGTGGGAACACACTGAAGAGCCATATGTTAGACCCACGACAAATGGTGTGCAATTAACAATTCGAGAAATGAGTACTGAAGATAAAAAGAAATACATGGATGAGAAACTGATGGTGAGTCTGCTTCAGCAAGCGATAAAAGAAGATATCCTAATACTGCTTCAACATGATGGAACTGCTTACTCAATCTGGACAGAATTAGAAGCAAAATTTGTTGGAAGTGATGATATGCTTAAAAATAAAATGTCTCTCATAAAGAAAGAATTTGATCTGTTTCGTGGTTTGAAATCTGAAAACACCAAGCAAATAATTGACAGATATTGTAACTTGGTGAGAAATATGACAAAACTTGGAATTAAGAAAGATACTGACGAATTGATTGAAAAACTTGAAGATGCGCTACCACATGAAACATGGGGAACGTTTCTGGTGACGCTGAGATCCAACAGAAAAGATTACAAGAATATGAAACTGGGAGATTTCATCAAACACCTGGAAGCTCAAGAGATGGAGCAAAGGAAGATTGCCAGGATGAAGAATTACGATGGAGAACAGGATATCAGCTTGTACTACAAGAGTGGTGCTACTGGATCAACAAATCATTCTCCGAAAATCGAAACTGCTTTCAGTGTTAAAGATTCTTCTGAAAAGAAATCATCCCAAGGACCAAGCAGCACAAGATTTTCATCATTCGATCCAAACATTTCTGTAACAAAGAATGGAAGAAAACTTCAGTGCAATATTGTTCTTAGTCTTGAAAATGATCAAGATTACACTGAAGAGATTGCTAAAAATCAAATGTCTTTGTTGGGAATGGTTCTTGAGTCTTATAGTAGTTTTGTGGCCGGAAAGATCGGTAATCCAATGCTCACGAAAGAGGATTACGATCAAATTGATGCGGAGGAGATGGAATTAATGGACATAAAATGGTGCATGGCTAGTGTGATGAGACGAGCTGAGAAGTTTAAACAAATTACGGGAAGAGATGATTTCCGTGATGCAAATGTTTCAACTTTAGGCTTTGATAAATCTAAAGTTACGTGTTTTCGTTGCAGGGAAAAGGGGCATTTCAAGAGGGAGTGCAAAAATCGTGAAGCTACTGGAGCCCAGAATCCTTTCGGAAACAACGATTATCACAAAAAGGCGATTTATCATCAGGTCACACCACCAGCACAGCATCAGGCACAAACTGCACACGGGAGAGATGTGATTGACGGGTCTAAAAGAGCTTCTCTAAGCAAATATGAGAATTTTAGCTGGGATAAATATCTTCCAACAAACAGCAAAGTGTGTTTGGCAGAACAAGATGATGAAAAGTTGGCTGAAGGTTTCTGTTGGGACGATTTTTGCCCAGATAAAGATCTCATGACCAAAGAGATGTCCAAAAACACTTCAAATGTTAATGCTTTCATTGCTAATGCCTATGATTTGAAATGTGCAGAAAGAAGCAGAAAAGTCATAGAAGCTGCTGAAGCAAGACGGAGAAAGCTTGAAGAAGAGGAAGAAGAGGAAGAGAGATTAAAAGCTGAAGCTGAAGCTGAGAGAAAAAGAAGAGCTGAATTTTTACGATCAAACAGAACAGTCAAATAGGTTCCTGAATTTGAAGTTAAAGTTGATGTAGAACCTGTCAAAATTCCTGAAAAGTGCATGAATTGTGATTCTTTAATCAAGCAGAACAATGAATTGCTGCATAATATAAAGAGATTGAAAGAATCCTATGATACAATGAACAGAGAAATCAACAAGTATACTGATTCAAGCGGTGAACAAGCTGTGGCAATGAATACATTGAAGATAGCGTACCTGAGACAGCTTGATGATGGAAATTTTCATATAAAGAAATGTTCTCATTTGGAGTTGGAGTTAGCAACACAAAAGATAGAAACTGAGAAAGTTAAAAAATTATTAGAAAGTTACTGATGTTCTACTTTTGTTGTTGACAGGATTTATCCGGTTGTGGAGAATTTGAAGACGTTTGAAGAAAAGAAGACGTCCAAAGAAAAGAAATTTGTGACAAAAGAAGAAGAAAAGGTGAAGACTTCTGGTAAGAAATCAAGTGTGGTCTACAATAGATGTCCGCCCTCGGTCAAAAATGGATATTCACCTCGAAATCCAAATTCCGAGAGAGTCCAAAAAGCAATAAACTTAGAATGGGAGTCTGGGCCATCGGATAACTTGCCAGAAAATATTGATGTCACATACACGTCATCCGACACTGATCATGAGTCAAAGTTGATAAAAAGTGTGGTCGATCAGGTGTTAGATAAAGATGACAGTGAGGAGTCAAACATGGAGTCCAAACCCGAGTCAAAGTCTAAGTTTGATGCGTCAAAGCCAACAATCAAAAAGGACAAACGGGTTTATGACAAACAATTTTTGCTATCAAAATCTAATTTGAATGATGAATCATTCAAAGTGGCTTATACTTTGAAAGATTCAGATAAATTATATTCTGATGATGCTTTTCCAATAAGAAGTGTCAGACTTGAAATATTCAAAAGGTTTTCAAAATAACAGAAATTAATATTGCTGAAATAAAAGATTTAAATCTTATTAGAAAACCTAAACAATACACTTCAAGAGATCAACAAAGAATTAACAAGAAAATGGGTAACAATTGTGGTTATAGTTTCCAAAAGAAACCAAACCATAATCGTAATTTCAAAAAGAAAGGATTAGGTTTTGTACCACCGAAAAACTATAAAAATGGAAAAATGTATAAACCAAAAACTATGTTTGTTTCAGGGAAAACGACAGAAGCTGAAAAAGAACAATCATTCAGAAAGCAGACAAATCAGGAATTCCTTGCCAAGAAGCAAGAAGAACTGAAGAAGAATGATGTTCCAAAGAAGATTGAAAAGAGAACTTGTTTTCAGTGTAAAACTATTGGTCATGTTGCAAAGAATTGTCAAAAGACATTCAAGCCAAAACAGGAAGTCTCTGGTAAAATGAAAGAAAAGGTTGTCGAGAAGACTGAACTGTCAACCCGGAAGTTTACTGGCTTTGAAAATTCAATTTTTGAAAAAGGAGAATGTTCAAAGAGTGCTTCAAGAAGAAAAGAAAATGTAAAAAAATCAAAAATGGGTTGTGAAAAGTTCAGGTAACAATTCTGGTGATGAATCTGATTCCACAAAATCAGAGGAGCCACGTGTTGAGAAAAAAGGTTGATAGAAAAGTTCCAACTATGAACGATGAAAATTTTCCACCGTTGCGTGCTGAAAATTTTATGAACAAAGTTGGAAAAGTTGAAATTTCAAATCAATTTTATTTTGACAAGAAGAAATTTGATGTTGAAAAAACTTTTAATGGAAATGTGAAACACATTTTTGGCAAAATGGTCAATGGTAAGGCCAAAGGTGTTAAAGAATTTTATGCTGCCAAAAGAGGGGTTCACAAGTCCGTTAAAAGTAAAGATGAAGAAAATGTTGTTACACCCAAGGAAGGTCAGGCTTGGGTGGATATATTTTTCAAAGAATAAAAACCTGACTTGCCGGAGATCCCAAGTTGGTAATTGTGGATCAGGAATCGGCATCATTCTTTATCATGTTTGTATAATGTGTTTGAGAAGTTTTTGCAGGACTTGCCGGAACTCCCAGGTTTGTAAGCGAGGAGTAGGAATCGGCACCTTGAGAATTCAACCAACAGATGGTAATTGGTTGAAAAACAGGTTTGAAGATTTGTTTGTGCATATCTGCATATGGTAACTCAAGTACATTAATTTGTACTTGAATTTTTACTACAAGTGGTTGAAAGACAATGTCATGAAACACATCCCCGAATTTGTTAATTGACAAACCTACAAGTGGTAAAATCCATCAAACTTATTTTCCGGAAAAACCATTTTGATTGAAACAAACTTGAGTGTTTTGAAATCATTATGGGAAAATAGTTTGTTGTGAGGGGGAGTTCTGATTGTTTAAGCCAAACGGATGGAAATTTGAAGCGATTCGATATCAGTTGTCATGTTCTGTATAGTTTGTTTTCAATTTTCTTTAGATGTATTTGAATTTTAGGGGGGGTAAGAAATTTTAGAAAATCAAAAAACATCAGAAAATTTGAAAAAAAAAACTTGAAAAATTTAAAAATGAGTTTTGGTTGCATATAAGAGGAAATGATAGTACATCAGTGGAATATCACATCATGCTAAAGAAATGTAAAGTCAAAATGTGATAAACAATCTTACTGTGGATGTGTCAGTAGGTTTTCGCACATTTAGTAAACTGTAAAGATATATAAACCAAAATTTCAAACTTGCTTATTCTGTGGGTTAACAAAATTGGTTGGATATATAGGTAACCCCTGAAATCTTGTTTGAAAGGTCCCTTATTCTAAGATACTAAGTCTTTATACTCAGTGATATCTGGGGTATTATCCCGGGACTTCTGCTGTATGGAAATACTGACCTAGTCCCCGGATAATGCTTTCTGCAAAAAGCTTTGAAATATAAGCTCGCCCTCAGCATGCTGATGAAACAATAAAATTGATAGTCGCTGCTGTTGTAATTAAAAGATCCTCTAAAGGGGACACACCGAAAGTCGAAGTCGTCATCTCTCTGCGTATACGGAAGTATCGACCTGAGCTCTCACGGCCCACGCACATAACCCCTTTACAGATATCATCTGTGGTATACTCACCTGTAAGACTGAATATTGGGATCTGGATACGGGAGTATATTCAAGTAGTGGGACACACGGATAAGTTTAGGTATCTAAGACACTAATTGCGTATCTCGAAGCAGTTGAAATCTGTGTGAAAATTTAAGAGGACAAACATACTGACAATCTAGGTAAATTGTTTAGAGCTTAAAATGTAATCTAGCTTAACGGTGTTGGTGATATGTCTCTAAATCTGATATGATCCTCTTGCACAAACTCACAAAAACATTGTTTTGTAAATATTTCATTTCTGCATTGTTTCGTATTTTTACAAGTGATGTTAGTTATTTTCTTCCAGATAATCCAAAAATATTTTAGTGTGTTTTAGCATAAATTTTTGTAAAATCCAAAAAGATTTTCGACAACTGGTGTTGAGAAGCTGATTTTCGAAATTCTAAGTGCTAAACTTGAAGAACAGGTTTGGGAGAGTGCATGTGAAAATGATAAGAGTTAGGAAAAGATTCTGAATGCAAAATCATTACTGTAGTTTACCAACATAGTTTCTAAATTGTTGAAAAGAATTAATCTTTGAAGAAACTTATGTGTGGGTAGAGATTGTGCAGGTAAATGTGTGCCAGGTGACTATTCTGTGATGGAATAAAGCCAGGTATCAATCTTGAAGATAAATTTTGAAGCTGTGAATTCCAGACTATGATCCCAACAGATTGAGAGGGGGAGTCTGAAGACACCGTGTCAACTGAGAGAGAGGAGTTTGTTGATGATGAAGATAGAGTTTGCGGATTCTTGCAATGACAAATACTTCAGAGGAAGATTGAAGACTGATGAAGACTGTAGAGTGACAATCGAAGACTCAACACTGAAGACTCCGTCAACATCCGAGGGGGAGTTTGTTGGTGCACTACGTCTGTCGACTACGTCTTATATCGAGTCTACAGTTGTATAGATTAGATATGGCACGAAATCCTAGAAACATGAGATTGTATAGGTTCGCTTATGTGTCAATCATCTAGGTTCGCTTTTGTGTCAACGTTATAGGTCCGCTCATATGACATTGATATAGATCCGCTTATACGGACATGACCGTATAAGCGAACCCTTCTTATGTATATATAGGGGATGTATGAGCAGAGCTAAACACATAGTTGTAGGTGTATTCTTCCGGCAAGCCACGAAGTGCTGCCGAAGTGTTGTCAGAGTCTGTAAACGCATTTGTGATCAATACAACAACAATTATAAGTGAATTCGGCTGAAATTGCACCAAATCATTAGTTTCCGCCTCTTGTTTTGGATAGGAATTCTTCTGATCGACTCAAACAGGGCCGAACGCGATCCTACACCATTAAACGATTAGGCGCCTCGCTCAAAATCTGGCCCGGTTTTGTTAATAAAATAACGGTATTTAAAATGAATATCAAACCTTTCGCCGTGTGTTTCTATTATTATTTTACACATAAAATAATAACGATAATAACAATATTAAATAACAATAATAGCAAATAATAATAATCACACGGTAAAATAACTGGCTTCTCGATAATTGGGATCGAGAGTACGGGTTGTTACATTCTCCCCATGTTACAGGAATTTCGTCCTCGAAATTTAAGCTAATATATACGACACGTTCTTATCTATAGATTTGTTAATAACCTTATGGTCGCACGTAAATACACATAGCTTCACAAAGGTTCACAAAACGAATCATGTGAGACACATAGCACATAAGGTCACGTATCACGTAAAATCACGTAAGTTGCATATCATGAAAAATTCACATAGTTTATACTTATTTCAAATAGCAGGGAATTTCATATAAGTTATATCTATTTGCTCAAAAATATTGTGTCGTGAGTGTATGTGAACTTTTCGAGACACTTGGTTCATCTGAATTCAAACGAAATGCTTAAGTGAATATATATAAGTTAATCAGGGTTTGTGTTCACCCTGTGAAGGTCGGGCGTTACATCATCCCCTACTTGAAAGAATTTTCGTCTCGAAATTTAGCACGTAGTTACTGAGGAAGCTAGTTGTGTTGTTTACTGGTTTTCCTGGGGTGTCACAATTTATATCCTTTGATCGCCAACCTTGCTTTGTGCATGTCGATGGTTCCATCTGGTTTCATCTTCTTCTTGAAGATCCATCGATATCCTAGTGGTTTACATCCTTGAGGAAGATCCACTTGTTCCCAACTATGGTTTTGTAAGATAGAGTCTATCTCACTTTTGATTGCCTCCCTCCACTGAGGTCCTTCTGAGGAATGCACCGCTTGTTGGTACGTTTGAGGTTCATCTTCTACCATATAGGTAAGAAACTCAGAGCCAACAGATTTTTCGGTCCTTTGTCGTTTACCTTTCCTGATTTCAACTTCCTCAGTCTTAGATTGTTCTCGAGGTTCATCGTTTTCAACTTCACCCTCGGGAACAATTTTCTCAACCGGTCTAGAAGAACTCAGTTCACTTTTATCTAAGCATGGGAACATTTGTTCAAACCATGATGCATCCTTAGATTCTATTATGGTGCCATTGCATATTTCAGGGTTCTTAGAATCATGCACAAGAAAGCGATATGGACCATAAGGACGAGTGTATCCTATAAATACATAATCCACTGTTTTGGGTCCTATTAGTAGGCGCTTAGGCGGTGTGACCACCACCTTAGCTAGACACCCCCACACTTTCAAGGATTTATATGGTGGTTTCTTTCCCGTCCATAATTCGCAAGGCGTTACATCCTTTTTCTTATTGGGTATCATGTTCAACACATAGCGATATGGACCATAAGGATGAGTGTATCCTATATATACACAATCCACTGTTTTGGGTCCTATTAGTAGGCGCTTAGGCGGTGTGACCACCACCTTAGCTAGACACTCACACACTTTCAAGGATTTATATGGTGGTTTCTTTCTCGTCCATAATTCGTAAGGCGTTACATCCTTTTTCTTATTGGGTATCATGTTCAACACATAATTTGCCGATAAGAATGCTTCCCCCCACGTGTTTTGGTTTACACCAGAACTTATCATCATGGCATTCATCATTTCTTTCAAGGTGCGATTTTTCCGTTCCGCTATCCCATTTGATTGAGGGGAGTAAGGAGCCGTGAGTTCGTGGATGATTCCACTTTTTTCACATACGTCAATAAAAGGTGAAATATATTCACCTCCTCGGTCACTCCTTATGATTTTGATTTTCCGATTTAGTTGATTCGCAACTTCGGCTTTAAACAAGATAAACTTATCAATAGCCTCGTCCTTACTCTTAAGTAAGTAAACATAGCAATACCTTGTACTATCAGCAATGAACGTGATGAAGTACTTGTTCCCACCACGAGTAGGAATTGCTTTTAGATCACACACATCAGTGTGGATCATCTTGAAGGGTTCGGTGATTCGTTCAACCTTTTTGAATGACGAATTTCATTTGTTTTGCTTCTACGCAAGTTTAACATTTATTAATTGAGTCTATATTGAACGTTGGTATGCAATCAATTTAATTAAATGACGAATGGAATTATAATTAACATGATCTAGTCTACCATGCCAAAGATTAGAAGACTCAATCAAGTAGGTAGAACTAGTAGCGGTTTCTTTCATTGCATTCACAACCATTACATTGAGTTTAAACATTCCATTTAGGGCATAGCCCTTACCAACATACATACCATTTTTGGTCAACACGAACTTATCCGACTCAATCACCATTTTGAACCCAAACTTGTTCAATTGCCACCCAACACAAGGTTCTTACGAATTTCTGGAACATATAATACGTTTGACAAATTGAGTTCCTTTCCAGAAGTCATCTTGAGAACCACGTTCCCCTCACCTTTAATTTCCGCCGTGGCGGAGTTTACCATAAAAACCTTTTCGCCATTTGTCACCTCCTTGAAGGTGTTGAAAATGCTTTTGTCGGAACACACATGACGGGTAGCCCCCGTATCAACCCACCAATCCTTGTTATTTTGCCCAACCAAATTAACTTCGGTCACCAAAATCGAGAGATCTGTGACCATGGCAACAAGGTTGTGGACTTCATGAACCATGTTCATTTGTCGAGCATTTTCCTTCTTGGGAAGCTTGCATTCGTTGGCCTTGTGGGCTTAACTTCTTTTTCCCAACTCCTCCCTTAGCACTAAGGTTGGAGCGTGGGCTTAACTTCTTTTTCCAACTCCTCCCTTAGGCACCAAGGTTGGAGCGTTTCCCATGACTTTTCTTTCTACCGTTTTTTGCACCCCCCTGCGCGCGCGTGGGTAGGACTTGTGGTAAAACATATCATAAGACTTCAAAGGCTTCATTAAGATTTCACCTTATAAATAGCCTATCTTTTTGTTCCCACTCCAATGTGGGACAAAGTGGTTTTACCACTTGAGACTTTCCATTCATACCAAAACTTCCAACAAGAATATGGTTATTTAGCCTTTGTTCTCATAAACTGTTGGTCAATTTGATCAACTATCGTTTTGTAAAGTTCTTAAATGTATGTTAATTTTTTTTTTCAAACTAAAGAACCACGAATTAGTGATTGAAGTGTTGAAACTGGTGTTGTCGAGTCAACGAGTAAAGGATTTTCCAAAACACGATTTTCAAACTTTTTTCTCAACTTCGAACTCATTTGAGGCATGCATGTAACTTAAGGAGCATGTCTACTATTTACGATTAACAGAATTGGTCTTGGAGACTTGGAGTGACCACTAAGGTAAAATTGACTATTATAAAAAATGTCACAAAATGATGAAATTGTCGTATTCATTGGTATAAGTTGCTGTAGGAACTTGAGAAGTTCTGAAGTTGCCGAACTTTGAGAATTTAATACTAGAGGTATCACTTAACAAATATCATAGAGAGTACACATTGTTTTTCCAAATTGAGTAAATGATAGAGAAACATGGTCCTAAATCTTAATTGCTATTCACATTATTGAAGTAACAACAACCAAAGTTAGTAGATATTCACGCAAAGGCAAAAGACAAAACTGCCAAACTTGACATTATTATATAGTACATAGGTTTGGTTCAAGACTACAATGTGTTAAACACCTTAAGGTTAATTGCTTAATGTTAGTAGCACTTGCATGTCAAACATTCTAGTGCAAAAACTGGAATAAACTTATAAACATACATTTGGTCAGAAGATGAGTTTAAACAAAATGGGTGGGTTGGGAATAAGATGTAAACCAACATTCTTAAGATTAACCGTCCATATTGGTGGCAGTGACTCTTTGACAACATCGACCAAGCTGAAACAACCAAGAGTAATCAAATTTGGTTTGATATTCATATAACCTTGTTTACTTTGCATTATAAATATCTTAACTTCGATTATTTTTCTCTCAGCTTTCAATGGAATCTACAGTCAAAACTCCGAAATCTCTATCTTTGCCCTGGAAAACCAGAATTACACTTTGGGTACTCGACACTGGACTCGATCTAATTCTCCGGAAAGACGGCACAGTGAACCGCAGTCTTCTCAAACTCGGAGACTTGCGGATCCGGCCTTGTTCCAAACCGGTCAAGGGTGTCAAGACATATGATGTCGTGGTGGATTCAACTCGCAAGCTCTGGTTCCGCGTTTTTGTCTCCACACAATACGTGGCTCAAGATCTTCCGGTGATTGTGTTATTTCACGGAGGTGGATATATTGTCCTCTCCCCTGACTCCAAGATCCACCACAATTTTTGCCACAAGCTCGCAAGAGAATTGCCTGCCATAGTTGTTTCTGTTGGTTATCGTCTTGCACCAGAGCATCGACACCCTTCGCAACATGATGATGGGCTTGATGTGCTGAAATTTCTGGACGCTGAAGTAAACAGGTCGAAATGGTTACCAGAGAATGCGAATATTTCACGATGTTTTATCGCGGGTGATAGCGCTGGCGGACACATAACTCATCATGTTGCTCTAAGAGCCTCCCAATTCAACTTTCAACAACTTAAGGTAATTGGGCTGGTGGAGATCAATCCGTTCTTTGGAGGGGAGGAGCGAACAGATTCAGAGATACGACTGGATGGAACCGCGCCTAGCTTGTCATTGAAGCAAACTGATTGGTTCTGGAACGCGTTCATGCCACTAGGTGAACCCCACAATCGGGATCATCCTATCATTAATGTTAGTGGCCCCAATGCTGTGGACATATCGAAAATCGATTTACCACCCACCATGGTGGTTGTGGCTGGGTTGGATATTCTACGGGATTGGCAGATAAGGTACCACGAGTGGCTCAAGAAGTCGGGGAAAGAAGTGTACTTGGTGAACTACCCGAACATGTTTCACTGTTTCCACCTGTACCCGGAGTTGCCGGAATCTGACCAACTTATATTGGAAGTGAAAGACTTCATTCACAAGGTCTTAAGTAAGATATGCTGATAAGCTTTGATAGATACCTACATAAGAGAACGAAAAACACTACATTCACATGCATTTATCTTAGACTATTTTGTAACTTTGCTTTAATAGATTTACTTATGTGGGATTAGGATCAAATACAAAGATACTAATTGTAAGAAGTGTAAGAAGGATTTATAGAGTGACAAGTGTCCAATAACCTATAAAAACCCACTACATAAAAAAACCCACTACAAAAAAAAAAAAAAAAAAAAAACCTTAAACATCCACCACCACCAAAAACCTAAACCCCCCCCCCCCCACATCACCCACCCTAAAAAAAAAAAAAAAAAAAAAAAATTTTTTTTTTTGCCGAGGGGGTGGGGGGTGGGGGTTTAGGTTTTTGGGTGGGGGTGGGTGTTTAGTTTTTTTTAGATTTTTTTTTAGGTTTTTGGGGGGTAGGGGGGTTAGGTTTTTTTAGGTTTTTGGGGGTGGGGATGGGGGGGTTTAGGTTTTTTGGGGGTTTTTTTGGTGAGGTATAGTTTTTTTTTTTTGCCGGGGGGGGGGGGGAGGTTTAGGTTTTTTGGTTGGGGGGGGGGGGTTAGGTTTTTGGGTGGTGGTGGGGTGGGGGTGGGTGGGTGTTTAGGTTTTTGATGGTGATGTAGTGGGTTTAGTTTTAGGTTATTGAACACTTGTCACCAATGTTTTAAAAACCGGTTTTTAAATCAAACCGGATTAGGCTAAAAAATGGTTCAACCGGTTGAACCATGTTGTACCGAGCGGTTCAACCGGGTTGACTACCTAACTCTATAATTTCATAAATTACAACATCAACTCAAAAGTTAATCCAAAAATGCATGATTACATATTAAAAGATGATCCAAAAGATAATCGAAAATCATTCTATTTTCCAACAAGCTTTTTAAATGAAAGTGTACGATATGTTTAAGCCATTTGAGTGTTGAATACAAGTTCACGACCGCATAAAAGATGAAATTCACTATTATCGTCATCCTCATCAACTAGAGGATAACTATTTTCGCTTCATACAATATTAAATAAGAACTTTTAGTTACGAATAATCATAATATACAAAAATTACGTAAGATGAGTAACATATATAATAAAAATAAGTAACAACCCAAACTAAAATAACCTTGGCCGGTACCGGTATTACGTTTCAAACCGGTATACCGGATTTTACCGCCGGTACAAAACTTATGCCGTCTCACTTATTTACCGGGGTGTTTCGTACCGGATTTACATCTGGAAACGGTAATACCGGTATAACCGGCCGGTATTTACCGGTTTTTAAAACATTGCTTGTCACTCTATAAATCCTTCTTACACTTCTTACAATTAGAAGCCTTTGTAGAATAACTTGACCCTACTTATGTGTGTGTTTTACATTGGAATAAAAACAAAGATAAACAACACACAGTCACCAACATATTAAAAAGTTAATCAGCTCTCACATAATTTGTATGTATTGTATACGTTGGTCTTTGTGTTTTAAATATATACTGTTATTGCTTTTAAGTTTATGTCTACGATATTATGTATCATTCACTTTCTTATTCTTTTGTTATGTTTTTTAAGTTGGTAAGGGGAATTATAACTGAAATTTTAATATTCTATTGTTTCATTATTTATTCTGTAGAGTTGTAACTAGTGTGAGGACCCTGTGTTTGTGTTATGGTGAGACATGAAACCATGAAAATAAGTAACGTCGAAACCTCCTCAGAAATAATCTCCTCTCTCGCTCTCTTTCTCTCACTCTCTCGGTGTATTTGGAGGGAAATGATAAAATATAAACAAAAAAAAAGGGGTTTATACACCATGGTTCAAAAATACTAGTTTAACTCACAACACATGGAAACTGACTTGCAACTTGCATTTGTGAAAAATTCATCGTTTAGATAATAATTATAAGGGGGTAGGGGTGGTCATCACCCATCACTCATCGCTCACTCACAACTTTCAATCAAGTTCCGTCATGTCATCAAACATTATTTCATCACTCACAACTTTTTTTAGTGGGAATGTCCATCACTCACCACCACACCCAACAATTTCCCTCAAAACCAACAATTTCCCTCACCACCCATACCCCATCACGCGTCAAAAAAATAACGTGTTCTAAAATTGACGCGTTCTTAACACTAGTGGCGGTGGTACTCGTTATAAATGCCCATCATGTGCTACAAGTTCACCCCGCCCTCCCCTAACCGATTGTAACCGGATTATTTATTTTATAGTTTAAATGCTAATTTTTATTGTTTAATACGAGATTGTGATTATGTTATGAACCCGCCCAACCAACAAGCCCAACCCACTAGCCCACATCGAGGCCCAACATAGACCGGATGGAATTGGGGCTCGCTGAAAGGAACGTACATAATATAAGGAGGCGATAACCAGAGATTAAGGGATAACGAATATGATGAATGAGTATGTGTTTCTGATTTCCCATCCCTTTTCTTGTAACTTCTAAATTCCCATCTTCCTTCTCTAGTATTTTGTTAATCTCAGTTCTATTGTAATCAATTTTAATTTCGAATGGAAAATTATCATCTTCTGTTAATGATTGTTTAGTTGTGAATATCAAATCACAACATTGGTGCTTTCATTGATCCTTAGCATTGATGCTTTGGAAGATCTTGAACCACAATTACCTCGTTTCACAGGCTTTGATCCTAACTAATGGATCTCTCAATCCGAGCTATACTTTCGATTTTACTCAATTTATGGTGATGAACGATTCTCATACGTTATTGAAGTATTTGAGGATGGACCATTCGATTAGTTCAATTCCTGGTTTCGGAGGGATGATCTCACATGGAACGATTTCACTACTGCCATGCTTCACTGATTCCGTTCTCCGACCTCCATGAAAACTGCTCTTAAGGTGTTCGATAAAATTATGCCTGATAGTATTGAAGTTCATGAAATCATTAATGATGAGGTATTCGAAATTCAAATTGAATTAGTAGTTAATGTTAATGAGTCACGAGGAATGAAGGATGCTCAATTGGATATATGGGATTATAATTTTGTGCTTGAACATGTTAAACCTTGTCTACATTTAGTCTTGGCAGATGTATCAAAGGAGAATGATATGGTAGAAACCAACGTTTGTAATGATGGTTTTTTAGTTGATTCAATGGTTCTTAACTCCTTTGCATGGAAACCGGGTTGGGTTACGAATCATGTTCAGGTATCTCCTAGGAAGTTCGTTCTCCCTGCTGTCAATACACTTAAGTTCCAGTTTGATAGTTTTGCTATGGTAATCACTAGTTCCAATTCTCCTTTTGGTGGTAAATTGCAAGAAACAGATTCAGGTTTTGTTTCTACACCACCCACTGTTACAATTGTCCGTGAAAAGCGTAATACAATTGGTACTTTTGGTAGTTTGTTATCTGGTTCGTATTTTGGGGCTGACAGGTTGAGTAACTTTAGTTTTGATCCCAGTCCGAATCGTATTTACACGCGTTATTCTAATTGCATTATTCACATATTTGAACCTATTGACACAGTAGCGCTTGAGTTCGACACTTCAATTTTGGTTCATCAAGGTCTTTCTGCTCTTCGGTTGTACTTTTTGGATGATGATCCAAACCCAACTGACGCTTGTACCAACATTACAGATAAGCATTCTGCAGGAATGCCCACTGCATGGTATTACAATAGTAACCGATACATAGATGAGATCGAAACACTTTGTTATAAACTCGGATCGGTTGTATCTGAGCTCCATAGTGATAGATGGGGCGTCAATGTTCAACCATACTCATACACAACTACAAATTTTGCAGCTTATACTGGTTTATTATCACTTGGTGATAGAATTATAGGGTTCTATACTCCTTTAGGAGGGCACATGAGTCATGGTTATTATAAACCAAATGGACAGAAAGTGTCCAGAGCTTCTAATTTCATTGAAACTTTTTCGTTTAAGGTTGATTTAAAGACGTGTGTTGTGGATTTTGAGGAACATGAGGCATGGGCAGTTGATTTTCACCCGAGGTGTGTTGAGATACTTGTTTGTGGCTGGATTATTTTCCATAGAAAGAATTATAAGCCAACAAATCGAGGTGTGCTTTTGATAAAAATAATGGTAACGACCAGTACAACCTTGAAGTAAATATATATTTTGTTGCATGTCCCGCACTTCACGGTGGCCCACATCATAATCAAAATGCAGACCTTGATTTAGTTTTTTCGTTATCAGTTGAGTTTCCATGGAAGCCCCCATGGTGTTTTTTCTATTTTGCTCGAGATTAGCTCCTGGGTTGGAAATGGGGGACCCTTAAATTGGTCTTTTCCATGGCTGTTGTTGCCAAAGCAGATAGAGACCCACCATATTTTATTATGGTGCCTTATCGTGCTTTTGGGTATGTTATGGTTCAACCTTTTGAGTTGAAAGTGGTATCTCAAGGAAAACTTTCTAGTTCTTCGCCTTATTGCATCTCAAGAGGCTACTTCATCATAGTTGCATGGGTTAGGTGTGCCCTTGTTAAGGGTTCCGATGATTTAAAATGTTTAACTTGTGACAATTTGTTAAATAAAATTGTGCAATACGCGCATCTAGGAATGGAACTTGAAGAATGGTTTCTCGCTTGCTTGTGCATATCTCATTACACTTTTGACTGAGGCGCGTGGAAACTAACTAACCTTTCGGCAAGTGTAAACAAGTCAGCCCGACACCATCTGTATATCCCATGGATTGTAGAGAAATTATCGAAAGTTTTAGATTATTATCCGACCACTAAATGGAAAATATATTGTGTCCACGCACAACTTTTGGCGGCACGTTATAAGGACAACACAGTTGTAAACTCTCTTCTTTTGCATAGGAATTTTTATATAACATACACCAAGAATTTAGTAGACTGCATGTTCTACAATTTGGTCAAGCTGCTACTTTTATATAAGAGACAAAATATAGACAAGTTTGAAATTTGGGTCACGGTTGACTTTTTGAGTCAACATTGACTTATCTACTAAAAATGGTATTGCAAAAAGTTTACTTTATGGCTTACACTTTGACACTCCGCTAATGGAGTTATGGCATGAAGGAATATTCTCTATGGCTAATCTTGGTCCTCCTACTACTCGCACTCCTCATTTAGATGTTTGGCAGGGCTATCAAAGGAACATGAGTCATTTGTTCCATTGCGCATTCTACCAATTCCGATGTCATCATTGCAGTTTGTGGTTGTATTTCCAAAGAAACAGATGAAAATTTACACCTTCACGTGTCGGTAATGATCGTACCCTTTAATTGGCCTCAGTTTCCATATAACAAAGTAAAGTTCTTGGTTCGGGCAATAACATCATTTGACGCTCTTTATGGACATAAGCCACCTAGCATACCTTGTTCCATTTATGACTCAAGTGGCATTGCCAATTATGAAGCTCACATTTTGGACGAAATTGCTAGTTTGCTCAATCCTTTTACATCCCTACACCTTGAGGAAAAGGTGTATTTTAAAGGGAGGGGTAATGTTATGAACCCGCCCAACCAACTAGCCCACTTCGAGGCCCAACATAGACAGGATGGAATTGAGGCTAGTGAAAGGAACGTGCAAAATATAAGGAGACAATTACCAGAGATTAAGGGATAACGAATATGATGAACGAGTATGTGTTTCTGATTTCCCATCCCCTTTCTTGTAATTTCTAAATTCCCATCTCCATTCTTTAGTATTTTGTTAATCTCTATTATAATCAATTCTAAATTCGAATGGAAAATTATCATGTTATGTTAATGATTGTTTAGTTGTGAATATCAAATCACAAGAGATTAAGTTTAGGCGGTATTATTTCTTATTCGCAATTAATATAATTATTAATATTAATTAAATAACTTATAAACAAGTAGAGATTTAGGATCAAATATAAATATAAAGTGTAAAATAAATAATAGATATGAATGGTTGAAATTCGTTTTCAAAAAACAAATTAGGGGAAGTGTGTAAACCGAATATATTATATATGTTGACTTTCTCTCTTTAGATACATGGCACATGTCAATTCCCCCGTTACTTTAAAACATTCATAATTTTTTGATATGATATTATTTTTTACAAAAAAATCACCATAATAATAACGAGCATTTTTTATCTTTAATATAACTATGATATTGCTATATAAAAATAATATAAAAAATTACATTTTACTGGGTTTCTATACGTTGTGTTTGCAGTTTTAGTCATTATGTTTTTCAACTGGGTTTCGGTCATTACGTTTATTACTAGGATTTCTATATATTGTGTTATTATCAGAACCTATAACACAATTGTGTTTTTATTATCAGAACCTATAACACAATGACGATGGGTTTTCTTTGCATTGTGTTAAAGGTTCTAGTCATTGTGGTTTTTTAACTGAGTATTGTCATTATATTTTTACTAGGGTTTCTATACATTGTGTTATTACCAAAACCTATAACACAATGTTATTTTGGGTTCCGTCCACTGCGTTTTTATTATTCGAATCTATAATACAATGTATGACACAATGAAAAATGGGTTTTCTATACATTGTGTTTAATTTTCCGGTGATTGTGTTTTTCAACTGGATTTTGGTCATTACGTTTTGTACTAGGGTTTCTACACACTATGTTATTATCAAAACTTATAACACAATGTTATCTTGGGTTCTACCCATTGTTTATTTATTATCAAAACCTATAACACAATATATGACATAATGAAGATGGTATTATATTTGAGTTTTCTATACATTGTGTTATTAGTTTTGATTATTGTGTTTTTTAATTGGGTAGGTTTTCTATACATTGTGTTTCAATCCATTGAGAGAGGCCCACATAGACCCACTGTTGAAATTCTTGTTGTTCCAGCAAGCAAGCAACTGAGCACACACCAGAAATCCCTATCTCATTTGCTCCTAAACAAGAAATTCATTGGAAACAAAGAAAATAAGGATATGGTGGAGGCTAATGAAAGGGCGAAATCACTCTTAATTGTAGCACTTTCAAATGACATATATAATTCGTGTTTTCCAGGGTAGGGATAGAGATTTCCAAGTTTTTGCTCTAGTTGCAGATTTCATTGTCGAAGCAAGAGAGAGAGAGAGAGAGAGAGAGAGAGAGAGAGAGAGAGAGAGAGAGAGAGAGACAAAATTTAGGGTGTGAGTAAAGCAATCAAAATTTGTATACTTATAATGCAAACCAAATTTTGATGAATGTATTTTATTAATATTGAATCATAATTAACTTTTTGAATCTTCTTTGATGTTGGCAAAGAGCCACCTCGATCGATCCACCTTGAATGTTTATTTGTTTCTTTTATCTTAACTATAGAACTACCACCTTCATTGCTTTGTCACATGAAATCTTGGATCGTCAATGTTTTTTCTAATACTTTGAAAACATGTTATTTTGTGAAACCCGCGAAGGTTCGTGGGTATTAGGAGTAGTATATGATAAATTACATTTATATCAAATAAATGATAGTGAAACTAGAGAATATTTAATAGTTAGTTTTAATTGCATTACCTAAAACTTACATAACATAATTATCAAAATAACAAATTAACATATAATTAAATTAGTCATAATTGCATAACAAAAGAAAGAGCTAGTGTGAGAAGAAATCAAACAAAACAATTAAGCTTAAAATCGATAATTGTATTCATCTTAAGTCAAAGAACAAATTAAACAAAATAACATAAAATTTAATTTAAAACAAAGAAGAAAGAAAACGAAATAACATATACAGGCGATTGTTTTAAGCTTCCATCTCCATCTTCTAAATCTGTAAGGTTACCAATCAACACACGTTATAAGTATCGAAAAGAAATGGTTTAAAACATAAAAACAAAAACCAACATGTGTATAAAAAATCATCAAAATTTTAAATATAAAAATTATGTGAGCAGATTAAGCATTTATAATATATAATATGTGGGTCTCTATCGATCTCTTTCTCTCTCTCTATTGACATAGTAAGTAAAAGCTTCAAAAGACTATTTTTACAAGCCATTATCTGTCATGTCAGCATCATAAAACCTTTTAAGAACTGTATAACACTTAACGCCTTTA
The DNA here is from genome assembly GCF_002127325.2 of Helianthus annuus. Classification (NCBI taxonomy): domain Eukaryota; kingdom Viridiplantae; phylum Streptophyta; class Magnoliopsida; order Asterales; family Asteraceae; genus Helianthus; species Helianthus annuus. Next base: position 65,103,537 of record NC_035438.2, on the reverse strand, counting down.
ATCCCTTTCAATCATCATTTTCCACTTTTTTTCTTCTTATTGGTGGTATACTAAAACGCCTCTCACTCTTGATGCTCCTATTAACCCTCTTACGCCCTAATAATATCTGTTACGCGTGATCTAATGGTGTTAGTTTTTTTAGAATAATTTAACTTTTTATAATTTTAAGTGGTAAAATGGTTTTAAGATGAATGCAAGTGAATGTAGTGTGTTTTTAAAGTTGTAAAATAGTTTCAAAATAAATGCATGTGAATCTAGTTTTTTTTTTTAAGTTATAAAATAGTTTTAAGATAAATGCATGCTTATGTAGTGTTTTTTTTAATCTCTTTTGTTTTATAGCTTCAAAAAGGGTGCTATCCTATACCCCATATTACTAAATATACTCCCCCATCGCTCTCAAGTTTATAAAAGAGGTTCGCTTAGTGTCATCTGTTTTAAATTACGTATTAGAGCTGTGAATACCTTATTTAAGACATTGTGAATGAAGTCCTTTACTTCCAATATAAGTTGATCAGATTCGGGCAACTCCGGTAAGAGGTTGAAACCGTGAAACATGTTTGGGTAGTCCACCAAGTACACTTCTTTCCCGGATTTCTTGAGCCACTCATAGTACCTTATTTGCCAGTCCCGTAGAATATCAAACCCTGCCACAACCACAATGGTCGGTGGTAAATCCATTTTCGATATGTCCACAGCATACCGACCACTAACATTGACCACAGGATGGTCCCGATTGTAGGGTTCACCTAGCGGCAAGAATGCGTTCCAGAACCAATCTGTCTGCTTCAGTGTCAGGACAGGCGCGGTTCCATTCAGCCGTATCTCAGAACCTATACGCTCTTCCCCGCCAAAGAATGGTTGAATCGACACCAGCCCAACTACCTTCAAAACATTATACTTTTCATCAGCAAGGGATTATCATAATTCAATTATGGTGTTTCAAGTTTTTGTTTAATTGGATATATAATATAATCTCTTGAACAGGAATATATTTTACTCCAAATTGTATATTATTGACCATTAATTTCTTAGCAACAAAATAATTGACCATTCTTTCTTCAGCAACCGATGATCTAGGTGATGTCTCAAACAAAGTCAAGATGTACTGTACCTGGAGTTGTTGGAAGTTGAACTGGGAGGCTCTTACAGCAACATGATGAGCCATGTTTCCGCCAGCGCTATCACCCGCGATAAAGCATTTTGTAATATTTGCATTGCCCGGTAACCATTTTGACCTGTTCTCTTCAACGTCTAGAAACTTGAGTACATCAAGCCCATCTTCATGTTGAGCAGGGTGTCGATGCTCCGGTGCAAGACGATAATCAACAGAAACAACTATCACATGCAATTCTCTCGCGAACTTGCGACAAAAATCGTCGTACAACTGTGTGTCCGCGGAGGCGACAATATATCCACTTCCATGACAGAACACCATCACAGGAAGATCTTCTACAGTGTACTGTGTGGGGACAAATACGCGGAACCAGAGTTTGCGAGTTGGATCCACCACTACATCGTATGTCTTGACACCGTTGATCGGTTCAGATGATGGCGGTGTCAGAGGTACCAGTTTGAGAAGACCGCGGTTCACTGTGCCGTCTTTCCGCATAATTAAGTTGAGTCCAATGTCGAGTAACCAAAGTGTAATTCGTGTTGTCCAGGGTAAGGTAAGAGATTTTGGAGTTTTGGCTGCAGATTCCATTGTCAGACTAGAGAGAAAAATAATGAAGGTAATTATGTGTGTGAGCAAACCAATCAAAATTCAAATATTTATAATGCAAAATAAACGATTGACTATTCTTGGTCAAATGGTCCATGCGATGGCTTCTCTTTGAACGATATATTTTATGATCTTGTTCAAGATAATTTTTCTATAAAAAAAAAAAAAAACATGAACATTGGAAATGGTCAATCATGGAGGGTCAATCGTTCTAATTTTTTCATCTTGTGTCACAGCCAAATCTATAGTATATAATAAAAGAAACCTGGTTTGGTACACATATGAGGGCATCAATAATTTATTGATAAATTTTAAATTAAAAAAATTTAAATATTATATTAGAATTTTATTTTGATTGTAAATCTAAAGTCTAAAATGTGTTTTAAATCTAATCTATAATTTATGGAATTAATTTTGATTTGAAATTATTAAACAAATACCCATAAAATTTGTAACAATTTGATCAATTTCGTAAGTTTTACTTTCCCTTCTAGAATCAAATTAGATTTTTTGATAATTAAAATTTTGTCAAGAATATAAAAAATCATTATTTAATATTCAATATATTACATCAAATGTTTTTTTACTCTTCATATGCTAAGCATATTATCTATCTCACATATAAAACATCATATTGTTTAGATAAGTTTACCCTGTCAAAGTAATATGCATATTATCTATTTCTATTGTAAGTAAGATGTAGAGGTCTGTGAAAGGTATCTTCACATTCGGAATATCATAACTTTTTTTTTAAATTTAGATTTACTTAGTTGTCGTATGGTGTCTCAAGTCTTTATTTTTATTTTTTCACTTATATATATGTTTCATTGGTTCAATTGTACATGTAAAGTATTACACTATACATAGTATCTTCTCAACTATAATTAATTGGTTTTATTGATTCAGTTTTTGTCTATCTATTTACATTATTTTTATCTGTCTAGAAGTCCCTTTTCAGACCTTTCAAATGGTATGGGACATATTACATTATCAATAGTTTTTATTGGTTTCCTTACTAATTGTGATAAAAGTAATTATTTCGTACAATTCATATTGGTTTATAGCTTTCAATACGAGCATACCTTATATTAATGTTAACGATAGCGAAAGTAAGGAAACTATATTTGGATGGTAGAAAATATAATGTTATGCCAACATTAACCCGTCAGAATAATCTATTATCAGATAAAATCAGGCACGTTACTTTTGAACAAGAAAATGTCACAATAAATATTAGTAGTGGTACAAAATTTTAAGTTCCTATGACAAATCCTAAAATAAATAACAGATCATATTATTAAGAATGGCTATACGAACTTCAATATTTATTTCGTATTTGGCTATACGAACTTCAATATTTATTTCGTATTTGGTCTGCATCTTACTCTATATTATATATACTTAGATCATATTATAAACATATTTTTTTTCACATTATAATTAGAGTAAACTTCCGTTTTGCTCCCTATGGTTTGGTCACTTTAACGGTTTTGCCCCAAACCTTTAAAAATAGCCATTTTACTCCCTTATCTTTGAAGCCTTTCATGATTTCACTCCCCGCCTCAAACTCCATCCATATTGCATGTTAACTGAAAGGGTATTTTTGTAATTTCAAGTATAAAATAAGGGGCATTAATCGGTAGTTTTCTTATTCGTTTCTTGTACCTGAACTGTAGAAACATGTACATATAATCATCCAAATCCTTCCGGTTGCAGAAAAACTGATCGACCAACAACAACCCGCCCGGCCGCAAGATCCGGTCCCAATCAAACAAAATAAAATCCATCAACCGCAGATCAATCCACCCATCCATAAACCCTGTTGTGTGAATCAAATCCAATGTGTTATCAAAGAACGGTAACCTTTGGTTTAACGTCACATACAAAGGAATCAGACCTCTAAGCGCTATCATTTCGTTAAACGGGGCTCCAAGGTTTAATGCCGTCGTCACAATCGTCACATTATGCTCTCTCATTCTTGCATCAAATGTCCTCATGCCTATACCAAAATCGAGCCCTATCCTGATCTCCCCAGGCTTGACACTTAACGCGTCTTTGATCAAGATATCAGTTGGAAACGACGTGTTTGTGACCCATTTAAGCTTTTCCTTCTCCATCTCAAAACAATTTGTGCATTTCGAGTAACCCCGTTTAGGATTCTTGCTCGATAAGCACTCAAAGTTCCTACAAGCATAGACGTTGCTCCACCGCACGTTTCATTAAATGGAAGCACATGATGAGGAAGCCGTAGTGATAGATCGAGGACTGTAGTGGTAACAATCTTACTGCCGGTGAAGATGGTTGTGGGTTCCAATGAAGATGGTTGATGGCGATGATTAGGGGTTAGGGTTTTCATGAATATTAGGGCTTTCGATAGGGCTAAAGTTTTCCGGTGACATCGGTGGTGTTAATGATGACGGTAACAGTGAAGGTGCAGTTTTGATGGTGGTGACGGTGGAGGTGCAACGGTGGTAGGTGTTGTGGTGGTGATAGTGGAGGTGTAGTGGTGGTGGGTTAGTGGTGGTAAAGGTGTAGGTGCAGTGGCGGTGGTGGTGGTCTTTCTATTGATTTTGTAGAAGGAAATGATATTGAACCAGATAGCACCGGTGATTTTGTGGGAGAGATAAGAAAGAGACAGGAAGAGAGAGAGGGTAATTAGAGAGAGGATATGGAGATGTTTATCTTTGTCTTATAATAATATAATAAAATATCTTTTTAGGTTGGATATGAAAGACTAAAATGCCCCTTATTTTATACATGAAATTACCAAAATACCCTTTCAGTTAACATGCAATATGGATGGAGTTAGAGACGGGGAGTGAAATCATGAAAGGCTTCAAAGATCAGGGAGTAAAATGGCTATTTTTAAAGGTCTGGGGAAAAACCATTAAAGTGACCAAACCACAGGGAGCAAAACGAAAGTTTACTCTTATAATTATGATTCACCCAGTGTATTACACGGGGCAATAACCTAGTTATAAAATAGAGAAAAGATCCATACAAGACACTTTTTCTATATAAAGCCTACGAGACAAGAAATTCAGGACAAGTGTCATTGGCTTGAAGGGTAATTTAGTCCTTTCTCATTTAAGACAACTTCCTTAATTAATTTTCAAATGCCTACAACTTTTTCATATGTTAATATTTAAAAAAAAATTACACCGTATTTACGATCATCCCATTCTCTTTAATTCCAACAGTTTTTTGCTATAGTTTTCTTAAAAAAAATACAGGATTTTGAATACACATTAGTCCATTACATAATTACGTGATTTTGAATACACAGCACATGATTACATGATTTTTAATACCCATTACGTAATTAGTTGATTTCATTATAGACCCACATATTTTTCTCCGTTCACCGATGATGAATTAGCGAAGCATAAAAGTCTACACGAAGAATACGAAAGTCTCTAATCAAACATTAGTTCACGAAAACATATAAATCGGGTGTTGTTCTTTTATCACCAATACTCTTAACACCTCGTCCCAATTAGGGTACCTAGAGGGGGTACATATCTAGTTTCTTAATTGAGCTCATGAACCTAATCGAAAGGAAGATATGTTACCTCACTTGAACCCACTGCAGCCCATTTCAAACCTAACCATCTTGGAAAAGAGGGGTATCCATCTAATGAGTTGTTTAAAGTCATTAACACAAGGTTACCCATAACATGAGGGTTAAGAAGCCATTAAGGGTTCATTTTCCACAAGTTATGCAAGAAGTTAGCAACACAGGAATATAAGAATGAACATCATCAAACTTGATTGATTAAAGATAAACATACAAGCATGATTGCTAAAAAAATTTCATACAACCTTCGACTAATTAAAAACCGAAATGATTAAAAAAAAACAAGATAGAAAGGTAGTGCAATGGTGGGTGGGTGCATAGTAGAATGGTGTGGAGGTGTGGTGTGGTGTGGAAGTGGGTTGATGGTTGTAATGGGTTTTATGGGATGATTCAAATTGTGAGCATTGGGTTGAATTTATAGCCTGGATAGAAGATGAGGCATGGCTCGTGTCATGGAGTTTTTGCATTTTGTTCATTTGTGATAGTTGTAAAGTTTATTTTAGGCATGACGCATGAACATATTTAGCTAGGCGACACACGTCCGTGGTCAACTTTGTTGGGTCCACAACTTGTTTTGTCTTTACAAGGGCGTGTTTGATTAGGCACAACCTCGTGCCTTGTTATTTTCTGTCTTTTCTACCAAAGATGTAAGAACGGGGTGGTGCTTTATGGGAAACCACCTCGTGTCTTGAATTATGACTTGCCTTTTCCGTATATGTTGTCACACCCGGGGGTGTCTGACAAAGCATGTGGGCGTGTCTTGGTCAGTTTTATTGTAACTTGATTTTTAGCATGGGAACACTTATGGTTGCTTCAAATATAGTGTATAAAAAGTTACGAACACTTAAAAAATAGGGGAATAACATGTGACTTGCGTATCCATGTTTCTAGGCATTTGCATTTTCTCTTAGATAAAATTACCATATCACTTTATCCCTTCTTGGACACTTGTCACTTTATGGTTGCTTCTTACCCTTCTTTTTTATTAACCGCTTTGTACTATAACTTAACGAAGATCAACAAGAATTTTAACCCACTAATTAAGTTATTTAAGTGTAATAGTTATAATAAATACCTCTGGTGTTTGTTTCTTGTAGAAAAATCAATACTAACAATACTTAATAAACAGGAAAAAATATTGGACTTATAACAATGGGATATTGCAACAGAGTATGAGTGGCCCATCCGTAACAACACTGACGTTTATGCAAGAGTACTTGCCCTCATCAATGGCAACAAATCTAAGCAATTTACTCATGTGTTTATTGCATGCTGGCTTTCAAGCGGTCCAGACTAGAAAATTTAATTAAACACCGACTCAAGATGACCTTCATAGTGAGACGATGGAGATTTATTGAGAATCTAGTTGTGAAAGTTGCTACATAGATACTTGTACTATGTGTAGTAGAACTTGAAGTCCTTCTTCAGCTAGGCACTTCTTTAGATTTAAAATGTGAAACGTCGGATGAACATTGTTGAGTTCTTGAGATAGATCCAGTCCATACGCTACCTTTCCAATGCTTTTGAGAATCTTGAAAGGACCTACGAAGTGAGGAGCGAGTTTGCCTTTCTTACCAAATTGAACTACTCCTTTCTAAGGGGATACCATGAGAAGTACATGATCAAAAACATTGAATTCCAAAGTTTTGTGTCTTCTGTCAACGTAACTCTTTTTTCGGCTTCTGGCCTTGAGTAGATTATCAGGAATCTGTAAGATCTTGTCCATCGTCTCTTGTATGAGTTCATGTTCGGTGATTTGAGCTCCTCCAATCTCATGCCAACAAATAGGCGAACGACACTTATGACCATACAATGCTTCGAATGGTGCCATTTGAATACTAGTGTGATACCTATTATTATACGAGAACTCTACCAAAGGTAAGTGTATATCCCAGTTGCCACCAAAATTGATTACACAAGAACGAAGCATATCCTCAAGGGTTTGGATAGTACACTCGGTTTGACCGTCAGATTGAGAATGAAAAGCGGTACTACAGTTAAGATGAGTACCGAGAGCTTTTTGAAAGGTTTGCCAAAGACGCGAGGTGAAACGACCGTCATGGTCAGAAATGATATTAATGGGGATACCATGACGACAAATAACTTCGTTATACGAGCCAATTTCTCGACTTTGTAATCTTCACGAATGGGGAGGAAGTGAGCGAATTTGGTCAGACGGTCGATGATTACCCAGATGCTATCATGACCAGACAAAGTACAAGGCAGTTTGGGGATGAAATCTATAACTATACTCTCCCATTTCCAGACCGGAATTTCTGGTTGTTCTGCTAAGCAAGAGGGACGTTGATGTTCGACTTTTATCTTGGAGCAAGTGAGACATTTAGAAATGTAGGTGGCGATATCTTTCTTCATATCGGGCCACCAATAAGACATACGAAGGTCTTGGTACATCTTTTCAGCGCCGTGATGAATAGAGTATCGAGATTTTTTGAGTTTGTATCCTCAATCCTTTTACATCCCTACACCTTGAGGAAAAGGTGTATTTTAAAGGGAGGGGTAATGTTATGAACCCGCCCAACCAACTAGCGCACTTCGAGGCCCAACATAGACAGGATGGAATTGGGACTAGTGAAAGGAACGTGCAAAATATAAGGAGACAATTACCAGAGATTAAGGGATAACGAATATGATGAACGAGTATGTGTTTCTGATTTCCCGTCCCCTTTCTTGTAATTTCTAAATTCCCATCTCCATTCTTTAGTATTTTGTTAATCTCTATTATAATCAATTCTAAATTCGAATGGAAAATTATCATGTTATGTTAATGATTGTTTAGTTGTGAATATTAAATCACAAGAGATTAAGTTTAGGCGGTATTATTTCTTATTCGTAATTAATATAATTATTAATATTAATTAAATAACTTATAAACAAGTAGAGATTTAGGATCAAATATAAATATAAAGTGTAAAATAAATAATAGATATGAATGGTTGAAATTTATTTTCAAAAAACAAATTAGGGGAAGTGTGTAAACCGAATATATTATATATGTTGACTTTCTCTCTTCAGATACATGGCACATGTCAATTCCCCCGTTATTATTTTTTACAAAAAAATCACCATAATAATAACGAGCATTTTTTATCTTTAATATAACTATGATATTGCTATATAAAAATAATATAAAAAATTACATTTTACTGGGTTTCTATACGTTGTGTTTGCAGTTTTAGTCATTATGTTTTTCAACTGGGTTTCGGTCATTACGTTTATTACTAGGGTTTCTATATATTGTGTTATTATCAGAACCTATAACACAATTGTGTTTTTATTATCAGAACCTATAACACAATGACGATGGGTTTTCTTTGCATTGTGTTAAAGGTTCAAGTCATTGTGGTTTTTCAACTGAGTATTGTCATTACATTTTTACTAGGGTTTCTATACATTGTGTTATTACCAAAACCTATAACACAATGTTATTTTGGGTTCCGTCCACTGCGTTTTTATTATTAGAATCTATAATACAATGTATGACACAATGAAAAATGGGTTTTCTATACATTGTGTTTAATTTTCCGGTGATTGTGTTTTTCAACTGGATTTTGGTCATTACGTTTTGTACTAGGGTTTCTACACACTATGTTATTATCAAAACTTATAACACAATGTTATCTTGGGTTCTACCCATTGTTTATTTATTATCAAAACCTATAACACAATATATTACATAATGAAGATGGTATTATATTTGAGTTTTCTATACATTATGTTATTAGTTTTGATTATTGTGTTTTTTAATTGGGTAGGTTTTCTATACATTGTGTTTCAATCCATTGAGAGAGGCCCACATAGACCCACTGTTGAAATTCTTGCTGTTCCAGCAAGCAAGCAACTGAGCACACACCAGAAATCCCTATCTCATTTGCTCCTAAACAAGAAATTCATTGGAAACAAAGAAAATAAGGATATGGTGGAGGCTAATGTAAGGGCGAAATCACTCTTAATTGTGGCACATTCAAATGACATATATAATTCGTGTTTTCCAGGGTAGGGATAGAGATTTCCAAGTTTTTGCTCTAGTTGCAGATTTCATTGTCGAAGCAAGAGAGAGAGAGAGAGAGAGAGAGAGAGAGAGAGAGAGAGAGAGAGAGAGAGAGAGAGAGCCACCTCGATCGATCCACCTTGAATGTTTATTTGTTTCTTTTATCTTAACTATAGAACTACCACCTTCATTGCTTTGTCACATGAAATCTTGGATCGTCAATGTTTTTTCTAATACTTCGAAAACATGTTATTTTGTGAAACCCGCGAAGGTTCGTGGGTATTAAGAGTAGTATATGATAAATTACATTTATATCAAATAAATAAATGATAGTGAAACTAGAGAATATTTAATAGTTAGTTTTAATTGCATTACCTAAAACTTACATAACATAATTATCAAAATAACAAATTAACATATAATTAAATTAGTCATAATTGCATAACAAAAGAAAGAGCTAGTGTGAGAAGAAATCAAACAAAACAATTAAGCTTAAAATCGATAATTGTATTCATCTTAAGTCAAAGAACAAATTAAACAAAATAACATAAAATTTAATTTAAAACAAAGAAGAAAGAAAACGAAATAACATATACAGGCGATTGTTTTAAGCTTCCATCTCCATCTTCTAAATCTGTAAGGTTACCAATCAACACACGTTATAAGTATCGAAAAGAAATGGTTTAAAACATAAAAACAAAAACCAACATGTGTATAAAAAATCATCAAAATTTTAAATATAAAAATTATGTGAGCAGATTAAGCATTTATAATATATAATATGTGGGTCTCTATCGATCTCTTTCTCTCTCTCTATTGACATAGTAAGTAAAAGCTTCAAAAGACTATTTTTACAAGCCATTATCTGTCATGTCAGCATCATAAAACCTTTTAAGAACTGTATAACACTTAACGCCTTTAATCCCTTTCAATCATCATTTTCCACTTTTTTTCTTCTTATTGGTGGTATACTAAAACGCCTCTCACTCTTGATGCTCCTATTAACCCTCTTACGCCCTAATAATATCTGTTACGCGTGATCTAATGGTGTTAGTTTTTTTAGAATAATTTAACTTTTTATAATTTTAAGTGGTAAAATGGTTTTAAGATGAATGCAAGTGAGTGTAGTGTGTTTTTAAAGTTGTAAAATAGTTTCAAAATAAATGCATGTGAATCTAGTGTTTTTTTTTTTTAAGTTATAAAATAGTTTTAAGATAAATGCATGCTTATGTAGTGTTTTTTTTAATCTCTTTTGTTTTATAGCTTCAAAAAGGGTGCTATCCTATACCCCATATTACTAAATATACTCCCCCATCGCTCTCAAGTTTATAAAAGAGGTTCGTTTAGTGTCATCTGTTTTAAATTACGTATTAGAGCTGTGAATACCTTATTTAAGACATTGTGAATGAAGTCCTTTACTTCCAATATAAGTTGATCAGATTCGGGCAACTCCGGTAAGAGGTTGAAACCGTGAAACATGTTTGGGTAGTCCACCAAGTACACTTCTTTCCCGGATTTCTTGAGCCACTCATAGTACCTTATTTGCCAGTCCCGTAGAATATCAAACCCTGCCACAACCACAATGGTCGGTGGTAAATCCATTTTCGATATGTCCACAGCATACCGACCACTAACATTGACCACAGGATGGTCCCGATTGTAGGGTTCACCTAGCGGCAAGAATGCGTTCCAGAACCAATCTGTCTGCTTCAGTGTCAGGACAGGCGCGGTTCCATTCAGCCGTATCTCAGAACCTATACGCTCCTCCCCGCCAAAGAATGGTTGAATCGACACCAGCCCAACTACCTTCAAAATATTATACTTTTCATCAGCAAGGGATTATCATAATTCAATTATGGTGTTTCAAGTTTTTGTTTAATTGGATATATAATATAATCTCTTGAACAGGAATATATTTTACTCCAAATTGTATATTATTGACCATTAATTTCTTAGCAACAAAATAATTGACCATTCTTTCTTCAGCAACCGATGATCTAGGTGATGTCTCAAACAAAGTCAAGATGTACTGTACCTGGAGTTGTTGGAAGTTGAACTGGGAGGCTCTTACAGCAACATGATGAGCCATGTTTCCGCCAGCGCTATCACCCGCGATAAAGCATTTTGAAATATTTGCATTGCCCGGTAACCATTTTGACCTGTTCTCTTCAACGTCTAGAAACTTGAGTACATCAAGCCCATCTTCATGTTGAGCAGGGTGTCGATGCTCCGGTGCAAGACGATAATCAACAGAAACAACTATCACATGCAATTCTCTCGCGAACTTGCGACAAAAATCGTCGTACAACTGTGTGTCCGCGGAGGCGACAATATATCCACTTCCATGACAGAACACCATCACAGGAAGATCTTCTACAGTGTACTGTGTGGGGACAAA